>NC_141879.1:122060378-122363409 GCF_056163025.1 Triticum urartu
TGGAACAAACCCTAAACTTCCGCAAACTGGCCACGTGTTCCTCAGATGCTAATCGCCAGGGGCACCTGTGTAATAGCACAGTGCCGCCCCTGTGCCTATAAATTCACACTTACCGCGGTCATTATCTCCTTCTTCCACCCTCGCACGAACCCTAGCGCCACCGCTAGCTCTCGACGACGCCGGCGACGAAGCGCTTCGCTGCTGCAACCTCTCCGACGTCGTCCTCACGCCGACCGCGGACATCGTTCTCTCCGCCGTCGCCGTAGGTGTCATCCGTCGCCAAGTTAGGGCACGGAGGACTGAACTGCTCGGCATCATCTCTCACTTCCGTCTAGCAGTTCCAAGTGTGGTAAATAAAACTTCTTTTTACAGCCCCTTTGATCTCATGGTTCTGTCACTTTCTACCATAAGAAGTTTATCTTCACACAAGTTAGATCTTTCAATCTGCATCTCATAACATGCCTAGTATATTCGCTTGCGCTTCATGAAGTAGTTAGATTCCTCACTTGTACTGATCTGTGGGTTCGTACAAATCTGGAACCAACTTCTTATCTATGAGTGAATGTCTTCGCATGATGAGGTCAATGTCTTCTAAACTGATTAATCTTCAAAACCTTCTGAGAATGCATATGACCTCTTCCCCTTCCCTCGCACCTTAATGCTGTCACAGGTACATGTCCGTGGGAGAATCCTTCGGTTCTCATAGTCTGCATTCATTTGCAGAATTCCTACAACATCACATAAATTCTCCTGAAGCCAGTTCCTGTTGGTCCAGCAAAAGAAAGCCTTTGAAGCCTTTGAAAGTTTTGAAGCCTTTCAAGTTAAAGTTTATGGCTTCAGAAGCAGCAGCAAGGAAGGGGGGCAGACAGCGACGCGAAAGAACTTCCAAAGATTTGCCTGAAGACCTGGCAGAAATGTATAAAACAGATCCAGAAGAGAGTTATGGGCAGCGCAAGACCCGAATCCAATGGATTCGACGCTATTGGGCAGAACAATAGTTCAAATACCGCTTCATCACCCAGGAGTATGCTGAGAAATGTGCCATCAAGAGACCATGGGGGGACATCCTTTACAAGAATCTCATACCCAGGACCAGAGATGAAGCCATTGCTCAAGGCTTCTACCCATGCATGGTCCGAGGACCACAGCCTGATGATGCGCATCCGTCGTCACTCCTCTGGTGTCGTGACGACAATCTATTCAAGCGCAACTTCTAGTTTGCCCAACAATCAGCGAAGCAGAACAAGAAGAAATTTGGGTTAGACTTCAACCCTGGCCCCTCCGCACCAAGGGCAGATGGCACACGCTACGCCGAACCCAATATCATCGGTCTGTTTGCCAACCTTGAGGGCCTCATCACCCACATCTTAGTCCAAGGGACTGCCGTGAATGACCCTCCAGCTGACTCTGAGTCTGATGATGCTCCTGCTGTACCGAAGCCAAAGCAGTCGAAGAAGCTAAAAGCTTCAAAGCCGGCCCCTTCATCAAAAATCTCAAGGGCGAAGCCATTGGCAACTGCACCTCCTGAAGACAGTGTGCAGTCTGAAGACGTATCCCGCGTCTCCAAGACCCAGAAGGCCAAGGTGCCTCAGCCACACACCGGCAAAGAGCTCACAGCTGCTGCCATTCTACACAGCGAAGCCATTGATCTGTCAAGTGATGAAGATCTTGGAGATGACGCTCTAGAGCAGCTCATCAAGAGCAAAGAAAAAGCTAAGATCTTCAAAAATTTGCCTCTCTTTGATGTTTCCATCATCCACAACTTCATCGACGAATGGTTTGCCACACCGAACATAAGCTTCGACGATCTGCAGCTGCCTGTTGGCCTCAGCGTCGCCTTCCAAGGCGCAATTGCTTCAGAACTTGCCATTGCCCAGCGCATTGTTGAACTGAAGCAGAAAATTGATCATGAAAAGGCTCAGTTCAAGAAGAATATTGCCAAGCTCAGCGTGCAAGAAGTGAAGAGCTTCAAGACCATGTTGCATGAGCTCAAGTAAAATTTTCTGAAGAAGCGTGCAGAAGCTCAAGGTTCACGTGAGCGGATGAAGTCTCTAGCAGAACGATGTGTGCAAGCCTACAATGAGGCCGAGAAGCGCAAGGCACTTGGGCGTCCTGGCATCGACCCCAAGATGGCCACGAAGAAGAAGAAGAAGCCTCTAAGGCTGAACCAGAGGCATCAAGACAAGAAGTAGTTCCAATTGTCTTCCCAACTGCAACGACTGGCTCGAAGCCAAAGAGCCGGTCAACAGCTTCAGAGCTCAAGAAGACAAGAACTGCTGAGGCTGAAGCCAGGAAGAGGAAAAGCTCTGAAGCCTCTCCTACTGCCCCCAGCAAGAAGAAGCGAAAGATCAAGAAATCTCGGCCTGCTCCCACAGAGCCCTTGATAGTTGAACCTATCTCTATGGTTCACCCCAACGCAGAACGACAACTGATAGTTCATGAGACTGCTTCCACAGAGGCTCCTGAAGCTGAAGACATACCAGCAGCCGACCCATTGCTGCTGAAGACATTGGTCATCAGGACAATGTACAAGATGATGCAACTCTTCCTCTGTATGAACAAAGCAAACTCATCAGCATTGGTCGTCCTTTGACGCCAATTGCACAAGATGCGTCATGGGCGGATCACCCTCAAGAGGAAGAAGACAATGAGGCCCAGCCCACTCCAACACCACAGGCGTCTTCTGCATTCCGCAGGCTTCGCAAAGGTCCAAGGCCTCAAGTCTATGCTGAAGACATTCCGGCTGCATCAGCTGAAGAAGAAGCACCACAAGAGCCCGCTCCAATGCTCCACCAAGAAGAAGTTCTCCAGGAGAATGTGCTTGTGACTGACCCTCCAGCTAGTCAAGCGGAGGCTGAAAATGTTGAGGCTGCTACAACCAACACTGAAGCCAATGTAGAGCCCTTCCCACCAAAAGCTTCAGCAGACAGCGAAGCTACTGATCCAGACACTTCTGTTCCTGAGTCTGCTGCTGGTCCTCAATTTGATTATCATGTTGAGCACAGGCCTCATGTTCAGAAGCCAGTCCCAAGGCTGCCAAGGTTCCCAGGTCCTGCATCAGCACCTGGCTCCTTCGATATTCAAGGCAGACAATACGTTCTTCAACAGCTCCAAGAACCCCTATTCAAGGGAAAGGATTTCATCAGATAGGTTCTGGAGCTATCCTCAGCGTAGCTACTATTCATGCATCCTATACAACCAAGGTCGCATCTTCCCGCACAAGCGCCTTGATGTTGAAGCCATTGCTGGTCTGCCCTGCTTAGAGGAAGCGCTGGATTGCTTCAAGCAAGTGGGTCTGTTGCAATTCTATGCCACCCTACACATCAAGGGATACAATAGAGATCCGAAGACTTGGGCCCTGGAGTGGATGACCGGCAATGTCCATCACGAAGCCAATGCATTCGATATCATTGAGCTCACCGGCCTGCCCACTCCTGGCGAACTCTTCGAGGAAGGTTGTCCACTACACACTGAAGCTCTTGAGAGCATATTCCAGAGACCTGAACCAAATATGAGTCAGATGCTCTCCATGATGAAGCCACTGCCTCTCGATGCTCCTTATCCAACAGAGTTCTTCGTTGAAGACTTTGAGTACCTGCCCAGAACAATCTATCACATTATCCGGCGGACTCTCTGGCCTATTAAAGGGCACTCTCCAAATGCCAAGATTGAGGGTGCAATGAAGACTCTGATATTCTGTATCCTTCATGGCAAATGCTTCAACGCACATGATTTCTTCATACGCCAACTCGCCGCATCAGGCTCAGATCTGTTTGGTTTAAAGTTCTATGCTCCTTGGGTAATGAGACTGATCAAGCTTCACTCTGTGATCTCATATCAGCCCTCAACCCGCAACCATCGGATCTTCTTGCCAGATGTGGATACCTCTGCTGAAGCTATATATCCTGAGCCTGCCAAGCAACCTTTGAGTCTTCAGAATGCAGAACACCAGAGCTTCACTCAAAATGATGAAGGTGTTTAAGCCATCTCCAGGGTGTATCCTTTGGCTGGCACTACACGTGCGCCACACCCTGCTTCAACTGAAGCCACTGATAGTGCAACTGCTTCAAGACCCAAGAAGCGCGCTCGTGTTCTCAATGACCGAGAGCTTCTTGTGGCCCTTCATCAAAAACAAGATAGGCATCACGACTGGCTAAAGCGTCAGATGAAAAGCCTCTTGGTGGATGTTAATCGTCTTCGAAATCTTGCCACCAAGAATGCTTTCGTCACTCATGAAACCTGTCGTCGTACATGAAAAGGGCTATCAATGATGTGTACTAAAGCTGAACTTGAAGAGGATGGCTTCACTGAGCAATTCAAGTTTGACACCACACCTCCTAGAAGGGCTGTGATGCGCAACACACCATCACTTGAAGATTCTGAGTTCTCTTCATCTGCTGTCACACCATCACTTGAAGAATCATTGATGAAGAAGACGATGCTACATCACCGCCACCTGCTTCAGCACCTCCAAGCTCCTCTGCACCGCCAAACACCTCGAACGACCCTGCTGCTCCTGGGAACGAGTAGACACTCTATGTCTTCAAACCTTTTTGGTCCTTGCTGACAAAAGGGGGAGAAGCATATGGGTTGATAGTCTTCAAACGGGTCCATATGGGTGGGTGCTTTATGTTTTGCTATATTTTGCTTCGTGCTTACAACTCTCGTTTTTGCTTCATTTGGTTCTTTGAGTTTCTTTGAGTTGTAACACTAAAACTCGATGGTCGTCTGCTACTTGTTTGCCACCTTGTTTGCGAAGATAAATTCCGCATGTGCGAAGATAAATTCCGCACTTATCTCATTCTGCAGACGTCCATTTTCCATTATGCATGTCATTATCTTCATATACTTTCACATGCATAGTGGATTGTCATCATAAGCTGAACTGGATCTCCTCAAGTACAACTTGCCATGTGCATTTGCATTCCAAAAGCAAATTAACTTATATGCACATCTTCAGGGGGAGCCCTTGCAACTTATGAAGACAATTCCTTATCCCTTACAATTTCACAGACTATATTCCTCGTTGAAAACGTCAACTAGTTTGTCATCAATCACCAAAAAGGGGGAGATTGTAAGTGCATCTAGTGCCACCCCTAGTTGGTTTTGGAGTATTGACGACAAACCCAATTGAGGGACTAATGTGTTTGTGAGAATTGCAGGATAACACAGGTAAAAGTCCCTCATTGATTCGGTTTTACTACCAGAGATGACCCCTAAAAATGTATGAAGACATTGAAGTCAAAGGTGGTATATGAAGATATTCACATTGAAGACTATGACAAAAGAAGACACGTTATGAAGCCTATGGAGCTCGAAGACTTAGATCTTTCGTAGTTCTTTTTCTCTTGTGTTGAGTCATAGGAACCACCGTACTGTAAGTGGGGTCCAGGAGAACCAGTCAGAATGACTGAAGTGATGCCTAAACCAAAAACCTATGTCTTCGAGTGAAAACAATGAGAGCGAATCTTGTCTAGAGCCGGACAAGTCAGCTTTGCTTGTAGCCCAAGTAAAGTTGCCATGAGAGTTTGAAATCTGACCGTTGAGACACGTGTCAGTTCCTTAGTGACCCAGGGTCATTTCGGACAAATCAGGTCGGGTTGCCAAGTGGCTATAAATAGCCCACCCCCTACAACCATAAACTGTTGGCTGCTCAGATTTCAGTGCACGGCTTTTGTCGTTTGAGGGCAACCCACCTCGAAGCCTTTGAGAGAAAATTCCTAGCGAGGAGAAAAGCCCTAACCACCCAGAGCCAGAGGACATTGGGCATCACTTAAGTCTTCTTGTCTGTGTGATCTGAAGACTTATTACACTTGAGGACTGTGAATCCTCCAGACGGTTAGGCGTCGCGTTCAGAGCATCCAAGAGACATTGTGGATTTCCAGTGAACGAAGTTTGTGAAGGTTTGGGAGTCTACCTTGAAGACTTACCAGAGTGATTGGGTGAGGACTATGTGACCTTAGCTCAAGGAGAATACGGTGAGGACTTGGTGTCCTGAGCTGCGTGTTCAGGACTGGGTGTCCGGGACTGTGTGTCCTAAGGTTTAAATACCTAGCCGCTCCAACCAGACGTACAGTTGTCACAGCAACTGGAACTGGTCCAACACATCATTGTCTTCAACGAGTCACCGATTTCATCTTCACTTCCTTTTTCTTACTGTTACTCATTGTGAAGCCATTGCATGCTTGCTCTATCTTTTGTCTTCACAACGTGAATGTATGATCTGTTTGGCTTCATAACTTCTTCCTACCTGATCCTTATTACACTTCAGCTGTTTGTCATTGTGCTTTCACTCTATTGAATACTTGACCATGGCTGGCCTAGTGTAATCTAACTTCCGCTGCATAGTAATAGGCATAATCTTTGCTGTTTGTCTTCATAACTCCCACGTTTTGAAGACTTTCATAAAAATCGCCTATTCACCCCCCCTCTAGTCGATATAACGCACTTTCACTAACAGGTAAGGATCGCCTGTGGCTGCCCTACCATTGGGCAGCGGGACCTTTCAGGTAATAAACCGCGAAGGTGACAAATTTGGAAGGGGCTACATCAGTAGACTCCTACTCGAAAGTGATGTCACAGAGCCAATCATCAGCATCAAGGGGCTGTGTTGAGCTGCGGTCGATGACAGGGTTGAGATGTGCAAAGTCATGCAGTTTCACTGGGCTGGTTGTTGAATCATAGTTGGGGCGAGGAAACTGAGCCACCACTCCTTCCATGAACTGGCGATTCAGCATCAAACTACTGTATTATTTTGGCCATGTATTCGGGCGGTCATGACTAGCGTTTCTAACCATCCTGCTTAATGAACACAATGGTAGTTTAGTAAGGGGTGGAGCAAATGTATGAAGTCATTCATGATGTTACTAGAGCAATAGGCAAGGGCGCAGTATGTACAAGGCAGTAGTCATTAAAGACAAACCAATACATATGCAGGGCCAATTACATGTTGTTCATAAGAGTTCGGACAAGAGAACATCGCAGACATACTAGGCGGCACGCATGCACGCGATGCAGGGATACATCAATGGGACATAGCGAAGGCTACATCAACATCGGAGAAAAACATTGGAGTGAGGGATTGCAAGTGACGACGCAGGGTGCCCTCGATAAGAGGATCCTGCGGTCAATGAACTTTGTGAAGCGGATCTTGGCCCTCAATTCGAGAAAGGGGTAATACAAACCTTTGGGTAGATGTGATCACGAGAACCTAATGTCAGAGTTAACAAAATCATTTAACCAGAATAGAAGAGAGATCATAGTCCCAGATTATAGAAGAGGAATAAAATGTGGCACCCCGGCTCAGAGCAACCAGTTTACCATACATTGCTAGCCCAGAGACCATGTCTTCTGGCAACACACAACATCTGGGTACAGAAAACAACCGCTTTATTGATGCTAGCGGATCAAAGTTCATATTACAACAGGTACCAAGGCCAAGTGGCACACACGGTGCGGTTGAACAATATGTACATTATTTAGTGAACATAAGGGCCTAGATCATAATAACTACGCGGCAGCGGAACAACGTCGTAGCGGAACTCCATAGCACAGGGACACCGATGTGGACACGATCTAGACTCGGACAATGCTCCTTTCCAACAAGGCTTTCCTAAAATCTGGCATGACACGCTAGGTCAGTACATTGAATGTACTTGCAAGCTCACAACAGACATAAACATAATGACAAAGAATATCATGTTAAGTAACCAATTATTAATAATGCAACAATATAACCAACATGCTGTGATCATGCTCTTGTGATAAAAATCCCTCGGACTGGCTTACCAACGGTGATCACTCTTGGATCACAAACGTACCAACTCAAAATCTTAACTATGAATATCTCGTGATCTTTCCGGCGATCACAACCATGACCCATATTTGGTCTAAAATGATGATCCTTCAGGCGATCACAACCACGACCAACACTTGGTCTTAACCAACCCGATGACCTTCCCGCCATCATCAATAGTGTAGAGTTCATAACTTAGTGTGCAAGATTTATTAAACTTTGACCCATGGTGTGACCTACTTTCAAGCGTGTCCGTAATCATGGACTCGGCTATCGATAGATTAATACACTCTGTAGAGGTAGCTCACTGTACCCTCACCACGGAACCCATGGTCTCGCACTCCCATTCGGGTGGACCAACGACATTCTGAAAAAACCCCTCCATTGCCATGACACTCTCCCAGCCACTCAGACTCACTCCCCACTAGGCTAGTCCTGGGTGACCCCGTGTCCACCAAAGACACAACGACCACCGTCATGGCCAAAACATAAACTGTCCCACACGGGGACACGGTACCAAAAATCTCAACAACGGGCACACAAGGTTATGTATGCTTACCGGGCCATGGTACCGCATGCCCATAACCTTCCCTCATTGGAGGCACCAGCCAGAGGCATGACAACGGACCGAATAAAGGCCTTACCATAAAGGCAAATGTGGTTGCACCGGGAAAAACTCGATTCAGTGGCACCATGACCCGGTCAATGATATATTCAAGTTGAGTTATTATCAGGTTCAACTTAAAGTGAAAATAACCAGTGTCATAATATGCCATGAAATGCAACACCAACATACGCATCACATATGAACGGAAATGACCGAGTCAACTATCTCCACACCAAGCATAAACATAAACAACTCATGACACTTCTCTGGTTAGGATTAAACCTTACTTTAAATAGAATCTTTTCTTGCAAATTTATCATTTTGCTCATGCAAGAAAATAACTCCATATAATTACCTATATCCATAACTATATTACTCTTTCATAACAAAATTTAATTCTAGTTTCTTTACCAACTTAGTTAGCTTTAAACTTTCTGTAAATCAGGCATATTAACTTAAACAAGCAACTAACTGAATATAAATAACATAATAGTGATCTAAATGCATGGATTAAATCATTCATTCAAGTAGGAAAATCACAAATATTGTAATGGCACCATGAAAATGTTGATGTGGCTTGCCATTGCAGATGAGGTTCACAAGCCTCCTGGTGATCCTCAAGACAAGCCTCACCCTCAGAAAATAATTATAAACACAAAAAGAAAACATCAAGAACCCTTCTGAAATTCACCAGAAAATCTAGACAGCAGGGAAAAATCCCATTTTTGGTGAGCTGCTAGATTTCATTACAAAGAACACACTGCAAATAGAATCAATTCATTTGGACTTATGGCTAAAGAGTTTTGGCTGTTTGAAGCTATCTGAAAAATATGAAATTTGAATTTAATTAAAACATACTGGGGGTGACGTCGAAGGCGTAAAGCCTCGGGGCGCCACCACTTGTACCGCTTCGCGCGCGTACTGAGTGGCTGACTAGCGGGCCCCGCTAGTCAGGTGAGGGGGAGAGGGGAAAGAAACAGAGGACGGCGCGGCTTCACCGGAGCAGTCGCTGGCGATGAGGGCTTCTTGGCCAAAACGAGAGGGAGGGATCAAGAGAGGAGATGGAGGCGCACTTGCCCGTACCCGTAGAGTAGCTAGGGGTGGTCAGACGGCGTCGGAATCAACCTCTCTAGCGGAGGCAGAGAGCGGAGTTCATTGGAGATGAAGACGACGGCGAACAGAGGCGACTCCAGGGCCCAGGACTAGAAGGGGCCGGAGCTACGGAGACGACGCGAGGGGATTGCCGGCGAGCTTGAGCTCGGGGACGGTGGCTCATGGCCTGCATGGCCGGGCTACGGCTATCTATGAGGTTGTGGAGTGTGTGGGACTCATGGATGGTGCTCGAGGAGGTTGGGGAGGGCTCCATTTATAGCCGAGAGTCGAGGGGGGTTCGGGCTCCACCGGTGGACACCTGGACACGGCGCCCGGTGACGAACGGCGTCAGTGAGAGGGGGAGAAGGCGACGCAGCTCATGCGGGGACTGTGGGCGAACGGGGACGAGCACGGGGGCACTAGGGTGACGACGAGCATAGTGCGCACCTCATTGTTACGTTGGCCAGACCGGGCCCGTGCTCGCTGCGGCGAGCTCCGGCATCATCGAGCGCCAGGAGGGAGTTAAGATATCTTGGACGAAGATTGTGGCGAAGTTTGGCAAGGCTAGGGAGTCTGGGAAGCGAGCACGCGAGCAACAGAGGCTCGGGTGCGACCCAGAGCGCGTCGACACGCAGGTTGGCATTGTGTACATGCGTGGTCACCACGTGAACTCTGCCCTTAGGCCGACCTAAGTCCAAATTTCATGTCTGGCTTCTTGTTCTTGGTAGTTTTGAAGATTACCACGCTTTGGTTTGGACCCAGACGTAGTAGGATAGATTTCAACCGCCTAGTAAGTTTCTGATCAGTAACTTTGAGAGCTTACTATGGTCAAACGGCTGGGAGTTGAGGGCTGGGCTTTGGAGGTTAGCAATCATCTACTAAGGTGATCATGCACAAGAAAAATCAGCCACAATGGAGCAAGTAAAATGGTAGTTGTTGTAGAAACCATCATTTCTGTCCAGAACAGAAAATATTTTCTGTGGCAAAAATATTCCAAAAAGTTATGCAATATTTTTGCTTAGGAAGGTGCCCTATGGTTCAAAGAATATTTGTGATTTTTCTCATATTTTTGTGGGCAAGAAAAATTGGGGTTGCTTTGGAGCAGATTAAGCTGACTAGGGTTTAACAGAGGGAAATGAATATTTTTCATTTAAGAAAAATATTCCAATTATTATTTTGAGGTGGACCAGAGTGGGAATGATGGTTAGAGAGGGAAATGGGACACTTTGGTGAAAGCCAAGGGGTACCCAAGTGTTTAAGTCCATATGAAAAGATTCAAAACTCCAAATTTCAAATTCAAACCAACTAAAATCAGGCAAAGAAAAGAGGGCAAAAACCAGGCTGTCACAAACCTCCTTCACTTAGAATGAATCGGGAAAACCATTCTGGATAATGTGCCTTTAGAAATTCTTCCCGTTCCCACGTTGATTCTGAGTCTGTGTGATGCTCCCACTGAACCTTGTAGAACTTCTTTACTTTGCTACGAGTGACCCTTTCCATCTGATCCAAAATTTTAACCTGTTTCTCTTCACATGTTAAGTCCTTTGCCAACTCTATTTCAGTCATAGCAGTCTTTTTCTTAGGCGGCGATATGCATCGCCTCAACTATGAAACATGAAACACGTTGTGCACGTCCGTCAATTCAGGCGGTAGTTCCAACTGATATGCAACAGTACCCACTTATGACATAACTAGAAATGGACCAATAAATCTGGGTGCCAACTTTCCACGAGTCTGAAATCTCTTGATTCCTTTCATAGGACTGACTCGGAAGTATACATGTTCTCTGGGTTCAAAACTGATCTGATGGTGCTTTGCATCATGATAACTCTTCTGTCGGGATTTGGCCAATTTCAATATGTCTCTGATTTCCTTAACTTGTTTCTCAGCTTCCATCGTGAGATCTATTCTGAAGATACGGCTATCTCCAGTTTGAGACCAATTTAATGGGGTGCGGCACTTACGGCCATACAAAACCTCATATGGTGACATCTTTAGGCTGGTCTAGAAGCTGTTGTTGTAAGAGAACTCGGCATATGGCAGGCAATCTTCCCATTTAGTTCCTTGGGCTGAAGCGCACACTCGCAGCATATCTTCGAGTATTTGATTTACCCGCTTTGTCTGTCCATCAGTCTGAGGATAATAAGCGGTATTGTATTTCAGTGTTGTCCCCAAGGCTTGATGGAGACGTGACCAAAAAGCGGAGGTAAAAAGTGAACCTCGGTCAGAAGTGATGGTTCGGGGTACTCCATGCAGACTGACTATTCTGGATACATATAGCTGAGCAAGTTGATCCGCTCGATATGTGGTTCTGATCAGGATATAGTGACCAACCTTGGTTAAGGTGTCCACTATGACCCAGATTGCATCATTGCCTCGCTGAGTCTTGGGTAGTCCTGTGATGAAATCCATGCAGACATCATCCCATTTCCATTGTGAAACTGGCAACAGTTGGGGAAGTCCTACTGGCTTCTGATGCTCCGCCTTCACCTTGTTGCATATGTCTCAACATGCTACAAAATAGGCAATGTCTTTCTTCATTCCATCCCACAAGAATATTTGTCGAAGGTCTTCATACATTTTCGTACCTCCAGGGTGAATGGAATACGAAGATTCGTGTGCTTTTGATAGGATTTTCTGCCTTAAATCCGCTTGATTGGGCACACAAATCCTTCCACGGAAGTGGAGGGTACCAAATTGATCCTTGGAGAAATTTGAAGTCTGTCCTGCCACCATATTGTTGGCACGTTTCTGCGGGATGGTGTCAGCTGGCTGGGCCTTGTGGATCTCTTCCTCATGTGTGGGGGAAACTTCCAAAATATTAGCAAGGCCAACATCAGCTATGACTAGGTTGAGGTGAGCAACCTCCTCTTGAAGTTCAGGAGGCAAGGATTTCAATATGACATTTAGGCTGACAGGCTTTCGACTGAGTGCATCGGCAACCACGTTGGCCTTAACCGGGTGGTAATTTATTCCAAGGTCATAATCCTTGACTAACTCAAGCCATCTTCGTTGTCAGAGATTTAAATCTGGCGGAGTAAATATATACTTGAGACTTTTGTGATCGGTAAAAATTTGGCACCTCTTCCCGATGAGATAGTGCCTCCAAATATTTAGAGCATGAACCACCGCAGCCAATTCCAGATCATGAGTAGGATAATTTCCCTCGTGGGGTCATAACTGTTGTGATGCATAGGCTACTACCTTGTTGTCTTGCATAAGTATGCACCCAAGTCCTTGTCTGGAGGCGTCATAGTACACATCAAAACTGCGGTAGATATCCGGAAGAGTCAACACAGGTGCAGTCGTACCTTTAGCTCATTGAAACTTTTCTCATAGTCCTTAGTCCATTCAAACTTCTTATCCTTTTTGAGCCGCTCCATCATGGGTTTAGCAATCTTGGAAAACCCTTCAATGAAACGACGGTAGTAACCGGCTAATCCAAGAAAACTCCAAATCTATGATACAGTTGTGGGTGGCAACCAATCGAGCACATCCTTTACTTTGCTCGGGTCCATGGCTATACCTTCGGCGGATAGCACATGTCCAAGAAATCCAACCTGCTTGAGCCAAAATTCACATTTACTGAATTTGGCGTATAGCTGATGGTCGCGGAGTCGTTGTAACACTGCTCGGAGGTGTTCTTTGTGATCTTCTTCACTTCTTGAGTAAATAAGTATGTCATCGATGAAGACTACCACGAACTTATCGAGGAAGTCCATGAATACTTTGTTCATCATATGCATGAAGAAGCCAGGTGCGTTGGTGAGACCAAAGGACATAACTGTATATTCATAAAGACCGTATCGAGTGGTAAATGCGGTCTTAGGAATATCTTCCTTTTTAATCTTGAGCTGATGATATCCTGTCCGTAAATCAATCTTGGAGAATACCTTGGCCCCACTGAGCTGATCAAACAAGTCATCAATCCTTGGCAGCAGATATTTGTTTTTGATGGTGACATCATTCATCTGACGGTAATCCACACACATGCGGAGGCTGCCATCCTTTTTGTCCATGAAGATAGCAGGTGATCCCCATGGTGAAGAGCTGGGACGGATATATCCTTTCTGGAGCATTTCATCAAGCTGTTTCTCTAGCTCCACTAATTCTGATGAGGGCATCCGGTAATACTTCTTGTATAACAGTGCGGTTCCAGGCACAAGATCTATTGCAAACTCCAACTCTCGATCTGGTGGCATGCCTGGCACCTCTTCTGGAAATACATCAGGAAATTCACTGGCCACAGGAATTAATTCCAATTCAACCACAGCGGTGAAGACCATTTCTTTCTTGGGTATGCTTCTGCGAGCATAGAATTTGGTAGTTTGCCCCTTCTGACTGGTCAAAGTGACTTCTCGGGTCGCGCAACTTATGCATACTTGATATTGAGTCAGCCAATTCATATCCAAGATAACATCCAGCTTAGTAGACTCAATAATTATCAAAGAAGTTGAATATCAGACTCCGTTGATATTGATTTCCAGATTACGGTAGACCAGATTGCTCTTGATTAAGGATCCTGGGGTTTGTACTAGCATATTCTTGCCCAAAAGCGAACAACGAAATTTGTTTTGGGCAACAAAACTCCGAGATATAAAAGAGTGGGAAGCCCTAGAGTCAAATAAAATTACTGCAGGTATGTTATTAACAGAAAACATACCTGAGGGAGTCCTAGATTCGCTGGTATCCGGACAGCCGGACTATATCCTTTGTCTGGACTGTTGGACTAAGAAGATACAAGATTGAAGACTTCGTCCCGTGTCCGGATGGGACTCTCCTTGGCATGGAAGGCAAGCTTGGCAATACAGATATGTAGATCTCCTTCCTTGCAACCGACTCTGTGTAACCCTAGCCCCCTCCGGTGTCTATATAAACCGGAGGGTTTAGTCCGTAGGAACAACAACAATCATACCATAGGCTAGCTTCTAGGGTTTAGCCTCTTCGATCTCGTGGTAGATCAACTCTTGTACTACTCATATCATCAAGAATAATCAAGCAGGACATAGGGTATTACCTCCATCAAGAGGGCCCGAACCTGGGTAAACATCATGTCCCCTGCCTCCTGTTACCATCCGCCTAGACGCACAGTTCGGGACCCCCTACCCGAGATCCGGCGGTTTTGACACCGAAATTGGTGCTTTCATTGAGAGTTCCTCTGTGTCATCATCGTTAGGCTTGATGGTTCCTTCGATCATCGATAGCGATGCAGTCCAGGGTGAGACTTTTCTCCCCGGACAGATCTTTGTATTCGGAGGCTTCGCACTGCGGGCCAACTCGCTTGGCCATCTGGAGCAGATCGAGAGTTACGCCCCTGGCCACCAGGTCAGCTTTGGAAGCTTAAACTACACGGCCGACATCCACGGAGACTTGATCTTTGACGGATTCGAGCCCCTGCCGATTGCGCCGCACGGGCACGATGAGCATGGTTTAGCTCTACCATCGGACAGTGTTCAGGAGACCGCACCGGCAATCGCTCCGACCCTCAATTAGGAGCCAATTGCGCCATCCATGGACGGGTGGATAGACCCCACCACGGAGGCCGCATTGTCAGCAGCGATCGAGCCGAGTATCGACCTTACCCTTCACGAGAGCCGTGACGCCAAACTGCCGGATTCTTCCCCGGCCACGGACTCCGAACCGCCTGCGCCCGTGCCTATCGAATCCGACTGGGCGCCGATCATGGAGTTTACCTCCACGGATATCTTTCAGCACTCGCCCTTCGGCGACATACTAAACTCATTAAGGTCTCTCTCCTTGTCAGGAGAGTCCTAGCCGAACTATGTCCGGCAAGATTGGGATGCGGATGACGAAGAAATTCGCCGCCCACCCACCACCCACTTAGTATCCATTGTCGACAATTTGACCGACATGCTCGACTTCGACTTTGAAGGCATCGACGTTATGGACGACGATGCAGGAGACGAACAAAAACCACTACCCACAGGGCACTGGACAACCACCTCGTCATATCATATATATATGGTGGACACACCCAAAGAAGGCAATGGCGACGGGATAGCAGAGGATGACCCCTCCAAGAAGCAACCCAAGCTCCGATGTCAGCGGCGCCGCTCTAAGTCTCGCCAAGGAAAAAGTGGTGATACCGGCGCAGGAGATAATAGCCTTAAGAAAAAGCAACAACAGCTTCAAGCTGATCAAGATTTGCTAGCGGACAAATGTACTAAAGTCCTTGCGGCCGAGGAATATGAACTCGAACGCCCCTCCAAGAGATACCCAAAGCGCAGGTTGCTACCCCCGACTAGAGGAGGAAGCATTAAAACCTACATCTCCAGCGTATGACGGGGCTGATCGGCCACCTTGTGGCCGCGGTAGAGAGGTATTTCAGCCAAAAGCTCAGCCCGCACCCCGACGCCACTCAAATAAAAATGTCAAGGCACGGGGAAACGCGCTAGACCTGCGAGACTTATTGGAGGACAAAGAAAAACACGCAAGATCGATCTACGGATCACGAGGGCGCGCCACTACGCGAGACGGTAACCGTCACGCCGGATATAGTAAAAGTAAATCCGGCCGGGCCGAACACAGCGGACAAGACTCATTTGAGCTGGCTCGTGATATAGCCCAGTACAGAGGCGCCGCACACCCCCTATGCTTCACAGACGAAGTAATGGATCACCAAATCCCAGAGGGTTTCAAACCCATAAATATCGAATCATACGAAGGCACAATTGATCCTGCGGTATGGATGGAGGACTTCCTCCTGCACATCCACATGGCCCGCGGTGACGATCTACACGCCATCAAATACCTCCCACTCAAACTCAAAGGACCATCTCGGCATTGGCTCAACAGCCTGCCAGCAGAATCCATTGGTTGTTGGGAAGATCTGGAAGTTGCATTCCTCGACAAGTTCCAGGGCACTTATGTGCGACCACCAGATGCCGATGACTTGAGCCACATAATTCATCAGCCAGAGGAGTCGGCCAGGAAATTTTGGACTCGGTTCCTGACAAAGAAAATCAAATCGTCGACTGTCCGAATGCAGAGGCCCTAGGAGCTTTTAATTACAACATCCGCGACGAGTGGCTTGCCCGGCACCTTGGCCAAGAAAAGCCAAAATCTATGGCAGCCCTCACGACACTCATGACCCACTTTTGCGCAGGAGAGGACAAATGGCCGGCTCGAAGCAATAGTATATCAAAGAACCATGGTACTTTGGATACCAAGGATAGTAATGGCAGGTCACATCGCAACAAACGCAAGTGCCGCATCAATAGTGATAATACCGAGGATACGGCAGTCAATGCCGGATTCAGAGGCTCTAAACCCGGTCAGTGGAAAAGCCATTCAAAAGAAGCACTCCGGGCCCGTCTAGTTTGGACTGTATACTCGATCGCTCGTGTCAAATACACGGCACCCCCGACAAGCCAACCAACCACACCAACAGGGAGTGTTGGGTGTTCAAGCAGGCCGGCAAGTTAAATGCCGAGAACAAAGATAAGGGGTTACATAGCGATGACGAGGAGGAGCCCCGGCCGCCGAACACCGGAGGACAGAAGAGGTTCCCCCCACAAGTGCGGACGGTGAACATGATATACGCAACCCACATCCCCAAGAGGGAGCGGACGCGTGCGCTAAGGGACGTATATGCGTTGGAGCCAGTCGCCCCAAAGTTCAACCCATGGTCCTCTTGTCCAATCACCTTCGATCGCAGGGACCACCCCACTAGTATCCGTCATGGCGGATTCACCGCACTGGTCCTAGACCCAATCATCGACAGATTTCACCTCACTCGAGTCCTTATGGACGGCGGCAGCAGCCTGAACCTGCTTTATCAAGACACAGTGCACAAAATGGGTATAGACCCCTCAAGGATCAAACCCACAAAAACGACCTTCAAAGGCGTCATACCCGGTGTAGAGGCTCATTGCACAGGCTCAGTCACACTGGAAGTGGTCTTCGGATCCCCGGATAACTTCCAAAGCGAGGAGTTAATCTTCAATATAGTCCCGTTCCGCAGTCCCTATAAAGCACTGCTTAGGCGAACCGCATTTGTGAGATTCAATGCGGTACCGCACTATGCATACGTCAAGCTCAAGATGCCAGGACCTCGGGGGGTCATCACAGTCAATGGAAACACAGAGCGCTCTCTCCGCACGGAGGAGCACACTGCGGCCCTCGCAGCAGAAGCACAAAGCAGCCTCTTCAGGCAATCCACCATTTCGGTGATTAAACACCTAAACACCGTCAAGCGCGCCCAGAGTAATCTGCAACAAGACCGCCTGGCATGTTCCGAGCTCGCATAGCAATGCGGCCCCCCACCCCAGTCCCATCCAAACGGTGAAATATGTGTCACGCGTACATAATTACGCATTGAAAATACCATGGGCATAGGTGGGGGCACGACTATGGCACGCCCCAAAACGCGGCTTAACCGCACTAGGGGCTTCCCGCTTTGTTATTTTTTCTCTCTTTCAGGACTTTACTCTCTGGAAACCCCATCCGGCAGTACGATTGCCAGATACACGATACAACAACCAAGGAGGCAGAAAGCTATGTCGCACCATGGAACTCCTAGGTGGTCTCTGATAACGAGTGAAATACCTGCTTTAAATACCATTCCTCAGCTTGCATGCCGGCATTCTGGGAACGAGGGTCCCCAGCCTTGCCTGCCTGCGGCCTGCAGCGTGGCTCAAGTGGGGGCCCAGTGCGGCCCATCTTCATCAGCTCAAGCTCAAGACCCTCGCGAGGGGCCATGCCTCGCGGGGCGGACGACAGAAAGCTTCCTCAGAGGCAGCCTCATCAGGCAGGCTCGCGAGGAGGCGAAGAGATCAAGGCAGGGGTACCTCGCAAGGAGCCCGTGACGCAAGCCATGACGATCGAGACCAGGCGGGCGCCAGGCAGGCGCCGGCCTGCGTAGTGTCCTTGTTTTCCCTTTGGTGCAAAGGGGGCAAGTATAGGCCAAGGCATCGGGCAAAGGTTACCATTCCGGTGCAACGAGACCAAGACCAACAGAGCGGCAGGACGGAGGTCACCGTGGAGCCCAAGACGGTGTCATCACCAGTGCTTTTGGCAGCCGAAGACCACCTTTGGTCAGGATAACTTGTACTAGATGTTCCCCTTCAAAAATGGCCAATTGTTGGCGCCCTTCCCGCTCATTATTTGGGGAGAGGCCCAGGGCCTCTATAAATAGAGCTAGCCACCACAGGGTAGAGGGGGATGGAGAGATCTGATAGAGCCCTAGCAGAGAGAGAGAGGCGACTGAACTCACCCAAGCAGTTCATCACACCAGCTCAAGAACACCTCTCACGAGGCTGTTCTTCCCTTGTACTATTCATCATCAGCCCCTGAGGCAATCCACCACACCACACACTGAAGTAGGGTATTACACCACAACGGTGGCCCGAACCAGTATAAACCTCGTGTCCCTTGTGTTGTTCATTGTTTCCAGCTTAGATCACGCGAGGAGATTGAACGTAGATCGGTAGGGGAGAGATCTCTGCGCGCACCCCAGTGTTCGAACCTCAAGGATCTACTGGAACCCGAAATCTGACATTTGGCGTGCCAGGTAGGGGTGCGCCAGAATCTTTCTTCTGCTGTTCGCGTGTGATCTTCCGTCGTGTCCATGGCTGACGCTCGTCGGGCTCGCGCCGAGCGCTGGGCTGCTCTCGCCACCCGTGTCGCCCAGACGGCGCCCGTCGGCGGACGCCCTCGTCGTTCCCCGTCGCCTACCGCCAACACCGCCACCGGCCCGGCGGGGAACGAGCAGCAGGCCTCGTCCCAGCACCACACCGTCACTGACTCCAGCCGCTTCGTCGTCCCACGCCCGTCGCGCCCCCACGGACGCGCACGCCGCGCTGCTCCGGGCAAGAGAGCTCCTGCACTACCGCCCCGTCGATGACCTCTACGAGGACTGGCTCGCTCGCATCACCGAGCTCGTCAGCGCCGCAGGGGGCTCCCCCTTGCCGTCCCTCTCGCTGCCTCGCCCTCCATTTCGCGCAAGAGGCGGGGATCAGGAGGCGCCTCCACCACCTCCTCCCCAAGAAGGCGCCCTGGCTCCAAGGCGTGCAGCCCCAGGGCTAGACCCTCCGCGTCCAGCGACTGCGCAGCAAGAAAGGAGCTGCCAAGAGATCCCTCATCCCCAAGAAGGTGCTTGTGCGCTCCCAGCGCCGGCGCGCCAAGATCGCGTCCCTGCACCTCCACGCCAAGACCCCGCGCTACTCCAAGCGGCAATGCGCGGTAATCCCCAAGAACAAGCCCAGCACCAGCAAAAGGCACCGATGGCCACAGTAGGCTGCCGCACCCTCACCCCCGAGCTACGCGACATCGCATGGCCAGGCAAGTTCAAGCCTGACCTGCCCCCTCGCTACGATGGCACGGCGGACCCCGCGGAGTTCCTACAGCTCTACGAGCTATGCATCGAAGCCAACAGAGACGAAAGGGTCATGGCGAACTGGTTTCCCTTGGCGCTCAAGGACGGGGCCCGCACCTGTCTCCTGAACCTGGCTCCTGGCACGATCTCCTCCTGGGATGAGATGCACACTCTCTTCATCGCCAACTTCCAGGGCACTCGCGACCGGCCCCCGGCCGTGAGCAATCTACGCCACATCAAGCAGCAGCAAGGGGAAACCCTGCAGAAATACATCCAGCGCTTCAACAACGCTCGCCTCAAGATCCCCAAGGTGACTGAAGAAGCCATCATCTCGGCCTTCTCCGATGGCGTACGCGACATCAAGATGAAGGAGGAGCTAGCAATCCATGAAGACCTGTGCACATCGCTGGAGCTGTTCAACTTGGCGACCAAGTGCGCCAGGGCTGAGGAAGGGCGCCTTTCCCTCCTCGAACTCCTGGCTGCCGACCCATAAGAGAAGAAGCCCAAGGCCAAGGACGTGAAGCGCAAGGGGGCTGCCGTGCTTGCAGCGGAACCAGACACCAAGAGAGGCAGGGATCAGCCTGAGTCATCCAAGGGCAGCCGGTACTGCGTGTACCACGACCTCCACACCCACAACACCAACGAATGTCAAGAGCTCAGGGCCGTGAGAGATGGACGTGTCGGCCGACGCCCCGAGCGCAACGACATGGGCTATGGTCGAGGAGGAGGAAGAGGTGGCGGACGATGGGAAGACCGTGTCCCTCGCCAAGGGTGGCGTGACCGACCTCGCGAGGATCGCTGGCAGGACCAGCCTCGCGAGGGAGGCTGGAGAGATCAGCCTCGTGAGGATCGCCCGCACGACAACGCAGGCCTTCCTCCTCTGCCGCCACCGCCAAAGAGGAACGAAGGCCAACATCAAGACGAGGGGGCTGGGGGCTTCCAGGAGCCGCGCGCAATCGCTTGCATCTTGGGTGGCGCGCAGGCCCCAGCCTCACAGCGCATCTTCAAGCAGTTTGCTCGCGAGGTGAATGCAGTCCTTCCCAAGCTTGAGGCCACGCGCCCTCTCAGGTGGTCTGTGTGTGCTATCACGTTCAGCTCAGCGGGTTAGCTCAAGTGCACGGCAACGTCCGGAGTCCTCCCGATGCTTTGCTCCCCAGTCATCAGCAATGTGCAGGTCACCAGGACCCTCATTGATGGCGGAGCAGGACTCAATGTCCTGTCCGTCGAGACGTTTGATAATCTCCAAGTGCCGTACGATCAGCTCCAGCCGACCAAGCCTTTCTCAAGAGTCACAGATGGTTCCACTGTTCCAATAGGGCAGGTTCGCCTTCCAGTCACCTTCGGGCAGCGCAACAACTACCGTACCGAGCTCATCGACTTTGACGTCGCCCACATCCGCCTGCCGTACAACGCCATCCTCGGGTACCCAGCCCTAGCCAAGTTCATGGCCATGACTCACCATGGTTACAATGTCCTCAAGATGCCGGGAAGCGGTGGAGTCATCACCGTACCCTGTGAGGAAAGGGACGCAGTGTGTTCACTTGAGCGCGTGTTCCAAGCCGCAGCAATCGAAGACCCGGACCACAGGAACGGAAGACTTCCCAAGGCGACCCTTAAGAAGAAGAAGGTTTCGCCTGGCCCAAACCATAAGGAGGCAGGCGGCTCCCGAGGTGTTGCGTCAGGATCTACGCCCAATCAGGGAGCGCCACCCTCTCTCGCATAGGAAGGCACGCCCGGCGCCCTCCTTAGGCAGGGCTCGGGGACTCTTTCTTGGAGAGCCACCGACTTTGCCTAGGTCGCGAGGGAGGCCCTCGGGCACCACTTGGAGGGGTGCTTCCAGGCACGTTTCCCTCAGGAAGGTACAAGGCAAGGAAGACCAAACCCTCAGGAGTTCATCGCAAAAAACACCCAGGAGCTACAGGAGTCGAGAGTCATGCGCGGCAGCCGCCGCTTGCCCACCGTAGCCCCACATCCAGGCAAGGATGGTGGGCTGTGCGTCTGCATTGACGTGCCAAGGCTCAACCGAGCCGCGTCTCAGGAGTGCCTCTGGCCTTCGCGCGTGGGGCGTTGTGAGGGTCCACCTCACAGCTACGTTCGCATGCCTTTCGGCCTGCCGAACGCGGTCGCCGCTCCTCAGCACCTGCTGAGGAGGATTCTGGAGGCCCAGAAGGTCAGGCATTGTGCGGTCCTAGCGGAGATGGAGATGGCCCTCAGAGACCCACCTGTGCCCTCAAAGCCTCTCGAGGCTCCTGTGTTGGGGAACGTAGTAATTTCAAAAAATTTCCTACGCACACGCAAGATCATGGTGATGCATAGCAACGAGAGGGGGAGAGTGTGATCTACGTACCCTTGTAGATCGACAACGGAAGCGTTTGGTTGATGTAGTCGTACGTCTCCACGGCCCGACCGATCAAGCACCGAAACTACGGCACCTCCGAGTTCTAGCACACGTTCAGCTCGATGACGATCCCCGGACTCCGATCCAGCAAAGTGTCAGGAAGAGTTCCGTCAGCACGACGGCGTGGTGATGATCTCGATGTACTACCGTTGCAGGGCTTCGCCTAAGCACTGCTACAATATTATCGAGGACTATGGTGGAAGGGGGCACCGCACACGGCTAAGAATATGATCATGTGGATCAACTTGTGTGTCAAGGGGTGCCTCTTGCCTCCGTATATAAAGGATCCAAGGGGGGGGGGTGCAGCCGGCCCTAGTAGGAGGCGCGCAGGAGGAGTCCTACTCCTACCGGGAGTAGGACTCCCCTCCCTTTCCTTGTCTAATTAGGAGAGGGGGAAGGAAGGGAGAGAGGAGAGTGGGGCGCCGCCCCTCCCTCCTTGTCCAATTCAGACTAGGGGGAGAGGGGGCGCGCGGCCTGCCCTGGCAGCCCCTCCTCTTCTCCACTTTAGGCCCATGAGGCCCATTAACCCCCCGGGGGGTTCCGGTAACCCCCCGGTGCTCCGGTTTTATCCGAAATCACCCGGAACACTTCCGGTGTCCGAATATAGCCGTCCAATATATCAATCTTTATGTCTCGACCATTTCGCGACTCCTCGTCATGTCCGTGATGACATCCGGGACTCCGAACTAACTTCGGTACATCAAAACTCATAAACTCATAATATAACTGTCATCGAAACCTTAAGCATGCGGACCCTACGGGTTCGAGAACAATGTAGACATGACCGAGAAACGTCTCCGGTCAATAACCAATAGCGGAACCTGGATGCTCATATTGGCTCCTACATATTCTACGAAGATCTTTATCGGTCAGACCGCATAACAACATACGTCATTCCCTTTGTCATCGGTATGTTACTTGCCCGAGATTCGATCATCGGTATCTCAATACCTAGTTCAATCTCGTTACCGGCAAGTCTCTTTACTCGTTCCGTAATACATCATCTCGCAACTAACTCATTAGTTGCAATGCTTGCAAGGCTTATGTGATGTGTATTACCGAGAGGGCCCAGAGATACCTCTCCGACAATCAGAGTGACAAATCCTAATCTCGAAATACGCCAACCCAACATGTACCTAGGGCATATTTCCTTCAGTCTCCCACTTGCACTAGAGTCAATAATCTAGATTATACAGTAATGATTCTAACACCCATGGAGCCTTGGTGCTGATCATGTTTTGCTCGTGGAAGAGGCTTAGTCAACGGGTCTGCAACATTCAGATCCGTATGTATCTTGCAAATCTCTATGTCTCCTACCTAGACTAGATCCCGGATGGAATTGAAGCGTCTCTTGATGTGCTTGGTTCTCTTGTGAAATCTGGATTCCTTTGCCAATGCAATTGCACCAGTATTGTCACAAAAGATTTTCATTGGACCCGATGCACTAGGTATGACACCTAGATCGGATATGAACTCCTTCATCCAGACTCCTTCATTTGCTTGTTCCGAAGCAGCTATGTACTCCGCTTCACATGTAGATCCCGCTACAACGCTTTGTTTAGAACTACACCAACTGACAGCTCCACCCTTTAATGTAAACACATATCCGGTTTGCGATTTAGAATCGTCCGGATCAGTGTCAAAGCTTGCATCAACGTAAGCTTTTACGATGAGCTCTTTGTCACCTCCATATATGAGAAACATATCCTTAGTCCTTTTCAGGTATTTCAGGATGTTCTTGACCGCTGTCCAGTGATCCACTCCTGGACCACTTTGGTACCTTCCCGCTAGACTTATAGCAAGGCACACATCAGGTCTGGTACACAGCATTGCATACATGATAGAGCCTATGGCTGAAGCATAGGGAACATCTTTCATTTTCTCTCTATCTTCTGCAGTGGTCGGGCATTGAGTCTTACTCAACTTCACACCTTGTAACACAGGCAAGAACCCTTTCTTTGCTTGATCCATTTTGAACTTCTTCAAAATTTTGTCAAGGTATGTGCTTTGTGAAAGTCCAATTAAGCGTCTTGATCTATCTCTATAGATCTTAATGCCTAATATGTAAGCAGCTTGACCGAGGTCTTTCATTGAAAAACTCTTATTCAAGTATCCCTTTATGCTATCCAGAAATTCTATATCATTTCCAATTAGTAATATGTCATCCACATATAATATCAGAAATGCTACAGAGCTCCCACTCACTTTCTTGTAAATACAGGCTTCTCCAAAAGTCTGTATAAAACCAAATGCTTTGATCACACTATCAAAGCGTTTATTCCAACTCCGAGAGGCTTGCACCAGTCCATAAATGGATCGCTGGAGCTTGCACACTTTGTTAGCTCCCTTTGGATCGACAAAACCTTCTGGTTGCATCATATACAACTCTTCTTCCAGAAATCCATTCAGGAATGCAGTTTTGACATCCATCTGCCAAATTTCATAATCATAAAATGCGGCAATTGCTAACATGATTCGGACAGACTTAAGCATCGCTACGGGTGAGAAGGTCTCATCGTAGTCAATCCCTTGAACTTGCCAAAAACCTTTTGCGACAAGTCGAGCTTTGTAAACAGTAATATTACCGTCAGCGTCAGTCTTCTTCTTGAAGATCCATTTATTCTCAATTGCTTGCCGATCATCGGGCAAGTCAACCAAAGTCCATACTTTGTTCTCATACATGGATCCCATCTCAGATTTCATGGCTTCAAGCCATTTTGCGGAATCTGGGCTCACCATCGCTTCTTCATAGTTCGTAGGTTCATCATGATCTAGTAGCATGACTTCGAGAACAGGATTACCGTACCACTCTGGCGCGGATCTCACTCTGGTTGATCTACGAGGTTCAGCAGTATCTTGTTCTGAAGTTTCATGATCATCATCATTAGCTTCCTCACTAACTGGTGTAGGTGTCACAGAAACAGTTTTCTGTGATGCACTACTTTCCAATAAGGGAGCAGGTACAGTTACCTCATCAAGTTCTACTTTCCTCCCACTCACTTCTTTCGAGAGAAACTCCTTCTCTAGAAAGGATCCATTCTTAGCAACGAATGTCTTGCCTTCAGATCTGTGATAGAAGGTGTACCCAATAGTATCCTTTGGGTATCCTATGAAGACACATTTCTCCGATTTGGGTTCGAGCTTATCAGGTTGAAGCTTTTTCACATAAGCATCGCAGCCCCAAACTTTAAGAAACGACAACTTTAGTTTCTTGCCAAACCACAGTTCATAAGGCGTCGTCTCAACGGATTTTGATGGTGCCCTATTTAACGTGAATGCAGCCGTCTCTAAAGCATAACCCCAAAACGATAGTGGTAAATCAGTAAGAGACATCATAGATCGCACCATATCTAGTAAAGTACGATTACGACGTTCGGATACACCATTACGCTGTGGTGTTCCGGGTGGCGTGAGTTGCGAAACTATTCCACAATTTTTCAAATGTACACCAAACTCGTAACTCAAATATTCTCCTCCACGATCAGATCGTATGAATTTTATTTTCTTGTTACGATGATTTTCTACTTCACTCTGAAATTCTTTGAACTTTTCAAATGTTTCAGACTTGTGTTTCTTTAAGTAGATATACCCATATCTGCTTAAGTCATCTGTGAAGGTGAGAAAATAATGATATCCGCCACGAGCCTCAATATTCATCGGACCACATACATCTGTATGTATGATTTCCAACAAATCTGTTGCTCTCTCCATAGTACCGGAGAACGGTGTTTTAGTCATCTTGCCCATGAGGCACGGTTCGCAAGTACCAAGTGATTCATAATCAAGTGGTTCCAAAAGTCCATCAGTATGGAGTTTCTTCATGCGCTTTACACCGATATGACCTAAACGGCAGTGCCACAAATAAGTTGCACTATCATTATCAACTCTGCATCTTTTGGCTTCAACACTATGAATATGTGTGTCACTACTATCGAGATTCAATAAAAATAGACCACTCTTTAAGGGTGCATGACCATAAAAGATATT
This sequence comes from Triticum urartu, assembly GCF_056163025.1. Lineage (NCBI taxonomy): Eukaryota > Viridiplantae > Streptophyta > Magnoliopsida > Poales > Poaceae > Triticum > Triticum urartu. The sequence continues at coordinate 122,086,594 of NC_141879.1, forward strand.
ACTCATATAAATAGAACAACCATTATTCTCAGATTTAAATGAATAACCGTCTCGCATCAAACAAGATCCAGATATAATGTTCATGCTTAACGCTGGCACCAAATAACAATTATTTGGGTCTAATATTAATCCCGAAGGTAGATGTAGAGGTAGCGTGCCGACTGCGATCACATGGACTTTGGAACCGTTTCCCACATGCATCGTCACCTCGTCCTTAGCCAATCTTCGCTTAATCCGTAGTCCCTGTTTCGAGTTGCAAATATTAGCAACAGAACCAGTATCAAATACCCAGGTGCTCCTGCGAGCATTAGTAAGGTACACATCAATAACATGTATATCACATATACCTTTGTTCACCTTGCCATCCTTCTTATCCGCCAAATACTTGGGGCAGTTCCGCTTCCAGTGACCAGTCTGCTTGCAGTAGAAGCACTCAGTTTCAGGCTTAGGTCCAGGTTTGGGTTTCTTCTCTTGAGTAGCAACTTGCTTAATATTCTTTTTGAAGTTTCCCTTCTTCTTCCCTTTGCCCTTTTTCTTGAAACTAATGGTCTTGTTGACCATCAACACTTGATGCTCCTTCTTGATTTCTACCTCCGTAGCTTTCAGCATTGCGAAGAGCTCGGGAATAGTCTTATTCATCCCTTGCATATTATAGTTCATCACGAAGCTCTTGTAGCTTGGTGGCAGTGATTGGAGAATTCTGTCAATGACGCAATCATCTGGAAGATTAACTCCCAATTGAATCAAGTGATTATTATACGCAGACATTTTGAGTATATGCTCACTGACAGAACTGTTCTCTTCCATCTTGTAGCTATAGAACTTATTGGAGACTTCATATCTCTCAATCCGGGCATTTGCTTGAAATATTAACTTAAACTCCTGGAACATCTCATATGCTCCATGACGTTCAAAACGTCGTTGAAGTCCCGATTCTAAGCCGTAAAGCATGGCACACTGAACTATCGAGTAGTCATCAGCTTTGCTCTGCTAGACGTTCATAACATCTGGTGTTGCTCCAGCAGCAGGCCTGGCACCCAGCGGTGCTTCCAAGACGTAATTCTTCTGTGCAGCAATGAGGATAATCCTCAAGTTATGGACCCAGTCCGTGTAATTGCTACCATCATCTTTCAACTTTGCTTTCTCAAGGAACGCATTAAAATTCAACGGAACAACAGCATGAGCCATCTATCTATAATCAAGCATAAACAAGCAAGATACTATCAGGTACTAAGTTTCATGATAAATTTAGGTTCAATTAATTTACTTAAAGAACTCCCAGTTAGATAGATATCCCTCTAATCCTCTAAGTGATTACGTGATCCAAATCAACTAAACCATGTCCGATCATCACGTGAGATGGAGTACTTTCATTGGTGAACATCACTATGTTGATCATATCTACTATATGATTCACGCTCGACCTTTCGGTCTCCGTGTTCCGAGGCCATATCTGTATATGCTTGGCTCATCAAGTATAACATGAGTATTCCGCGTGTGCAACTGTTCTGCACCTGTTGTATTTGAACGTAGAGCCTATCACACCCGATCATCACGTGGTGTCTCAGCACGAAGAACTTTCGCAACGGTGCATACTCAGGGAGAACACTTCTTGATAATTAGTGAGAGATCATCTTATAATGCTACCGTCAATCAAAGCAAGATAAGATGCATAAAAGATAAACATCACATGCAATCAATATAAGTGATATGATATGGCCATCATCATCTTGTGCTTGTGATCTCCATCTTCGAAGCACCGTTGTGATCACCATTGTCACCGGCGCAACACCTTGATCTCCATCGTAGCATTGTTGTCGTCTCGCCAATCTTATGCTTCCACGACTATCGCTACCGCTTAGTGATAGAGTAAAGCATTACAGTGCGATTGCATTGCATACAATAAAGCGACAACCATATGGCTCCTGCCAGTTGCCGATAACTCCGTTACAAAACATGATCATCTCATACAATAAAATTTAGCATCATGTCTTGACCATATCACATCACAACATGCCCTGCAAAGACAAGTTAGACGTCCTCTACTTTGTTGTTGCAAGTTTTACGTGGCTGCTACGGGCTTAAGCAAGAACCAATCTTACCTACGCATCAAAACCACAACGATAGTTTGTCAAGTTGGTGCTGTTTTAACCTTCGCAAGGACCGGGCGTAGCCACACTCGGTTCAACTAAAGTTGGAGAAACTGTCACCCGCAAGCCACCTATGTGCAAAGCACGTCGGGAGAACCGGTCTCGCGTAAGCGTACGCGTAATGTCGGTCCGGGCCGCTTCGTCCAACAATACCATCGAACCAAAGTATGACATCCTGGTAAGCAGTATGACTTATATCGCCCACAACTCACTTGTGTTCTACTCGTGCATATAACATCAACATATAAAACCTAGGCTTGGATGCCACTGTTGGGGAACGTAGTAATTTCAAAAAAATTCCTACGCACACGCAAGATCATGGTGATGCATAGCAACGAGAGGGGGAGAGTGTGATCTACGTACCCTTGTAGATCGACAATGGAAGCATTTGGTTGATGTAGTCGTACGTCTCCACGGCCCGACCGATCAAGCACCGAAACTACGGCACCTCCGAGTTCTAGCACACGTTCAGCTCGATGACGATCCCTGGACTCCGATCCAGCAAAGTGTCGGGAAGAGTTCCGTCAGCACGACGGCATGGTGATGATCTTGATGTACTACCGTCGCAGGGCTTCGCCTAAGCACCGCTACAATATTATCGAGGACTATGGTGGAAGGGGGCACCGCACACGGCTAAGAATATGATCATGTGGATCAACTTGTGTGTCAAGGGGTGCCTCTTGCCTCCATATATAAAGGGTCCAAGGGGGGTGCGGCCGGCCCTAGTAGGAGGCGCGCAGGAGGAGTCCTACTCCTACCGGGAGTAGGACTCCCCTCCCTTTCCTTGTCTAATTAGGAGAGGGGGAAGGAAGGGAGAGAGGAGAGGGGGGCGCCGCCCCTCCCTCCTTGTCCAATTTGGACTAGGGGGAGGGGGGCACGCGGCCTGCCCTGGCAGCCCCTCCTCTTCTCCACTTTAGGCCCATGAGGCCCATTAACCCCCCGGGGGGTTCCGGTAACCCCCCGGTGCTCCGGTTTTATCCGAAATCACCCGGAACACTTCCGGTGTCCGAATATAGCCGTCCAATATATCAATCTTTATGTCTCGACCATTTCGAGACTCCTCGTCATGTCCATGATCACATCCGGGACTCCTAACTAACTTCGGTACATCAAAACTCATAAACTCATAATATAACTGTCATTGAAACCTGAAGCGTGCGGACCCTACGGGTTCGAGAACAATGTAGACATGACCGAGACACGTCTCCGGTTAATAACCAATAGCGGAACCTGGATGCTCATATTGGCTCCTACATATTCTACGAAGATCTTTATCAGTCAGACCGCATAACAACATACGTTGTTCCCTTTGTCATCGGTATGTTACTTGCCCGAGATTCGATCGTCGGTATCTCAATACCTAGTTCAATCTCGTTACCAGCAAGTCTCTTTACTCGTTCCGTAATACATCATCTCGCAACTAACTCATTAGTTGCAATGCTTGCAAGGCTTATGTGATGTGTATTACCGAGAGGGCCCAGAGATACCTCTCCGACAATCGGAGTGACAAATCCTAATCTCGAAATACGCCAACCCAACATGTACCTTTGGAGACACCTGTAGAGCACCTTTATAATCACCCATTTACGTTGTGACGTTTGGTAGCACACAAAGTGTTCCTCCGGCAAACAGGAGTTGCATAATCTCATAGTCATAGGAACATGTATAAGTCATGAAGAAAGCAATAGCAACATACTAAACGATCGGGTGCTAAGCTAATGGAATGGGTCATGTCAATCAGATCATTCACCTAATGATGTGATCCTGTTAATCAAATAACAACTCCTTGTTCATGGTTAGGAAACATAACCATCTTTGATTAACGAGCTAGTCAAGTAGAGGCATACTAGTGACACTCTGTTTGTCTATGTATTCACACATGTATTATGTTTCCGGTTAATACAATTCTAGCGTGAACAATAAACATTTATCATGATATAAGGAAATAAATAAAAACTTTATTATTGCCTCTAGGGAATATTTCCTTCATCCTGGGCCTGGGGGCTCGTGAGGGTCGACGTCTTCATCGCGCATCGCCTGCTTCTTCAACATCACTTCATCTTCAACGGCACCAGGTGACATCTTTCTAAGTTCCGTTTTTAGCGGGGAGCGCCCACAGGGCCGCCTCATTCCCAGGTCGCATGGGTCCGTCCCTGCGGCATGTATCCATTTTGCTTATGCTTTTTACCTACCTTGTCGGGGGCACCCCTCGGGCTGCATCATCCCTGAGCTGCTCGGGCCTGGCCCAGCAGCGTTTGCTTTTCCCACGTCTACTTAAAATGAATTTGCTCTTTCGCGCTTAATTGTCACATGCTGCTTATCGCGGACTTCTCCGCTTTCATGCAAAGCGCTTGCACGTTAAAAGGGGGGGTACCTGAGCATCGCGACTCATGGGCTCCTACAGGCTCTCTAGCCCTCACCCCCTAGCCTTGACCCATGGCATCGCGACCTGTCATACTAGCGGCGACTGAGCTCGCTCGAGGGCCGGGACCTGAGGATGTAGAGCATTTGCATTCTAACCACACTGCGGGAATATGGACGTCAAGCCTTGGTGGCAGAAACCAAGCAAAGCACGAATCGAGCACTTACTGGTCGTCGCTCGCAGACTCAAGCAACCTCTGGCCAAACTTGAAGCCCGAGAGCCTGCAGGTGGGGTCAGCCTCGGGAGGCCTAGAAGCAGAGGGCACGTCAGGAGGGTTGGAGCTGGCCTCAGACCGCCCAGGGACCAGAGCAGACCCTGGGGGAACCAGCCCCGACCTGCCCTTCCTTGTGACCAAGGGAGAGTCCTCCCCTCCTCGCCTGGCGCCGGCCTCGTCGTCGTCCGGCAAGGAGTGGAGGGCCTGGGATCTGCGCCGAGGGAAAGACTCCCTCGAATCCTCGCCAATCGCCTAAGAGTCAGACTCTTCCTCCTCCGCCTCTTCTTCCCCCTCGCTCCCGCTGGAGCTGCCGGAGGACACGTTCACCATCGCCAGCGCCGCAAGACCTCGGGAGCTTCCGCTGGCACCAGCCCCTCACCATTGAAGGTGGGCATGGCGTTCACCACCTGCTCCCAGTCGTCATGAAGGAACAGGGGGACGGGGGCGCCCACCGGCCTCGCCACGTCTCCCCCAACCAAGGAATGGAGAGCCGCGACCAGATTCTCGTCGGTCAGGGCCTCAGAGCTTAGGCGCAAGGCGGCGTCCGCTTCCCCAAGCCTCCACAACGGGAGCGAGTGCTCCTGGAGTGGAGCCACCCAGTGCTCCAAGAACTCCCTCAAGAGCGTGGCCCCGGTCAGCTTCACCGCCCCCAAGTTGCTTGGCCTCAGGTCCGCGTTCATCCTCTTCAGCACCGCCCTCACACGGGGGTCGACGAGCTCCGCGCAGGACCACGTGTCGACAGCCTTGGGCTGCCTGGTAGGCAACACCAGACGGGGGTGGATGCGCCCGACGTCCACCATGATCCACTTGCTCCGAAAGCCTTCGATTCTCTTCCCAGGCTTCGAGATAGCATTGGAATTAGAGTATGCGATGAAGCTCGCACATGTGGAGATATGGCCACCAGAAACCCGGATGGAAAAATAGTGACGCAACAAGGCCAACGAGGGCTTTATCCCGACATGAGCCTCACAATAGTAAGAAAAAATCGCTAGGAGAAGAATAGAGTTGGGGTGGAGATGCAGAGCCTGCAAGTTGTACTGGCGGAGAACAGCAAAGAAGAACTCAGAGAAAGGAGGCACCAGACCGGCGATGATGGCGCTCATAAAGAACGGATAGAAGGTGCTCCCCTTGCCTTCAGGCTGGTCGGAGCCGGCCTTGAGCACAGTCGCCCCCTTGCTGCCCTGCGCCACCGTCATTAGGCGCGTGAGGGCGAGGTTCTTCTCTGACAGGTTCGGGGAATCCAGAGCCGGCGAGTACCAGGCCTCGGTTGGGGACTTGCGAGGCGCCATGGCGTGCCGGATGAGGAGGATTGAGACAGATCTAGAGGATTTCGGGAGCAAGAAGGAGGAGAGCAAGAGAGGGGATCTAGGGCGAGGCGAACGAGAACGAAGCAAGTAAGTCTGGCCTGGGCACCTCTTTGTCAAATGGACAGTTGCCAAAGTGTCATGGGAAGCGCAGACGCCCAGTCCAATCAATCGCAACGCGGCGCCCAAGGTCGCAGGCTATTGGGGCCCGCGACGCTTCGCGCTTGCCCCTTCGCTTCTCTGCTAGGCCAAGCCCAGGCGCGCCTTGGGCCCGGGGGCTACTGTCGGCGTTCTAGGAACGGGGGTCCCCAGACTTGCCTGCCTGCGGCCTGCGGCGTGGCTCAAGTGGGGGCCCAGCGCGGCCCATCTTCATCAGCTCAAGCGCAAGACCCTCGCGAGGGGCCAAGCCTCGCGGGGCGGATGACAGAAAGCTTCCTCAGAGGCAGCCTCATCAGGCAGGCTCACGAGGAGGCGGAGAGATCAAGGAAGGGGTACCTCGCGAGGAGCCCGTGACGCAAGCCATGACGATCGAGACCAGGCGGGCGCCAGGCGGACGTTGGCCTGCGCAGTGTCCTTGTTTCCCCTTTGGTGCAATGGGGGCAAGTACAGGCCAAGGCATCGGGCAAAGGTTACCATTCCGGTGCAACGAGACCAAGACCAGCAGAGCGGAGGACGGAGTTCACCATGGATCCCAAGACGGCGTCATCACCAGTGCTTTTGGCAGCCGAAGACCACCTTTGGTCAGGATAACTTGTACTAGATGTTCCCCTTAAAAAATGGCCAATTGTTGGCGCCCTTCCCGCTCATTATTTGGGGAGAGGCCCAGGGCCTCTATAAATAGAGCTAGCCACCACAGGGGAGAGGGGGATGGAGAGATCTGATAGAGCCCTAGCAGAGAGAGAGAGGCGACTGAACTCACCCAAGAAGTTCATCGCACCAGCTCAAGAACACCTCTCGCGAGGTTGTTCTTCCCTTGTACTGTTCATCATCAGCCCCTGAGGCAATCCACCACACCACACACTGGAGTAGGGTATTACACCACAACGGTGGCCCGAACCAGTATAAACCTCGTGTCCCTTGTGTTGTTCATTGTTTCCATCTTAGATCACGCGAGGAGATTGGACGTAGATCGTTAGGGGAGAGATATCCACGCGCACCCCAGTGTTCGAACCTCAAGGGTCTGCCGGAACCCGAAATCCGACATTGCCCTTGGAAAGGACATGTCAAATAGTCCTACCTTTTGCTTATCGCACTACTTGTATCATTCTGCTTTGACGCACCTTTTTGAATAAACAATGCATAGCACTAGACTATTACCGCATTCTCTATTCTTTATATATATATATATATGTTCATTCATGACATTCAGCACCCGTACACTCTGGTACGGCTAATACGCCAGGGGCTTAAGCATACCCCATAATACGGCGTGAGAAGTCTGAACACTTTCGACAGTGCGGCACCCGAACTTATAGCATTATATGCATCAGCTCTGAATCATGTCTTGGGTCAATAGTTGGGTTTGCTTGGCTCCCATGTTTTGGTACCTTACGTTCCGCTATATCGGCTAAGGTAGCACTGGGAGAACTACTGTGATTGTGCCCCGGTTCATCTGGGCAAGCACCTCAGTAGAGAAAGCTAAAACTGAGTGTCATGATAAGGCGAGAGCTGGTCGCTGTTCGAGAGGTCTCGAGTCCCTAAAGACTTATGCCGCTTAGGGCGAGGAGTCGGCTTTGTCCGGCTTAGGCGTGTATAGCGCCCCAAATTCGGCCTTCCGAATACTAGGGGCTTCGCCAAAATTTAAAATTGTAGACTTCTATGGCTAAGTGAGAGTGATAAAGCATTATAGTCTAATTGCCTTGTTCGTTGCGCTGAGCACCTCCCTCGAAGGACCCAACAATGGGAAAAAGAGTGCTCAGATTTATCCCGAACACCCCAGCACTCGTGGCATGGGGGTAGAAGCCGAAGACTGGCCATCTCTCAAATTTGATAAACAGCCGCACAGAAGGTAATATTTTAAATTCAAACAAGCGTTGCATAGCGCACATGAACAAGTTTTCATAATACAGGATCACACGAGCAAGTTCATTCAAAAATTACATCCTTCACACACTCGTCCGCCACAAGATGGGCACCCTTCAGGACACCCTCATAATACATCTCAGGGTGGCGATGCTCCTTGCCCTGTGGCGGCCCCTCCTTCACCAGCTTCTCGGCGTCCATCTTGGCCCAGTGCACCTTCCCACGGGCAAAAGCCCGACGTGCACCCTCGATGCAGACGGACCACTTTATGACTTCCATCCGTGGGCAGGTATCCACGAGCCGCCTCACCAGGCCGAAGTAGCTGTTGGGAAGGGAGTCGCCAGGCCACATCCAGGCTATAAGGCCCCTCATGGCCTGTTCGGCCGCCTTGTGCAGCTCGACCAGTTGCTTCAGCTGGTCGCTCACGGGCATCGGGTATTCGGTCCCAGTATACTGAGACCAAAACAACTTCTCCGTCGAGCTTCCCTCCTCGGCCCGATAGTTCTTTGCGGCATCCGACACGCTGCGGGGCAAATCTGCGAATGCTCCTAGAGAGCTCCGGACTCGGGTAAGTAATAAGTAATTTACTTTCACATGCTTGCTTTTCATAATGAATGCCTTACCCGCCACTGTCTTCCTCATTGCCTCAATTTCCTGGAGGGCCTTTTGGGCTTCAGCCTTGGCATACTTTGTGCTCTTGGGGGCCGCAGCAAGCTCGGACTCTCGCGTCTTCGAGTCAAGCTCCAAAGTCTCGTGCTTCTTCACGAGAGCCTGGAGCTCTTGCTGCACCTCGCCCACCCGTGCCTCTTGTTTCTCCCGCTCGGTGCGCTCCTTGGCCACTTTGTTTTCGGCCTCGGACAACGCTTGCTTCAGGGTCGCCACTTCGGTCGTGTCCCTTGGCACATCCATGATGATCCTATCATTTTGCAACCGCGTCTTTTTTTATATACATATAGACAAGGTATTAATTACCTTTGTTCTCCTCGAGCTGCCTCTTGGCAAGGCTAAGCTCTTTCTCGGACCGCTCGAGGTTCTGCTTTAGTGCGGTGACCTCCGCAGTCAGTGCGGCAGAGGTCAGCAGCGAAGCCTGCATACGCATATAGACATACTTATATTAGACTCCTGCAGATATTATTTGATCCTCTATTCGGCTTTTCTTTGTGAACACCAAACAGAGCATCAGGGGCTACTGTCTATGCGGTAATATTTTCCTATATTTTAAATACTTACCTCAAAGCCTGTTAGAAGGCTGGCACATGCTTCAGTCAGTCCGCTCTTGGCGGAATGAACCTTGTTGATCACCGCACTCATAATAGTGCGGTGCTCTTCATCGATGGAAGCATAGAGAAGCGCTCCTAGCAGGTTGTCCGGTACCTCTGGATGGACAGAGGTCACCGTCACGGGTGGCTTGCCCCTCTTGGAAGGGGGCCGCCTGCCGGAGTCCGGAACCACTTGAGGTTCCGGCGCAGTGTTCGGCTGAGGGCCGAACTTGGAGCCCTTGGGAGTCTTGCTCCCTTTGCGCCTGGAGTCCGGAAGGTCGTCATGAGGCGCCTCCGGGACTATCTCCCCCCTGCCCGGTGCCCCTTGAGACAATACCTCGACATTTTCCGTAGGGCGAGGAGAGGAGGCGGTTGGAAGTGTATCACTATTCATATTCGACGAGTCCAAGGAACCATCCGACGAGGATACATTGATACAGGCTCGGGGCGGACTGCATGATCATATTCGACGTTAGGAGAAGCAGTGCAATAAAAGTATGCTATGAGTTACTCTGGTATCCGAATACTTACGACTTCGCCAGGGGCATGACCCTGAGTAGCCACTCGTCTTCGCTGTCGGCGGCGGTTGTGGAACAGTCCGGAAGGAGAGTCCTTCCCTTCTTGGACCCTTCGGCCTCCCCGGTTGGGGCGGCCTTCCTTTTATTGTCTCCCCTGGCTGGAGGGGGAGAATCATCATCTTCCTCCTCCTCGGTTTTACGAGAGAAGCGCGTCTCGGAGTTATCGGATGATGAGTCCGATACCACCTGGCGCCGGGAACTCTTTTGGGTTCCCGTGGCCTTCTTCTTGATCTTCTCCGGCACCTCAAAAGGAGCCGGACTCCGCATCTCCGTCAGGAGAGCGTCTGCAGGGTCTTCGAGCAGAGGGGCCGGACAGTCAATCTGCTCCGCTGTCTCCACCCAGTCCTGTTGAGGGAGTCCTAGATTAGGGGGTGTCCGGATAGCCGGACTATACCTTCGGCGGGACTCCTGGACTATGAAGATACAAGATTGAAGACTTCGTCCCGTGTCCGGAAGGGACTTTCCTTGGCGTGGAGGGAAAGCTTGGCGATACAGATATGTAGATCTCCTACCATTGTAACCGACTTTGTGTAACCCTAACCCTCTCCGGTGTCTATATAAACCGGAGGGTTCTAGTCCGTAAAACAACATACAGAACAACAATCATACCATAGGCTAGCTTCTAGGGTTTAGCCTCTCTGGTCTCGTGGTAGATCTACTCTTGTACTACCCATATCATCAATATTAATCAAGCAGGACGTAGGGTTTTACCTCCATCAAGAGGGCCTGAACCTGGGTAAAACTTCGTGTCCCTTGCCTCCTGTTACCATCCGGCCTAGACGCACAGTTCGGGACCCCTTAGCCGAGATCCGCCGGTTTTGACACCGACATTGGTGCTTTCATTGAGAGTTCCTCTGTGTCGTCACCGTCAGGCTTGATGGCTCCTACGATCATCAATAGCGATGCAGTCCAGGCTGAGACCTTCCTCCCCGGACAGATCTTCGTCTTCGGCGGCTTTGCACTGCGGGCCAATTCACTTGGCCATCTGGAGCAGATCGAAAGCTATGCCCCTGGCCGTCAGGTCAGATTTGGAAGTTTAAACTACACGGCTGACATCCGCGGGGACTTGATCTTCGACGGATTCGAGCCACTGCCGAGCGCGCCGAACTGTCACGACGATCATGATCTAGGTCTGCCGCCGAACAGCGCCCTGGAGGCCGCACCTGCATCGGCTTCGACCCTTAATTCGGAGCCAATCGAGGATGGGCGGATGGACGCCGCCTCGGGGGCTGCGATCCCAACGGCGATCAAGCCGAACTGTGACGCCCCGAGACCGATGCTCGAAAAGACTTCCATGTGTTCCGGGTTTCGCCGTGCGTTTCATTTGTGCCGCCCTTTTATTTGTGCATTGCATCATGTCATCATGTCATTTCTTTTCTTAACTCAACTAAATAAATTGCATGGATCTTCGGTCCATTTAAATCAAGGGATATTCACTATGGTGATTACTCTTTAAAACATATCCACCCGATAATAGGGAGCTATATTAAATATTTCTTTAATTTGCAATTCACCATAACACACTTGCAAAATCCCAATGCTTTAGTCATCACGTCTCTTGGCCTTTAACTTTGCCCATAAATTCTTTCGTCATTTTCCGGAGCTCCGCCAAAAATCCGAACATTTTTTGGACCTTCCTAACCCTCACTTCCTATTCGAACCATTTCAATTTAAATCAAATGAGTTTGAATTTAAACTTTCAAAAATGCCCACTCCATTTTTCTTGGAACATGCGCATTTATGCGAGTCCGGGAAATTTATTCCCGTGCTCAAATTCTTCCTCTAACATTCTCTTTTCTCTTTTCCTTTCTCTTATTGTTCTCTGTTTTTGTAAAGAGAAGAATTAAGAGGGAAGAGAGAAGCCTAGCCAGCCTGGCCATTTGGGCCTGCAGTAGCCCCGTCCCACCAGTGGCCCAAGGCCCAGCCGTCCTCTGTCTAACCAACCCTAACCTAGCGAGCCCCGATCCTCTCTCCCCCCTTCGTTTCCTCCTAGCGCCGCCAGGAGAGCCCCACGCTCGATCTCCCCGTTCTTTCCCCTCCCGCAGCGCCACACGCACACACGCACAGGGCTGCGCCCGATCCCCATCTCTCCCTCCTCACGCTCTCTTCCTCGTGCCGCCCGACACCGAATGCCTCCTCCTTGCTGCCTCGCATGTCCCGTGCAGGAACTCCGCCGGCCGCTCCTTCCCGGCCTCGGCCTCGTCCCCGACTGCCCAGGCCGGAGTTTCCACCCCTGCGCCTTGGACAGGAGGTCCCCCTCGGCCGCCCGCCTTCGTCCTTGTCCGCGCGCAGAGGGGCACGCCCACCGAGCTCCATTGCGCCCCCGCACCCTCAAGTGCCTCGCGCCCCTGGTCGTCCTTGTTCGTTCGTCACGACACCAAGCCAGCAGGACTCCCGGCATTGCTGAACCCCGCTCATCGTCATCTTGCTTCTCTGGAGGAGAGGGCCAGTGCCGTCCCCATGCCCCTCGCTCGCGCCAGGAATCATCATCACCGCTGATCGAGTTCCTCGCTGAACCCCGCTCGCCGGTGTCCCATTCCCGTCCGGATCTAGAGGATCCCGTCGCCTGTTGCTGGCTCCTCGCAGGGTTTCGAGAGCTGCTGCTCGCTTGGGCCGCTGCCCTGCCAAGACGAAGACAACCCTGTACAGTTGCCTCGCTGGATCGTCGAGATCGTCTCGGATTGCGCCAAGGACATGAGAGGCCTGTGCTTTTTTTTGTTGCTTCATACCCGTTGAATCGTCAAGGCCTCTGCTCGACTCCGTGTTCAACTACACGGTGAGACGCCAAGTACCGCGACTATAGTCGCCCCGAGGACACCGAGTACGACTACACACGACGATGCGCCAAGTACCTCTACCCATGCCCCGAGAACGTCTATGACCCGTGTACAACTACCGTCTCCAAGACCCGGATCGACAAGCACCACCCCCGTCAAGTACTACTACAAACCCGGAGAATTCGGATGCATCAAATCCCCAAGGAGACTCGTTTTTCATCAAGTTCTACTACCGTAGCGCCGAAGACCTTGGATGCTCGAACGAGTACCGAACAAAACGTCAAGTACCACTATCGCTGAGTACGACTACTTCCGCGATGATACGAGAACAACTACCATCAACCCTCGAAGCCTCCGTGGACGTCAAGTCCCTCGTCGTGATCCCGAACATCTACGGAAAATTGTGCAAGTAAGAACATGAACGACTACCGCCACCAAGATCACGAATACCTCTACCGTCGTCATGTACCCCTACTTCCACTACGAATGTCCCAAGAACGTCTACTTCCTCTACTTGGCACCGAACGAGAACCGTCTCGTTTACACACGCTTCGAAGGTATAACCATCGAGACGACATCCGTGATCGAATGCTTGTGATGTTTGAGATGCTCATGCTCGAACCGTGTTCGAATTGTCGATGCACGTTGCCCCTCTTTTGCCTTGTTACCGTCGTCTCATGGGACACCCGGAATCCGGGAGTGCCCCACCATCATTTGCACGCATCCGCACATTTCTCCTTTGCATCGGTATCTCACTCGAGTTACCGGAACCGGAACGTTGCCGTGGCACCGTTTCGTTATCATTGCTGTGGCACCCCTTTTGTTTCCGCCACGATGACAAATGCTTCTTAATGCTCTTGTCAACTTTTAATAAAATTGCATAAACTTGAACATGCCATCCGCATCATGTTAACAACTTTATGTTTAAAATTGTTGTTGCACCAAATTGATAAATGCATATGGGGATTTACCAGATTTGTTGTTGGTTATATCCGGCCTCATTTAAATTGTTAGATGGTATAGTTTTGTTATACTTCACCTCTTGCCATATTAACCAACATTTAATATTGTTGGGTACCTAACCGGGAGAGAACTAAATAATTAATGTGGTGTTCCGTCAATATGCAACTCGTTGCATATTAAGCTCCACTTAATTTGTAGAATTTGCTTGTGCACTTTGCCATGCCATGCTTCATTAAACCGGACATGCATCATACTTGATTGTGCATCATGCCATGCTTATGTGGTGGTTGGTTACTATGTTGTTTGCTTCTTTCCGGTGTTGCTTCTTCGGGTTAGTTTCGATAATGTCGCGTTTGTGAGGACCTGTTCGTCTACGTCCGTTTATCTTCTTCATGGACTCGTTCTTCTTCCTTGCGGGATTTCAGGCAAGATGATCATACCCTCGAAATCACTTCTATCTTTACTTGCTAGTTGCTCACTCTTTCGCTATGCCTATGCTGCAATACCTACCACTTTCTTATCATGCCTCCCATATTGTTGAACCAAGCCTCTAACCCACCTTGTCCTAGCAAACTGTTGATTGGCTATGTTACCGCTTTGCTCAGCCCCTCTTATAGCGTTGTTAGTTGCAGGTGAAGATTGAAGTTTGTTCCTTGTTGGAACATGGAGATCGTTCCTTGTTGGAACATTGTTTTACTTGTTGGGATATCACAATATATCTTATTTAATTAATGCATCTGTATACTTGGTAAAGGGTGGAAGGCTCGGCCTTATGCCTGATGTTTTGTGATGGGCTAAGTTGGGACACCCCTGCAAGGTTTTGAACTTTTGAAAGCCGTGCCCGCGGTTATGGGCAGATGGGAATTTGTTAACATCCGGTTGTAGAAAACTTGAAGGTGACCTTAATTAAAATACATCAACCGCGTGTGTTACCGTGATGGTCTCTTGTCGGTGGGGTCCGGGAAGTGAACACGGTGTTGGAGTAATGCTTGACGTAGGTTATTCTAGGATCACTTCTTGATCATAGTTGTTCGACCGTGCTTTTGCCTTCTCTTCTCACTCTCTTTTGCGTATGTTAGCCACCATATATGCTAGTCGCTTGCTGCAGCTCCACCTCATACCCTTTTACCCTTCCTATAAGCTTAAATAGTCTTGATCACGAGGGTGTGAGATTGCTGAGTCCCCGGGACTCACAGATACTTCCAAAACCAGCTTGCAGGTGCCGAGGTTACCGTGCAGATGACGCAACCAAGCTCAGGAGGAGCTCGATGAAGATCTTGTCCTTTGTGTTGTTTTGTTCTAGTTGATCAGTAGTGGAGCCCGGTTGGGGTCGTTTGGGGACCTTGTCGCATTTGGGGTTCTTCTTTTATTTTGGTTCCGTAGTCGGACCTTGAGTGTATTTGGATGATCTAATGCTTTATTCATGTATTGTGTGAAGTGGCGATTGTAAGCCAAGTATGTACCTTTTTCCCTTATGTATTACATGGGTTGTGTGAAGATTACCTCACTTGCGACATTGCTTTCAATGCGGTTATGCCTCTAAGTCGTGCTTCCACACGTGGGAGATATAGCCGCATCGAGGGCGTTACAAGTTGGTAATTAGAGCCTTCCCCGACCTTTGGAGCCCCCATTGCTTGATCGAATTAGCTGCCGTTGTTGAGTCTAGAAAAATGTTTTGAGTCATTAGGAATTATATATCGGAGAGTTTAGGAATTCTTTTTACTCCCCAGTCCCTTCATCGCTCTGGTAAGGCATCCTGACATAGAGTTTTGACTATTCTCTTCTCAAATTTCACAAAAAAATTTAGGATCACGCGGGTATCTTGTAATCGTTCTGATGGTTTTGTGACGAGAACATTGTTCTTGGTGCCTCCTGTCATTTAGGGGTTGTGGCAGTGTCCCGGGGAGTTGAGCTCCGAGGTGTTGTCGTCACAATTTTATCGTTGCAGTTCTGGAATACCTGAGTTTAGTTTCGCCGACATCGAAAATCTCTTTTATGCAGTTGTTGGTGAGATAACCTCGACGCCACCCAGTACTGGGGCGGGAGTTCGGGAGTATTGCCATAGCTTGTATAACTGATGCTTTTCGAAGGTTGAGGTAGATGATTTCCGAAGGTTTCTTGGTTATGTGTTGAAGGATGGATACAGCTGGATGTAGGATTTGCTAGTTTGGGTGAGATATTATGCTTCCCCTGTATCCTCAACACCTGATTGCATAACCGGAAAATTTCGGGAGTTTATAAGTGGGAATTCAAGTAGGTCTTAGGATATCTTTGCGACAGATGTATGATATGAAATCGGGGCTCGACGTCCAGTGGTACGCCTATTCAAGGTCGATATTACAGTGGTCTCATTGTGTCTTAAAGAGTCCTTGGCTATGCCGACTCGGGGACGCTTCGTATGTCATGTGCACTGCCTTGTACATGATGGTGCTGTACGATCGAGCCCGTGTAGGCCCCACCACGAAAACTTCGGACGAAATCTCTATCATATGTTTGTTCCGGCTTATTCCGCAAGCCAATCCTTTGTTTTGTTTTCAATTGTGGTATTCGAGTTGCTTCAATGTCAAATGTTGATTCCATACCTTCTCGAAATAGTGTTCTTATACTCCGATGTGAATACCAATCTTTCTTGATCATCAAGATTGTTTTTGTCAATCCGTTTTAACCAGCGTGCTTCTCTTCAAGTGGATCTGATCATTTCAACATCCGCAAGATCAAGTATCACTTTCTTCTGAACGGTGTTTGTTTCATCCGTCTCCAAGTTGCCTTTGTTTTCCCTCCCTCCCACCCTTTTCTTCAAGGAACCAGATTTCTTATTCAAGGATCATTTTAATGTTGTGAAGTCTCTCCATTCTTTTACATCAATGTTCTTATCCGTTGATTCTTAGGAAGATGCCAACGAAGCTTCAAGTTCGTCACTCTTCACTCGTTTTCTTTTCCGGTGGATCCAATTCAAGCTTTCGGTGTTGATCATATTCTTTTCTGTATTTCAAATGCTTTTCTCGTGCCGGTGCACCTCATAGCCATTCATTTCTCCCTATTCATTTGTTCCGGAGTGCTCAAGATATCTCGAAGATTCGTGTTTTCCACTCTTCTTTCATTCAAGCTCTTTCGAGGATGTTCCCTCATTCAAGTCATTTAATTCAACCGGTGCTTTCTCTCTCTTGAATCGTTCAACGGTGTTTCTTTTGAGTGGGCCCTAACCCACAGGTCTTCTCCCAGGATCTTACCTGACTCTTCTTATTTTTCCCGGAGCTATCCTCAAATTTCTTTTCGAAGTTTGACATAAGAATGAATTATCATCAGTCAAATGCCTTTCTCCAAGATCTTTCAAATTCTTTTCATCTTTGACTCAACCTTTTCTATTTGGCATTCCGGAGTGCATCAACAATTCATGGTGGTGTTTCTCGTCGTCATTCTTAGGTTTTGAAGAACGAAGAAGATTTTTCCTCCATATCTATCCGTTCTCTCTGAGATTCGTGATTCTAGCTTGTTGCCATCCTCTCATAATTATTTTAGATTGTGGGAATTCTTTTCACCTATCCGGAGCAATTCAAGAGTCTTCTCAGTTTGTTATCCGGAGTCCATCAATTCAGGTTTATTCATTCTTAGCTGTCAGTTATCATTCTCCTATCTTACCGGTGCATCGTTCAAGTGATCTCTAATCAGTTTGTGATCCCTTCGTTCTCTTGTATCTAAATTCTCTCAAGTATCTCCGTCCATTTCATAATTATTCCCGGTGTTCCTTTATTTTTCCTTCGTTCGTTTTCAATTCTTACCGGTGGCTCGCTCAAGATTTCTATTCCTTTGTTATTGTATTGATTCAGTCGTTATTTCTATCCTACCGGTGGTTCGTTCAATATTTTCCCAAGTTGGCGCTATATGTATCTTAATCCTTTCTACGAGAATAAGTAGTGTGCCAAATCCATTGATTGTCATCAATTTTAATTGGTGAAGGATACGCATAACGTAATTCTTATTCTTGCTTCATCCAAGTGATTAATTCTTTATTCCGGAGGCTCATCAAATTCTCGGTTTCACTTGATTCATTTTTCTTTCCCGGAGTCCCAAGCTCTCGCAATTATATCACCACGGAGATTTATCTAAATCTTTACAAGGTTCAAACTTGTGTTCTCAACTACCCTTTCTTTCTGTTTGATAATTCTTTTGTTTAACGGAGTTCTTCATGAAGGTTCTACATGATGTTTCATAAAGGATTTAATTCCTTCTCGAAGTGTTCTTCAAGATTCTTTTCTGAGGAGTTCAAGCATTCTTCATCTTGCAATCCGGAGTGCAATTCGTTCTATTGTATCATTGGAGGTGGTTTTACATCATTCTTGATAATTTTCCTTCGTGTTTCATGATTCACAAGTTATCAAGTATGAGATATTTTAAATCCATCAACCTCTTCGTTGGAGTTATCTTGGGTTATATTTCACCTAAAGCTTTTCCTAAGGATTGTTCCTATTATGGTGCTTATAAATGACCCAAGTTCTTCATTTATCCTCCCGGTGATATAGTTTCTCGTCTCCTTGTTCATATCAATCCAATTCTTTTCCCGTGAGTGGCAGGTTATCACCTCTAGTTTCGAGATGTTTTTCTATAAGCCCACCACAAGCTTACTCTTTTCGTTGTTGGTTTTCCAACAATTCCGTTCAACCTTTCTCCTAAAGATGCCTTTTCAAGCTTTTTTGTGGCAGAAGTTGGCATTTTCTTCTCCTTTCTCCTATCTCAATTATCTTTCTTCTATTCTTTTGTTACGGAGGCATTGTGATGTTGCTCTCTTCTACCCATCTTCTTGTTTTGTCATGATAGTGTTTTTTTCTTTGCTGATCCATTCAACCGGAGTGTCGTGTTTTCTTTCAAGCTCTCTCATCTTATCAAATTTTGCACCCCTTCTCAACCGGAGTGATGTCCAAATTATATCATTCTTATTCCTTCTCTATCTCATTTTAACCGGAGTGTTGTGCCCTCTGCTCAAGTTCTTTTCATCTAATCAAGTTCCTTATCACTTTTCAACCGGGGTGCTACTTAGTTTTACCTCTTCTCTTTCTCTTCCGTTTTTCCCTCCGGTGCCATCCTAGATCTCGGGACGAGATCCTCTCGTAGTGGTGGAGTGTTGTGACGCCCCGAGACGGATGCTCGAGAAGACTTCCATGTGTTCCGGGTTTCGCCGTGTGTTTCATTTGTGCTGCCCTTTTATTTGTGCATTGCATCATGTCATCATGTCATTTCTTTTCTTAACTCAACTAAAGAAATTGCATGGATCTTCGGTCCATTTAAATCGAGGGATATTCACTATTGTGATTACTCTTTAAAAAATATCCACCCGATAATGGGGAGCTATATTAAATATTTCTTTAATTTGCAATTCACCATAACACACTTGCAAAATCCCAATGCTTTAGTCATCACGTCTCTTGGCCTTTAACTTTGCCCATAAATTCTTTCGTCATTTTCCGGAGCTCCACCAAAAATCCGAACATTTTTTGGACCTTCCTAACCCTCACTTCCTATTCGAACCATTTGAATTTAAATCAAATGAGTTTGAATTTAAACTTTCAAAAATGCCCACTCCATTTTTCTTGGAACATGCGCATTTATGCGAGTCCGGGAAATTTATTCCCGTGCTCAAATTCTTCCTCTAACATTCTCTTTTCTCTTTTCCTTTCTCTTATTGTTCTCTGTTTTTGTAAAGAGAAGAATTAAGAGGGAAGAGAGAAGCCTAGCCAGCCTGGCCATTTGGGCCTGCAGCAGCCCCGTCCCACCAGTGGCCCAAGGCCCAGCCGGCCTCTGTCTAACTAACCCTAACCTAGCGAGCCCCGATCCTCTCACCCCCCTTCGTTTCCTCCTAGCGCCGCCAGGAGAGCCCCACGCTCGATCTCCCCGTTCTATTCCCTCCCGCAGCACCACACGCACACACGCACAGGGCTGCGCCCGATCCCCATCTCTCCCTCCTCACGCTCTCTTCCTCGTGCCGCCCGACACCGAAAGCCTCCTCCTTGCTGCCTCGCATGTCCCGTGCAGGAACTCCGCCGGCCGCTCCTTCTCGGCCTCGGCCTCGTCCCCGACTGCCCAGGCCGGAGTTTCCACCCCTGCGCCTTGGACAGGAGGTCCCCCTCGGCCGCCCGCCTTCGTCCTTGTCCGCGCGCAGAGGAGCACGCCCACCGAGCTCCATCGCGCCCCCGCACCCTCAAGTGCCTTGTGCCCCTGGTCGTCCTTGATCGTTCGTCTCGACACAAGCCAGCCGGACTCCCGGCTGAACCCCGCTCATCGTCGTCTTGCTTCGCTGGAGGAGAGGGCCAGTGCCGTCGCCTTGCCCCTAGCTCGCGCCAGGACTCGTCATCGCCGCCGATCGAGTTCTTCGCTGAACCCCGCTCGCCGGTGTCCCGTTCCCGTCCGGATCCAGAGGATCCCGTCGCCTGTTGCTCGCTCCTCACAGGGTTTCGAGAGCTGCTGCTCGCTTGGGCCGGTGCCCTCCCAGGACGAAGACTGCCATGTACCGTTGCCTCGCTGGATCGTCGAGATCGTCTCGGATTGCGCCAAGTAGACGGGAGGCCTGTGCGTTTTTTTGTTGCTTCATACCCGTTGAATCATCAAGGCCTCTGCTCGACTCCGTGTTCAACTACACGGCGAGACGCCAAGTACCACGACTATAGTCGTTGCCCCGAGGACACCGAGTACGACTACACACGACGATGCGCCAAGTACCTCTACCCATGACCCCAGAACGTCTACGACCCGTGTACAACTACCGTCGCCAAGACCCGGATCGACAAGCACCACCCCCGTCAAGTACTACTACAAACTCGGAGAATTCGGATGCATCAAGTCCCCGAGGAGACCCGTTTTTCGTCAAGTTCGACTACCGTAGCGCCGAAGACCTTGGATGCTCGAACGAGTACCGAACGAAACGCCAAGTACCACTATCGCCGAGTACGACTACTTCCGCGATGATACAAGAACAACTACCGTCGACCCTTGAAGCCTCCGTGGACGTCAAGTCCCTCGTCGTGATCCGGAACATGTACGGAAAATTGTGCAACTAAGAACATGAACGACTACCGCCGCCAAGATCACGAGTACCTCTACCGTCGTCATGTACCCCTACTTCCACTACGAATGTCCCGAGAACGTCTACTTCCTCTACTTGGCACCGAACGAGAACCGTCTCGTTTACACACGCTTCGAAGGTATAACCATCGACACGACATCCGTGATCGAATGCTTGTGATGTTTGAGATGCTCATGCTCGAACCGTGTTCGAATTGTCGATGCACGTTGCCCCTCTTTTGCCTTGTTACCGTCGTCTCATGGGAAACCCGGAATCCGGGAGCGCCCCACCATCATTTGCACGCATCCGCACATTTCTCCTTTGCATCGGTATCTCACTCGAGTTACCGGAACCGGAACATTGCCGTGGCACCATTTCTTTATCATTGCTGTGGCACCCCTTTTGTTTCCGCCACGATGACAAATGCTTCTTAATGCTCTTGTCAACTTTTAATAAAATTGCATAAACTTGAACATGCCATCCACATCATGTTAACAACTTTATGTTTAAAATTGTTGTTGCACCAAATTGATAAATGCATATGGGGATTTACCGGATTTGTTGTTGGTTATATCCGGCCTCATTTAAATTGTTAGATGGTATAGTTTTGTTATACTTCACCTCTTGCCATATTAGCCAACATTTAATATTGTTGGGTACCTAACCGGGAGAGAACTAAATAATTAATGTGGTGTTCCGTCAATATGCAACTCGTTGCATATTAAGCTCCACTTAATTTGTAGAATTTGCTTGTGCACTTTGCCATGCCATGCTTCATTAAACCGGACATGCATCATACTTGATTGTGCATCATGCCATGCTTATGTGGTGGTTGGTTACTATGTTGTTTGCTTCTTTCCGGTGTTGCTTCTTCGGGTTAGTTTCGATAATGTCGCGTTTGTGAGGACCCGTTCGTCTACGTCCGTTTGTCTTCTTCATGGACTCGTTCTTCTTCCTTGCGGGATTTCAGGCAACATGATCATACCCTCGAAATCACTTCTATCTTTGCTTGCTAGTTGCTCGCTCCATTGCTATGCCTATGCTGCGATACCTACCACTTGCTTATCATGCCTCCCATATTGTTGAACCAAGCCTCTAACCCACCTTGTCCTAGCAAACCGTTGATTGGCTATGTTACCGCTTTGCTCAGCCCCTCTTATAGCGTTGTTAGTTGCAGGTGAAGATTGAAGTTTGTTCCTTGTTGGAACATGGAGATCGTTCCTTGTTGGAACATTGTTTTACTTGTTGGGATATCACAATATAATTTAATTAATGCATCTATATACTTGGTAAAGGGTGGAAGGCTCGGCCTTATGCCTGGTGTTTTGTTCCAATCTTGCCGCCCTAGTTTCCGTCATATCGGTGTTATGTTCCCGGATTTTGCGTTCCTTACGCGATTGGGTTATAATGGGAACCCCTTGACAGTTCGCTTTGAATAAAACTCCTCCAGCAAGGCCCAACCTTCGTTTTACCATTCGCTACCTAGCCTTTTTCCCTAGGGAGTCGCACATCCCGAGGGTCATCTTTATTTTAACCGCCCCCCGGGCCAGTGCTTGTCTAAGTGCTGGTCCAAACTAGAGCCCCTTGCAGCGCCACCTCGGGGAAACTCGAGGGCTAGTTTTAGTTGTACGGATTGCTTATCCGGTGTTGCCCTGAGAACGGGATATGTGCAACTCCTATCGGGATGTCGGCGCATCGGGTGGTCTTGCTGGACTTGTTTTACCATTGTCGAGGATGTCTTGTAACCGGGATTCCGATCTGATCGGGTCTTCCCGCTAGAAGGAATATCCTTCGTTGACCGTGAGAGCTTGTGATGGGCTAAGTTGGGACACCCCTGCAGGGTTTTGAACTTTCAAAAGCCGTGCCCGCGGTTATGGGCAGATAGGAATTTGTTAACATCCGGTTGTAGCAAACTTGAAGGTGACCTTAATTACAATACATCAACCGCGTGTGTTACCGTGATGGTCTCTTCTCGGCGAGGTCCGGGAAGTGAACACGGTGTTGGAGTAATGCTTGACGTAGGTTATTCTAGGATCACTTCTTGATCATAGTTGTTCGACCATGCTTTTGCCTTCTCTTCTCGCTCTCTTTTGCGTATGTTAGCCACCATATATGCTAGTCGCTTGCTGCAGCTCCACCTCATACCCTTTTACCCTTCCTATAAGCTTAAATAGTCTTGATCGCGAGGGTGTGAGATTGCTGAGTCCCCATGACTCACAGATACTTCCAAAACCAGCTTGCAGGTGCCGAGGTTACCGTTTAGATGACGCAACCAAGCTCAGGAGGAGCTCGATGAAGATCTTGTCCTTTGTGTTGTTTCGTTCTAGTTGATCAGTAGTGGAGCCCAGTTGGGGTCGTTCGGGAACCTTGTCGCATTTGGGGTTCTTCTTTTATTTTGGTTCCGTAGTCGGACCTTGAGTGTATTTGGATGTTGTAGTGATTTATTCATGTATTGTGTGAAGTGGCAATTGTAAGCCAACTATGTACCTTTTTACCTTATGTATTACATGGGTTGTGTGAAGATTACCTCACTTGCGACATTGCTTTCAATGCGGTTATGCCTCTAAGTCATGCATCGACACGTGGGAGATATAGCCGCATTGAGGGCGTTACAAGTTGGTAATCAGAGCCTTCCCGGACCTTAGGAGCCCCCACTGCTTGATTGAATTAGCTGCCGTTGTTGAGTCTAGAAAAATGTTTTGAGTCATTAGGAATTATATATCGGAGAGTTTAGGAATTCTTTTTACTCCCCAGTCCCTTCATCGCTCTGGTAGGGCATCCTGACGCAGAGTTTTGACTATTCTCTTCTCAAATTTCACAAAAAAAATTTAGGCTCACGCGGGTATCTTGGAATCGTTCCGATGGTTTTGTGACGAGAACATTGTTCTTGGTGCCTCCTGTCATTTAGGGGTTGTGGCAGTGTCCCGGGGAGTTGAGCTCCAAGGTGTTGTCGTCACAATTTTATCGTTGCAGTTCTGGAATACCTGAGTTTAGTTTTGCCGACATTGAAAATCTCTTTTATGCAGTTGTTGGTGAGATAACCTCGATGCCACCCAGTACTGGGGCGGGAGTTCGGGAGTATTGCCATAGCTTGTATAACGGATGCTTTTCGAAGGTTAAGGTAGATGATTTCCGAAGGTTTCTTGGTTATGTGTTGAAGGATGGATACAGCTGGATGTAGGACTTGCTAGTTTGGGTGAGATATTATGCTTCCCCTGTATCCCCAACACTTGATTGCATAACCGGAAAATTTCGGGAGTTTATAAGTGGGAATTCAAGTAGCTCTTAGGATATCTTTCCGACAGATGTATGATATGAAATCGGGGTTCGACGTCCAGTGGTCCGCCTATTCACGGTCGATATTACAGTGGTCTCATTGTGTTTTAAAGAGTCCTTGGCTATGCCGACTCGGGGACGCTTCGTATGTCATGTGCACTGCCTTGTACATGATGGTGCTGTACGATTGAGCCCGTGTAGGCCCCACCACGAAAACTTCGAACGAAATCTCTATCATATGTTTGTTCCGGCTTATTCCGCAAGCCAATCCTTTGTTTTGTTTTCAGTTGTGGTATTCGAGTTGCTTCAATGTCAAATTTTGATTCCATACCTTCCCGAAATAGTGTTCTTATACTCCGATGTGAATACCAATCCTTCTTGATCATCAAGATTGTTTTTGTCAATCCCTTTTAACTGGCGTGCTTCTCTTCAAGTGGATCTGATCATTTCAACATCTGCAAGATCAAGTATCAGTTTCTTCTGAACGGTGTTTGTTTTATCCGTCTCCAAGTTGCCTTTGTTTTCCCTCCCTCCCACCCTTTTCTTCAAGGAACCAGATTTCTTATTCAAGGATCATTTTAATGTTGTGAAGTCTCTCCATTCTTTTACGTCAATGTTCTTATCCGTTGATTCTCAGGAAGATGCCAACGAAGCTTCAAGTTCGTCACTCTTCACTCGTTTTCTTTTCCGGTGGATCCAATTCAAGCTTTCGGTGTTGATCATATTCTTTTCTGTATTTCAAATGCTTTTCTCGTGCTGGTGCACCTCATAGCCATTCATTTCTCCCTATTCATTTGTTCCGGAGTGCTCAAGATATCTCGAAGATTCGTGTTTTCCACTCTTCTTTCGTTCAAGCTCTTTCGAGGATGTTCCCTCATTCAAGTCATTTAATTCAACCGGTGCTTTCTCTCTCTTGAATCGTTCAACGGTGTTTCTTTTGAGTGGGCCCTAACCCACAGGTCTTCTCCCAGGATCTTACCTGACTCTTCTTATTTTTCCCGGAGCTATCCTCAAATTTCTTTTCGAAGTTTGACATAAGAATGAATTATCATCAGTCAAATGCCTTTCTCCAAGATCTTTCAAATTCTTTTCATCTTTGACTCAACCTTTTCTATTTGGCATTCCGGAGTGCATCAACAATTCATGGTGGTGTTTCTCGTCGTCATTCTTAGGTTTTGAAGAACGAAGAAGACTTTTCCTCCATATCTATCCGTTCTCTCTGAGATTCGTGATTCTAGCTTGTTGCCATCCTCTCATAATTATTTTAGATTGTGGGAATTCTTTTCACCTATCCGGAGCAATTCAAGAGTCTTCTCAGTTTGTTATCCGGAGTCCATCAATTCAGGTTTATTCATTCTCAGCTGTCAGTTATCATTCTCCTATCTTACCGGTGCATCGTTCAAGTGATCTCTAATCAGTTTGTGATCCCTTCGTTCTCTTGTATCTAAATTCTCTCTAGTATCTCCGTCCATTTCATAATTATTCCCGGTGTTCCTTTATTTTTCCTTCGTTCGTTTTCAATTCTTACCGGTGGCTCGCTCAAGATTTATATTCCTTTGTTATTGTATTGATTCAGTCGTTATTTCTATCCTACCAGTGGTTCGTTCAATATTTTCCCAAGTTGGCGCTATATCTATCTTAATCCTTTCTCTGAGAATAAGTAGTGTGCCAAATCCATTTATTGTCATCAATTTAATTGGTGAAGGATACGCATAACGTAATTCTTATTCTTGCTTCATCCAAGTGATTAATTCTTTATTCCGGAGGCTCATCAAATTCTCGGTTTCACTTGATTCATTTTTCTTTCCCGGAGTCCCAAGCTCTCGCAATTATATCACCACGGAGATTTATCTAAATCTTTACAAGGTTCAAACTTGTGTTCTCAACTACCCTTTCTTTCTGTTTGATAATTCTTTTGTTTAACGGAGTTCTTCATGAAGGTTCTACATGATGTTTCATAAAGGATTTAATTCCTTCTCGAAGTGTTCTTCAAGATTCTTTTCTGAGGAGTTCAAGCATTCTTCATCTTGCAATCTGGAGTGCAATTCGTTCTACTGTATCATTGGAGGTGGTTTTACATAATTCTTGATAATTTTCCTTCGTGTTTCATGATTCACAAGTTATCAAGTATGAGATATTTTAAATCCATCAACCTCTTCGTTGGAGTTATCTTGGGTTATATTTCACCTAAAGCTTTTCCTAAGGATTGTTCCTATTATGGTGCTTATAAATGACCCAAGTTCTTCATTTATCCTCCCGGTGATATAGTTTCTCGTCTCCTTGTTCATATCAATCCAATTCTTTTCCCGTGAGTGGCAGGTTATCACCTCTAGTTCTGAGATGTTTTTCTATAAGCCCACCACAAGCTTACTCTTTTCGTTGTTGGTTTTCCAACAATTCCGTTCAACCTTTCTCCTAAAGATGCCTTTTCAAGCTTTTTTGTGGCAGAAGTTGGCATTTTCTTCTCCTTTCTCCTATCTCAATTATCTTTCTTCTATTCTTTTGTTACGGAGGCATTGTGATGTTGCTCTCTTCTACCCATCTTCTTGTTTTTTCATGATAGTGTTTTTTTCTTTGCTGATCCATTCAACCGGAGTGTCGTGTTTTCTTTCAAGCTCTCTCATCTTATCAAATTTTGCACCCCTTCTCAACCGGAGTGATGTCCAAATTATATCATTCTTATTCCTTCTCTATCTCATTTTAACCGGAGTGTTGTGCCCTCTGCTCAAGTTCTTTTCATCTAATCAAGTTCCTTATCACTTTTCAACCGGGGTGCTGCCCGAATTTGTTCTTCCTTGTTACTCTTCCCTACCGGAGTGCTTTCAATTTTGGTCTTCTTCGTTGCTTTCTTTCTTGCTATTTGTTCAACCTCTCAAGGTTCGTGGTTTCACTCGTTTGTCAAAGAAGCTACTTAGTTTTACCTCTTCTCTTTCTCTTCCGTTTTTCCCTCCGGTGCCATCCTAGATCTCGGGACGAGATCCTCTCGTAGTGGTGGAGTGTTGTGACGCCCCGAGACGGATGCTCGAGAAGACTTCCATGTGTTCCGGGTTTCGCCGTGTGTTTCATTTGTGCCGCACTTTTATTTGTGCATTGCATCATGTCATCATGTCATTTCTTTTCTTAACTCAACTAAATAAATTGCATGGATCTTCGGTCCATTTAAATCGAGGGATATTCACTATGGTGATTACTCTTTAAAACATATCCACCCGATAATTGGGAGCTATATTAAATATTTCTTTAATTTGCAATTCACCATAACACACTTGCAAAATCCCAATGCTTTAGTCATCACGTCTCTTGGCCTTTAACTTTGCCCATAAATTCTTTCGTCATTTTCCGGAGCTCCACCAAAAATCCAAACATTTTTTGGACCTTCCTAACCCTCACTTCCTATTCGAACCATTTAAATTTAAATCAAATGAGTTTGAATTTAAACTTTCAAAAATTCCCACTCCATTTTTCTTGGAACATGCGCATTTATGCGAGTCCGGGAAATTTATTCTCGTGCTCAAATTCTTCCTCTAACATTCTCTTTTCTATTTTCCTTTCTCTTATTGTTCTCTGTTTTTGTAAAGAGAAGAATTAAGAGGGAAGAGAGAAGCCTAGCCAGCCTGGCCATTTGGGCCTGCAGCAGCCCCGTCCCATCAGTGGCCCAAGGCCCAGCCGGCCTCTGTCTAACTAACCCTAACCTAGCGAGCCCCGATCCTCTCTCCCCCCTTCGTTTCCTCCTAGCGCCGCCGGGAGAGCCCCACTCTCGATCTCCCCATTCTTTCCCCTCCCGCAGCGCCACACGCACACGCACAGGGCTGCGCCCGATCCCCATCTCTCCCTCCTCACGCTCTCTTCCTCGCGCCGCCCGACACCGAACGCCTCCTCCTTGCTGCCTCGCATGTCCCGTGCAGGAACTCTGCCGGCCGCTCCTTCTCGGCCTCGGCCTAGTCCCCGACTGCCCAGGTCGGAGTTTCCACCCCTGCGCCTTGGACAGGAGGTCCCCCTCGGCCGCCCGCCTTCGTCCTTGTCCACGCGTAGAGGAGCACGCCCACCAAGCTCCATCGCGCCCCCGCACCCTCAAGTGCCTCGTGCCCCTGGTCGTCCTTGTTCGTTCGTCGCGACACCAAGCCAGCAGGACTCCCGGCATCGCTGAACCCCGCTCATCGTCGTCTTGCTTCGCTGGATGAGACGGCCAGCGCAGTCCCCATGCCCCTCGCTCGCGCCAGGACTCGTCATCGCCGCCGATCGAGTTCCTCGCTGAACCCCGCTCGCCGGTGTCCCTTTCCCGTCCGGATCCAGAGGATCCCGTCGCCTGTTGCTCGCTCCTCGCAGGGTTTCGAGAGCTGCTGCTCGCTTGGGCCGCTGCCCTGCCAAGACGAAGACTGCCCTGTACCGTTGCCTCGCTGGATCGTCGAGATCGTCTCGGATTGCGCCAAGTACACGGGAGGCCTGTGCGTTTTTTTGTTGCTTCATACCCGTTGAATCATCAAGGCCTCTGCTCGACTCCGTGTTCAACTACTCAGTGAGACGCCAAGTACCACGACTATAGTCGTTGCCCTGAGGACACCGAGTACGACTACACACAACGATGCACCAAGTACCTCTACCCATGACCCGAGAACGTCTACGACCCGTGTACAACTACCGTCGCCAAGACCCGGATCGACAAGCACCACCCCCGTCAAGTACTACTACAAACCCGGAGAATCCGGATGCATCAAGTCCCCGAGGAGACCCGTTTTTTGTCAAGTTCGACTACCGTAGCGCCGAAGACCTTGGATGCTCGAACGAGTACCGAACGAAACGCCAAGTACCACTATCGCCGAGTACGACTACTTCCGCGATGATACAAGAACAACTACCGTCGACCCTCGAAGCCTCCGTGGACGTCAAGTCCCTCGTCGTGATCCTGAACATCTACAGAAAATTGTGCAACTAAGAACATGAATGACTACCGCCGCCAAGATCACGAGTACCTCTACCGTCTTCATGTACCCGTACTTCCACTATGAATGTCCCGAGAACGTCTACTTCCTCTACTTGGCACCGAACGAGAACCGTCTCGTTTACACACGCTTCGAAGGTATAACCATCGAGACGACATCCATGATCGAATGCTTGCGATGTTTGAGATGCTCATGTTCGAACTGTGTTCGAATTTTCGATGCACGTTGCCCCTCTTTTGCCTTGTTACCGTTGTCTCATGGGACACCCGGAATCCGGGAGCGCCCCACCATCTTTTGCATGCATCCACACATTTCTCCTTTGCATCGGTATCTCACTCAAGTTACCGGAACCGGAACATTGCCGTGGCACCGTTTCGATATCGTTGCTGTGGCACCCCTTTTGTTTCCGCCACGATGAAAAATGCTTCTTAATGCTCTTGTCAACTTTTAATAAAATTGCATAAACTTGAACATGCCATCCGCATCATGTTAACAACTTTATGTTTAAAATTTTTGTTGCACCAAATTGATAAATGCATATGGGGATTTACCGGATTTGTTGTTGGTTATATCCAGCCTCATTTAAATTGTTAGATGGTATAGTTTTGTTATAATTCACCTCTTGCCATATTAACCAACATTTAATATTGTTGGGTACCTAACCGGGAGAGAACTAAATAATTAATGTGGTGTTCTGTCAATAAGCAACTCGTTGCATATTGAGCTCCACTTAATTTGTAGAATTTGCTTCTGCACTTTGCCATGCCATGCTTCATTAAACCGGACATGCATCATACTTGATTGTGCATCATGCCATGCTTATGTGGTGGTTGTTTACTATGTTGTTTGCTTCTTTCCGGTGTTGCTTCTTCGGGTTAGTTCCGATAACGTCGCGTTTGTGAGGACCCGTTCGTCTACGTCCGTTTGTCTTCTTCATGGACTCGTTCTTCTTCCTTGCGGGATTTCAGGCAAGATGATCATACCCTCGAAATCACTTCTATCTTTTCTTGCTAGTTGCTCGCTCTTTTGCTATGCCTATGCTGCGATACCTACCACTTGCTTATCATGCCTCCCATATTGTTGAACCAAGCCTCTAACCCACCTTGTCCTAGCAAACCGTTGATTGGCTATGTTACTGCTTTGCTCAGCCCCTCTTATAGCGTTGTTAGTTGCAGGTGAAGATTGAAGTTTGTTCCTTGTTGGAACATGGAGATCGTTCCTTGTTGGAAAATTGTTTTACTTGTTGGGATATCACAATATATCTTATTTAATTAATGCATCTATATACTTGGTAAAGGGTGGAAGGCTCGGCCTTATGCCTGGTGTTTTGTTCCACTCTTGCCGCCCTAGTTTCCGTCATATCGGTGTTATGTTCCTGGATTTTGCGTTCCTTACGCGGTTGGGTTATAATGGGAACCCCTTGACAGTTCGCTTTGAATAAAACTCCTCCAGCAAGGCCCAACCTTCGTTTTACCATTCGCTACCTAGCCTTTTTCCCTTGGGAGTCACGCATCCCGAGGGTCATCTTTATTTTAACCCCCCCGGGCCAGTGCTTGTCTAAGTGCTGGTCCAAACTAGAGCCCCTTGCAGCGCCACCTCAGGGAAACTCGAGGGCTGGTTTTAGTTGTACAGATTGCTTATCTGGTGTTGCCCCGAGAACGAGATATGTGCAGCTCCTATCGGGATGTCGGCACATCGGGTGGTCTTGCTGGACTTGTTTTACCATTGTCGAGGATGTCTTGTAACCGGGATTCCGAGTCTGATCGGGTCTTCCCTCTAGAAGGAATATCCTTCGTTGACCGTGAGAGCTTGTGATGGGCTAAGTTGGGACACGCCTGCAGGATTTTGAACTTTCGAAAGCCGTGCCCACGGTTATAGGCAGATGGGAATTTGTTAACATCCGGTTCTAGAAAACTTGAAAGTGACCTTAATTAAAATACATCAACCGCGTGTGTTACCATGAAGGTCTCTTCTCGGCGGGGTCCGGGAAGTGAACACGGTGTTGGAGTAATGCTTGACGTAGGTTATTCTAGGATCACTTCTTGATCATAGTTGTTCGACCGTGCTTTTGCCTTCTCTTCTCGCTCTCTTTTGCCTATGTTAGCCACCATATATGCTAGTCGCTTGCTGCAGCTCCACCTCATACCCTTTTACCCTTCCTATAAGCTTAAATAGTCTTGATCACGAGGGTGTGAGATTGTTGAGTCCCCATGACTCACAGATACTTCCAAAACCAGCTTGCAGGTGCCGAGGTTACCGTGCAGATGACGCAACCAAGCTCAGGAGGAGCTCGATGAAGATCTTGTCCTTTGTGTTGTTTCGTTCTAGTTGATCAATAGTGGAGCCCAGTTGGGGTCGTTCGGGGACCTTGTCGCATTTGGGGTTCTTATTTTATTTTGGTTCCGTAGTCGGACCTTGAGTGTATTTGGATGATGTAATGCTTTATTCATGTATTGTGTGAAGTGGCGATTGTAAGCCAACTATGTACCTTTTTCCCTTATGTATTACATTGGTTGTGTGAAGATTACCTCACTTGCGACATTGCTTTCAATGCGGTTATGCCTCTAAGTCATGCTTCGACACGTGGGAGATATAGCCGCATCGAGGGTGTTACACGAACACCAGCCCCGCACTCCGCGAGACTCGTGACTCCAAGGAGCCGGACTCCTCTCCGGACTCCGAACCTTCCGTGCCCCTGCCGATCGAATCCGATTGGGCGCCGATCATGGAGTTTACTGCCGCGGACATCCTTCAGCACTCGCCTTTCGGCGATATTCTGAAGACACTAAAGTCTCTCTCTTTATCAGGAGAGCCCTGGCCGGACTACGGTCAGCAAGGTTGGGGTACGGACAATGAAGAAATTCAAAGCCCACCCACCACCCACTTTGTAGCCACTGTCGACGATTTAACCGACATGCTCGACTTCGACTCCGAAGACATCGATGGTATGGACGCCGATGAAGGAGACGATGAAGAACCAGCGCCTATTAGGCCCTGAAAAGCCACCTCGTCATATGACATATACATGGTGGACACCCCAAAAGAAGGAGATGGCGAGGGAACAGCGGAGGATGACCCCTCCAAGAAACAGCCTAAGCGCCGGCGTCAACGGCGCCGCTCAAAATCCTGCCAAAACAAATACAGTGATTCCAGCACGGGAGATAATAATACTCCGGAATGTGCCAAAGAAAACCCCCTCCAGCAAGATTTAGCACAGGAGGATGGAGAAACCAGCCCTCATGAGAGAGCGGCAGACAGAGAGGTCGAGGATGATAATCATATGCCTCCCTCCGAAGATGAGGCAAGCCTCGACGACGACGAATTTGTCGTGCCAGAGGATCCCGTCGAGCAAGAGCGTTTTCAACGCAGGCTTATGGCCACAGCAAGAAGCCTCAAGAAAAAACAGCAACAGCTTAGAGGTGATCAAGATTTGCTAGTCGACAGATGGACTGAAGTCCTTGCGGCCGAAGAGCATAAACTCAAACGCCCCTCCAAGAGCTACCCAAAGCGCAGGTTGCTACCCCGATTAGAGGAGGAAGCACTTAAACCTACATCACCAGCACTCGATACGGCCGATCGGCCACCTCGTGGCCGCGACAGAGAGGCCTCTCGGCCCTCCACTCAAGCCACACCCCGTACCAAGGCACGGGAAAATGCGCCAGACCTGCGAGATATGTTGGAGGACTAGGCAAGGCAAACAAGATCGATCTACGGATCGTGTGGGCACCCCACAACTTGAGACGGTAACCGTCACGCCGGCCACAAATTCGGCAGGGCCGAACATAGTAGACAAAGCTCATTGGAGCTACGTCATGATATAGCCCAGTACAGAGGCGCCGCACACCCACTATGCTTCACAGACGAAGTAATGGATCATCAAATCCCCGAGGGTTTCAAACCCGTAAACATCGAATCATATGATGGCACAACAGATCCTGCAGTATGGATCGAGGATTATCTCCTTCATATCCACATGGCCCACGACGATGATTTCCACGCCATCAAATACCTCCCACTCAAGCTTAAAGGACCATCTCGGCATTGGCTTAACAGCTTGCCAACAGGATCAATCAGTTGTTGGGAGGACCTAGCAGCCGCATTCCTCGACAATTTCCAGGGCACTTATGTGCGACCCCCAGACGCCGATGACCTAAGTCACGTAATTCAGCAGCCAGATGAATCGGCCAGGCAATTCTGGACACGGTTCCTAACAAAGAAAAATCAAATAGTCGACTGTCCGGACGCAGAGGCCCTTGCAGCCTTCAAGCACAATATCCGTGACGAGTGGCTTGCCCGGCACCTTGGACAGGAAAAGCCGAAATCTATGGCAGCACTCACGACACTCATGACCCGCTTTTGCGCGGGAGAAGACAGCTGGCTTGCTCGTAGTAACAATATGACCAAGAACCCTGGTAATTCGTATACCAGGGACAGAAGTGGCAGGTCGCGTCGCAACAAGCAGAAGCACCGCATTAACGGCGACAATACTGAGGATACGGCAGTTAATGCCGGATTCAGAGGCTATAAATCCGGCCAGCGGAAAAAGCCATTCAAAAGAAATCCTAGGGGCCCGTCCAGTTTGGACCAAATACTCGACCTCTTGTGCCAGATACATGGCACCCCCGAAAAGCCGGCCAATTACACCAACAAGGATTGTTGGGTGTTCAAGCAGGCAGGCAAGTTAAATGCCGAAAATACCGACAAGGGGCTGCATAGAGATGACGACGAAGAGCCCCGGCCGCCAAACAACAGTGGAAAGAAGGGTTTTCCCCCAGAAGTGCGGACGGTGAACATGATATACGCAACCCACATCCCCAAGAGGGAGCGGAAGCGTGCGTTAAGGGACGTATACGCGGTAGAGCCAGTCGCCCCAAAGTTCAACCCATGGTCCTCCTGCCCGATCACCTTTGATCGAAGGGACCATCCCACTAGCACCCGTCATGGCGGATTCGCTACATTGGTTCTAGACCCAATTATTGACGGATTTCATCTCACTAGAGTCCTTATGGACGGTGGCAGCAGCCTGAACCTGCTTTACCAGGATACAGTGCGAAAAATGGGCATAGATCCCTCGAGGATTAAACCCACCAAAACGACCTTTAAAGGCGTAATACCAGGTGTAGATGCCAACTGTATAGGCTCAGTCACACTTGAAGTGGTCTTTGGATCTCCGGATAATTTCCGAAGCGAGGAGTTAATCTTCGACATAGTCCCATTCCGCAGTGGCTATCACGCACTGCTCGGGCGAACCGCATTCGCCAAGTTCAACGCGGTACCTCACTACGCATACCTTAAGCTCAAGATGACAGGCCCTCGAGGAGTAATTACGGTCAATGGAAACACCGAACGCTCCCTTGACACGGAGGAGCACACGGCGGCCCTTGCAACGGAAGTACAAAGTAGCCTCTCCAGGCAATTCTCCAGTCCGGCCATTAAACGTCCGGACACCGTCAAGCGCACCCGAAGTAACCTACAACAAGACCGCTTGGCACGTCCCGAGCAGGCGTAGCAATGCGGCCCCAACCCCAGCCCTCGCAAAAATGCGACGCCAGTGCTTCGCGTACATCACTACGCTCTAGAAATACCATGGGTACAGAGGGAGGGGCACCATCACGGCATGCCCGAAACACAGCTTAAACCGCACCAGGGGCTGCCGATTTTTTAATTTTCTCTTACTTTCAGGACTCCATTCTTCGGAAGGCCTGTTCGGCAGTTCAATTGCCGCACAAACGATGGAAGAACCAGGGAAGCAGACAAGCCATGCCGCATTACGGAACTCCCAGGTGGTCTCTATCACGAGCAATATACCTGTTTCGCATACCATTCCATAGCCTACCCCTGGAACGGACATGTTAAATAGTCCAACCTTTTCTTATCGCATTATTTGTATCGTTCTGCTTTGATCGCAGCCCCTTTTTAATAAACAATGCATAGCTTTTGTCTATTTTTGCATTACCTTTTTTTTTACAAATATATGTTCCTTAACGACATGTCGCACCCGTACACTTTGGTACGGCCAAAATACGCCAGGGGCTTTAGTACCCCTCAATATGGTGCGAGAAGTCCGAACACTTTAACAAGTGCGGCACCCCGAACTTATAGCATTATATGCATCGGCTCCGAATCATGTCTTGGGTCAATAGTTGGGTTTGCCCGGCTCCTATGTTTTGGTGCCTTACGTTCCGCTATATCGTCTAAGGTAGCACTAGGAGAACTACTGTGATTGTGCCCCAGTTGAGCTGGGTCGAGCACCTCAGTAGAGAAAGCTAAAACTGACTGTCATGATGAAGCGAGAGTTGGTCGCTGTTCGAGAGGTTTTTCGAGTCCCTAAAGACTTATGCCGCTTAGAGCGAGGAGTCGGCTTTGTACGGCCAAGGCGTGGATAGCGCCCCGAACTCGGTCTTCCGAATACCAGGGGCTTCGCCGAAATTTAAAATTATAGAATTCTATGGCTAAGTGAGAGTGTTCAAACATTATAGTCCGATTGCCTTGTTCGTTGTGCTGAGCGCCTCCCACGAAGGACCCAAACATGGGAAAAAGAGCGCTCAGGTTTATCCCCGAACACCCCAGCACTAGCGGCACGTGGGCAGAAGCCGATGACTCGCCATCTCTCAGAATTGATAAACAGCCGCACAGAAGGTAATATTTTAAATTCTAACAGCATTGCTTAGCGCATATGAACAAGTTTTCAGCGCACAGGACAAAACGAGCGAGTTTTACTCAAAGATTACATCCCTGGAACATTCATCCGCCATAAGGCAGGCACCCTTCAGAACATCCTTATAATAATTCTCGGGCTTGTGATGCTCTTTCCCCGGCGGTGGACCGTCCTTCACAAGCTTCTCAGCATCCAGCTTGCCCCAGTGCACCTTAGCACGGGCAAGGGCCCTACGGACACCTTCAATGCAGACGGAGCGCTTGATGACTTCGAGCCTTGGACAGGCCCCCACAAGCCGCCGCACCAGCCCGAAATAGCTCCCAGGCAGAGCCTCTCCAGGCCACAGCCGAACTATGAGGCCCCTCATGGCATGTTCGGCCGCCTTGTGGATCTCGACCAGTTGCTTCAGTTGGTCGCTCAGGGGCATAGGGTGTTCGGCCTCAGCATACTGAGACCAGAACACCTTCTCTGTCGAGCTGCCCTCCTCGGCTCGATAGAA
This sequence comes from Triticum urartu, assembly GCF_056163025.1. NCBI lineage: Eukaryota > Viridiplantae > Streptophyta > Magnoliopsida > Poales > Poaceae > Triticum > Triticum urartu. The sequence goes on from NC_141879.1 coordinate 122,122,710, forward strand.
TGCGGTAGCATCGGACACGCTACGGGGAAGATCCGCGAAGGCTCCTGGAGAACTCCGGATTCGGGTAAGTAACAAGTAACTCACGTTTACATGTTTACTTTGCATAAAGAATGCCTTACCCGCCGCTATCTTTTTCACTGCATCCAACTCCTGGAGGGTCTTCTGGGATTCGGCCATGGCAGACTTGGCATCTTTAATAGCCACCGCGAGCTCAGACGCTCGCGTCTTTGAGTCAAGCTCCAAACTCTCATGTTTTTTCATGAGAGCCTGGAGCTCTTGCTGCACCTTGCCAACCTGGGCCTCATACTTCTCCCGCTCGGTGCGCTCCGTGGCCGCACTCTTCTCAGCCTCGACCAGCGCTTGCTTAAGGGTCGCCACCTCAGACGTGGCCCCTACAATAGCCACGATAATCCTGTCATTTTTTGCAATTGCACCTTGTTTATATATATTTAAACAAGGTATTTCTTACCTTCATTGTCCTCGAGCTGCTTCTTGGCACGCCCGAGCTCTTGCTCGGACCGCTCGAGGTTCTGCTTTAGCGTGTCCACTTCCGCAGTCAGTGCGGCGGACGCAAGCAGAGAAGCCTGCATACGCATATTGACTCCTTTTTGTTAGACTCCTGCGAATTTTACTTGATCCTCTATTTGGCTTTTCTTCTCGAACGCCAAACAGAGCATCAGGGGCTACTGTCTATGCACTAATATTATTTACACATTCTTTACTTACCTCAAAGACTGTTAACAGGCTAGTACAAGCTTCAGTCAGTCCGCTCTTGGCGGACTGAACCTTCTGGACCACCGCACTCATAATGGTGCGGTGCTCCTCGTCGATGGAGGCGCCTTTGAGCACCTCCAATAGATTGTCCGGCGCCTCCGGTTGGACGGGGGTCACCGGCACAGTGGGCTTGCTCCTCTTGGAAGGAGGTCCCCCGCTGGACTCTGGAACCTTTGAAGGTTCCGGAGCGGTGTCCGGCCTAGAGCCGGACTTGGAGCCCTAGGGGGGTTTATCGCCTTTACTCCTGGAGTCCGGGAGGTCGTCTTGCGGCGCCTCCAGGACCACCTCCTCTTGGCCTGGAACCTGTTGGGACAACACTTCGGCGTCGTTCGTAGGGCGGGGGGAGGTAGCCATCGGAAGCGAGTTCACATCCGACGAGTCCAGCGAGCCGCTCGATGATGCGTCGAGCCGGTCTTTGGGTGGGCTGCATAAACATATTTGACATAAGGGAAAGATGTGCGATAAACGAATACTATGAATTACTCTGGTATCTGGATACTTACAATTTCGCCAGGGGCTTGGCCCTGAGCGGCCACTCCTCTCCGTCGTCGTCGGCGTCGGTGGAGTAGTCCAGAGGAAGGGTTTTCCCCTTCTTGGACCCTTCGGCCTCCCCAGTGGGGGCGGCCTTCCTTTTCTTCTCTCCTCCCGCAGGGGGGGAGAGGTCTCTTCTTCCTCCTCCTCGTCTTCACGGGAGGAATGCGCCTTGGAGTCGTCGGATGATGAACCCGACACCTCGTGGCACCGGGCACTCTTTCGAGTCCCCGTGGCCTTCTTCGTGGCCTTCTTCTCTGGCACCACATGGGGTGCTGGAACCAGCAGCTTCGCCAAGCAGGCATCGACTGGGTCTTCGGGCAAAGGAGCCGGACAGTTGATCTGTCCGGACTTCGCCTGCCAAACCTGTCAAAGGTAAGGGAGCTTAGATCCCGCATAGAGTTAAACTATGAAAAACTAATACCCTGTAAAAGGTACAAACAACTTACCGTGCTAGCATGACGCTGCGCGCTGAATCCGCGATCCTCAGTAGCGGTTGTGGGAGCCTCGGCACCCTTGTAAAGCACCTTCCAGGCATCTTCGTACGTCGTGTCGAAGAGCCTACTCAGAGTTCGGTGCTGCGCCGGGTTGAACTCCTAGAGATTGAAGGCCCATCATTGACACGGGAGGCTCAGGTGGATGAGCATAACCTGGACTACGTTGACAAGCTTGAGCTACTTGTCCACCAGGGTTTGGATGCATGTTTGCAGTCCAGTCACCTCTCCTTTGCTGCCCCACGACAGGCCCGTCTCTTTCCAGGACGTGAGCCGCGTTGGGGGTCCGTACCGGAACTTGGGGGCTGCGACCCACTCAGGGTCGCACGGCTCGGTGATGTAAACCCCCCCCCCCCGATTGCCACCCCTTCAGGGTCTCCACATAGGAGCCCTCGAGCCATAAGACGTTGGGCATCTTGCCCACCATGGCGCCTCCACACTCCGCCTGGTTGCCGCGCACCACCTTTGGCTTGACGTTGAAAGTCTTGAGCTATAGGCCGAAATGGGGGCGGATGCAGAGGAAAGACTCGCACACGGCGATAAACGCCGAGATGTTGAGGATGAAGTTCGGAGATAGATCATGGAAATCCAGGCCGTAGTAGAACATGAGTCCCCAGACGAATGGGTGGATAGGAAAGCCCAGTCCGCGGAGGAAGTGGGGAAGGAACACTACCCTCTCATGGGGCCTTGGGGTGGGGAGGAGCTGCCCCTCTTCGGGAAGACGGTGCGCGATGTCGTTAGACAAGTATCCGGCCTTCCTCAATTTTTTGATGTGTCCCTCCGTGACGGAGGAGACCATCCACTTGCCTCCCGCTCCGGACATGGCTGGAGAAGGTTGAGGTGGGGAGTGCGGACTTGGGCGCTGGAGCTCGAGTGCGCGAGAATGGATAGGCAGAGGAGGAAGAAGGCGTAGGTGAAAAGGTGGATCCTTATCCCCTTATATGGGTGGACGCAACTACGTGTCCCCACCAGCCTGGTAAAACTCGCTTATCTCCAAGCACCGTAATCAATGGCGCGGTTGGGTTACCCACGCCTGTATTGATGAGAATCCCGGAATAAGAGGACACGATCTCTGCTTTAACAAGACGTGCCAAGGAAACCGCCTCGCATGACGCGTTGAGGTGGGATAATAAAACGATTCGGATAAAGGCTTGGCTGTGGTATGTTACACTACGGAATACGTCAGCAGATTAGATTTGTGTAAATATTATTCTCTCTATGGCAATATGTGGAAACTTATTTTACAGAGCCGGACACTATCTTTGTGTTCAAAATCTTCGATGAAGTACTTGGAGGAGGAACCCGCCTTGCAATGCCGAAGACAATCTGCGCGTCGGACTCGTCGTCATTGAAGCCTGGTTCAGGGGCTACTGAGGAAGTCCTGGATTAGGGGGTGTCCGGATAGCCGGACTATACCTTTGGCCGGACTCCTGGACTATGAAGATACAAGATTGAAGACTTTGTCCCGCGTCCGGAAGGGACTTTCCTTGGCGTGGTGGGCAAGCTTGGCGATACGGATATGTAGATCTCCTACCATTGTAACCGACTTTGTGTAACCCTAACCCTCTCCGGTGTCTATATAAACCGAAGGGTTTTAGTCCGTAGGACAACATACAGAACAACAATCATACCATAGGCTAGCTTCTAGGGTTTAGCCTCTCTGAACTCGTGGTAGATCTACTCTTGTACTACCCATATCATCAATATTAATCAAGCAGGACGTAGGGTTTTACCTCCATCAAGAGGGCCCAAACCTGGGTAAAACTTCATGTCCCTTGCCTCCTATTACCATCCGGCCTAGACGCACAGTTCGGGACCCCCTACCCGAGATCTGCCGGTTTTGACAGCGACACTTGTCAAAGGCATGGAAGCTCAGACCCCGCACATGGTTAAGCTATGGGAAATGAATACCCTACCAGATGTACAGAACTTATCGGATTCGCAAGGCGCTTCATGCTTAGCCCGCGGTCCTCGGTAAGGGGAGGGGGGACCTCGGCGCCCTTGAACAGCACCTTCCAGACGTCCTTATGCGTCGTGTCGAAGAGCTCGCGTAGAGTCTGGTGCTGGGCCGGGTCGAACTCCCACAAGTTGAAAGCCTGTTGTTGACACGGGAGGATCCGGCGGAAGAGCATGACCTAGACTATGTTGACAAGCTTGAGTTTCTTGCCTATCATGTTCCGGATACACTTCTGGAGTCCGTCCAGCTCCATCGGTGAGCCCCAGGACAGACCCTTCTCCTTCTAGGAAGTGAGTCGTGTGGGGATTCCAGATCGAAACTCGGGGCCGCCACCCTGTTGGTGTCGCGCGGCTCGGTGACGTAGAACCACCCTAATTGCCACCCCTTTATGGTCTCCACGTAGGAGCCCTCGAGCCATGTAACGTTGGGAATTTTGCCCACCATGGCTCCGCCGCATTCCGCTTGTTGGCCGCCTACTACCTTCGATTTGGCATTGAAGGTCTTCAGCCACAGGCCGAAGTGGGGCCGGATGCGGAGGAAAGCCTCGCACACGACGATGAACGCCGAGATGTTGAGGATGAAATTCGGGGCCAGATCATGGAAGTCCAGCCCGTAATATAACATAAGGCCACGGACGAATGGATGGAGGGCAAACCCCAGTCCGCGGACGAAGTGGGTGAGCAAAAACCACCCTTTCGTGAGATTCCGGGGTAGGGATGATCTGCCCCGCGGCTGGTAGCCGGTGCGCGATATCCGTGGCTAAGTATCCGGCCCCGCGCAGCTTTTTGATGTCTCCCTCCGTGACGGAGGAGACCATCCACTTGCCTCCCGCTCCGGACATGTTTGGAGAGGGTTGAGAAGAAGGATGTGGACTTGGGCGCTGGAGCTCGAGTGCGCGAGAATGGATGAGCAAGGATGAAGAAGGCGTGGGTAGAAAAAAGTGAACCCTTATCCCTTTATAAGGGCGGACTAAACTATGTGCCCCCACCAGCCTGGTAAAACTCGCTTATCCCCCAAGCGTCGTAATTGATGGCGCGGTTGGGTTACCCACGTCCGTATTGATGGGAATCACGTAATAAGGGGACACGATCTCTGCTTCGTCAAGACGTGCCAAGGAAACCGCCTCGCGAAACACGCTGAGGTTGGTTGTGAAAAACTATTCGAATGGTGACCTGGTTGTGGTGTGATATGACACTGCGATATGCGTCGACAGATTAGATTTGTGAAAATATTATTCTCTCTACGGTTGTATGTGGAGCTTGTTTTGCAGAGCCGGACACGATCCTCGTGTTCAAAATCTTCCATGAAGTATTTGGACGAGGAACCCGCCTTGCAATGCCGACGACAATCTGTGCGCCGGACTCATCGTCATTGAAGCCTGGTTCAGGGGCTACTGAGGGAGTCCTGGATTCGGCGGTATCTGGACAGCCGGACTATATCCTTTGTCCGGACTGTTGGACTAAGAAGATACAAGATTGAAGACTTCATCCCGTGTCCGGATGGGACTCTCCTTGGCGTGGAAGGCAAGCTTGGCAATACGGATATGTAGATCTCCTTCCTTGTAACCGACTGTGTAACCCTAGCCCCCTCCGGTGTCTATATAAACCGGAGGGTTTAGTCCGTAGGACCAACAACAACAATCATACCATAGGCTAGCTTCTAGGGTTTAGCCTCTTCGATCTCGTGGTAGATCAACTCTTGTACTACTCATATCATCAAGAATAATCAAGCAGGACGTAGGGTATTACCTCCATCAAGAGGGCCCGAACCTGGGTAAACATCGTGTCCCCTGCCTCCTGTTACCATCCGCCTAGACGCACAGTTCGAGACCCCCTACCCGATCCGCCGGTTTTGACACCGACAATACCAATGACGACTTCTAGGTTCTCTTGGGCTTCATCTGCGGAGAGGTGATGAACGTGTCCAGTGATGTTTTGCTGGTTCGGGCATGATTCCATAAAGTTGACTTGTGGCCTGAATAGAGCATTCGCCTTCTGTTCTTGGGACACTGCCTAGCATAATATCCAGTTTTCCCACAACTGAAGCAAGAATTGTTGCGTTGGCGCTCCTCGTGCACTGGGTTGGTCTCGACATTCTTGACTTGAGTGGTGGTCTTGTTAACATTCTGTTGCCAATTGGGCTTGTATTCCACCTGAGTCTGCTGCCAGGTACAAGCCTTTTGCACGGGTTACCCATCCTTCTTTGGCTCAAACTTGCGCTTGTGGTCGTTGCTAGCAGGCCTATTATCCGATACAAGCCTGTGCTCCCTTTCAGCAATGAAAGCCTTGTTCACTAGAGTTTGGAAATCTGGGAAATCAAACATACTGAGAGTACACCGGAGTTGCGGGTTTAATCCACCAAGATATCTGGCAATCTTTCTTTCTTCAGTGGCCACGTCATGAAGGGAGTAACGTGACAGATGATTGAATTTTTGCAAATATTCACCCACAGACTGATTTCCTTAGAGGAGCGCGAGAAATTCACGTTGCTTAGTCTTCATAATTCCAGTAGGGATATGATATTTCCAAAACCGATCCTTGAATTTTGACCAGGTGATTTCTTCATCAGCAGGCCACATGGCTTTTATATTTTCCCACCATATCGCAGTAGCGCCTTCAAGATAATGAGTTGCAAATGGAACTTTATCACCTTCTTCAGTACGAGCAATCTCAAGTTTCCTCTTAATGGTTCACAGCCAATCGTCTGCATCCAAGGGGTCAATAACCTGACTAAAACTGGGAGGCTTGGTCCTTTGAAAATCTGACAGCTTGGAGTGATGACCGTTCTGATTTCCATTCTGCCCAACCATAGCTTGCACACTTCTTAAAATTTCAATCAGATCATTATTCCATCTTTCCTCTAACATATGAAAAATTTGCTCGGTGGAGGGTGGATTTGCGGTGGAGGCGGTGGTAGAACGTATGGCTCGGGGGAGTGTCCTGCCTGTCATGAGGAACGACGAACAGGAGTACCCTCGCGAACGTTGCTACTGCTGCCTCCCCGCGGCATCCTATCGTGGTTTTTCCAAAGACAACGCAACCGAGATGAGAAACATTCAAAATAAGTTGGGGAAAAGCCAGCAACAAAAGCCTGAGGAAAAAATTGAAATGACGAAGAAAATACAGCGAATAAAATAGAGTTCCAACATAATTATACATAGACTCATACATGAAAGATAAATAACATGCCAAGTTCAACTACTCTCATACATGAAACGAAACCTCATGACTCGTACGACTTCACTCGTACACCATCCTGACGACTGCGAATACTCAGAAGCTCTACTGCTCTGCTGGTGCTGCGGGGTCCTCTCCTGAAGCGGACTCAGATCCTGAACTGACAAGGTTAACTGAGACCTCCGGGTTAAAGGTAACACGATGACGCTGCCTAGAGGGCTCTCCCTCAGGGGCATGTGTAGGGTGAAGCATCGGGGCTACAGGAGTAGTGAGAAGTGAAACCCACTCAGCGGGGCCACTGAGAGGATTCATGGTCACAGCGCCCGAGCTACTCGGAGGAGTAACCGGTGAAACAGGGGAACTAGAACTGGCTGGAATATAAGGAGTAAATCCTAGGGAGGATGGAGTAGTGGCAGATCTAGTAGAGACTAAAGCAGAGGCTAAAGCAGTACGGGCACGAGTCAGCTCTAGAGCCAGCTCGTGGATCATAAGATAGCTAGTGGTGATATAATGAGCAAGATGGCTAGCAACACTATCGGACTCCGGATCAATGATAGGGAAACGGACACAACCATTGTCGTGCAGAGAAGGATAGTAGTAGAAACCTGGGTGGTTCTATATCCGGACCTCGTTGTAACGAAGCTTGACAAGGACCTCGAATGCAGCAAACTGGACAGCCTGAGAAGCGGTAGAAGCGTAACCGCTCCGAGAGGTACGAGTCTAAGTGCTGGAATCGGAACTGGTGCGCAGGGTGACCACTGCGTCATACTCATACAGTGATTCAGCTAGACGCTCCCCGTACACACAATAAACTGGATCGTCACCGAGGGGGTACAGCCGATGCCACACGTTACGAAGGAGATGCGGCGACATGAACGGCATCAGCTACAACTCGCACGGATACGGCATCGGAGCCATCTACACTCACAACCATTAGTAGGTTAGCATAAAAATAAAACAAGTGTATGCAATGCAACAACCAGCTACCAATGCTACCGGCACTCAACTTAAACTCGTATCTACCGTCCAGCTAACATGTCGTAGTCTAGCGTGGCCTACAGTCAGCACGGCTCTGATACCAAGTGTTGTGGCACCCCGGCTCAGAGCAACCGGTTTACCATGCACTGCCAGCCCAGAGACCATGTCTTCTAGCAACACACAACATCTTGGTACAGAAAACAATAGCTTTATTGATGCTAGCGGATCAAAGTTCATATCACAACAGGTAGCGAGGCCAAGCGGCACACACGGTGCGGCTGAACAATATGTACATTATTTAGTGAACATAAGGGCCTCGATCATAACAACTACACGGCAGCGGAATAACGTCGTAGCATAACTCCATAGCACAAGGACACCGATGTGGGCACGATCTAGACTCGGACAGCGCTCCTTTCCAACAAGGCTTTCCTGAAATCTGGCATGACACGCCAGGTCAGTACATTGAATGTACTTGCAAGCTCACAACATACATAAACATAATGACAAACAATATCATGATAATTAACCAATTATTAATAATGCAACAATATAACCAACATGTTGTGATCATGCTCTTGTGAGAAAAATCCCTCGGATTGGCTTACCAACGGTGATCACTCCTGGATCACAAACGTACCTACCTCAAAATCTTAACTATGAATATCTCGTGATCTTTCCGGAGATCACAACCACGACCCATATTTGGTCTAAAACGATGATCGTTCTGGCGATCACAACCACGACCAACACTTGGTCTTAACCAACCCGATGACCTTCCCGCCGTCATCAACAGTGCAATGTTCATAACTTACTGTGCAAGATTTATTAAATGTTGACCCATGGTGTGACCAACTTTTGAGCATGTCCGTAACCGTGGACTCGGCTATCGATAGATTAATACACTCTGTAGAGGTAGCGCACTGTACCCACACCATGGAACCCATGGCCTCGCACTCCCATTCGGGTGGACCAACGGCATTCCGATGAAACCCCTCCATTGCCATGACACTCTCCCGGCCACTCCGACTCACTCCCCACTGGGCTAGTCCTGGGTGGCCCCATGTCTATCGAAGACACAACGACCACCATCGTGGCCAAAACATAAATTGTCCCATACGGGGACACGGTACCAAAAATCTCAACAACGGGCACACAAGGTTATGTCTACTTACCGGGACAGGGTACCGCACGCCCATAACCTTCCCTCGTTGGAGGCACCGGCCAGAGGCATGACAACAGACCAAATAAGGGCCTTCCCATAAAGGCAAATGTGGTTGCACTGGGAAAAACTCAATTCAGTGGCACTATTATCAGGTTCAACTTAAAGTGAAAATAACCGGTGTCATAATATGCCATGAAATGCAACACTAACATAGCATCACATATCAACGGAAATGACTGAGTCAACTATCTCCACACCAAGCATAAACATGAACAACTCATGACACTTCTCTTGTTAGGATTAAACCTTACTTTAAATAGAATATTTTCTAGCAAATTTATCATTTTTCTCATGCAAGAAAATAACTCCATATAATTACCTATATCCATAACTATATTACTCTTTCATAACAAAATTTAATTCTAGATTCTTTACCAACTTAGTTAGCTTTAAACTTTCTGTAAATCGAGCATATTAACTTAAACAAGCAACTAACAGAATATAATTAACATAATAGTGATCTAAATGCATGGATTAAATCATTCATTCAAGTAGGGAAGTCACAAATATTGTAATGGCACCATGAAAATGTTGTTGTGGTTTGCCTTAGTGCAGATGAGGTTCACAAGCCTCCTGGTGATCCTCAAGACAAGCCTCACCCTCTGAAAATAATTATAAACACAAAAAGAAAACATCAAGAACCTACTGAAATTCACCAGAAAATCTAGACAGCAGGGAAAAAATCCCATTTTTGGTGAGCTGCTAGATTTCTTTACAAAGAACACACTTCAAAAAGAATCAATTCATTTGGACTTATGGTTAAAGAGTTTTGGCTATTTGAAGCTCTCTGGAAAAAAATATGAAATTTGAATTTAATTAAAAACAGATTGGGGGTGACGTCGAAGGCGTAAAGCCTCAGGGTGCCACCACTGGTACCGCTTCGCGCGTGTACTGAGTAGCTGACTAGCGGGCCCTGCTAGTCAGGTGAGGGGGAGAGGGGGAAAGAAACAAAGGACGGTGCGGCTTCGCCAGAGCACACGCGGGGGACGAGGGCTTCTTGGCCAAAACGAGAGGGAGGGATTGAGAGAGGAGACGGAGGCGCACCTACCCGTACCCATAGAGTAGCTAGGGGTGGTCGGACGGCGTCAGAATCAACCTCTCAAGCGGAGGCAGAGAGCGGAGGTCGCCGGAGACGAAGACGACGGCGAACAGAGGCGACTCCGGGGGCTCCAGCCAGGCGGAATAGCACCACCGGAGAGCAGCGGAGGCCCTGGAAGGGTTGCCCAGGCCTAGGAGGGGCCGGAGCTACGGAGACGACCCGAGGGGATCGCCGGTGAGCTTGAGCTCGGGGACGGCGGTCCGGGGCCTGCCCGGCCGGGCTACGGCTATCTATGAGGTGTGTGGTGTGTGTGGGAGTCATGGATGGTGCTTGAGGAGGTTGGGAAGGGCTCCATTTATAGTCGAGCGTCGAGGGGGGTTCGGGCTCCGCCGGTGGACACCTGGACACGGCGCCCGACAACGAACGGCGTCAGTGAGAGGGGGAGAAGGCGACACAGCTCACACGGGGACTGTGGGCGAACGGGGACGAGCACAGGGGCACTAGGGTGACGACTAGCACAGTGCACACCGCACTATTACGTTGGACGGACCGCTCCCATGCTCGCTGTGGCGAGCTCCAGCATCAGCGAGCACCTGGAGGGAGTTAAGAGAGCTTGGACGAAGATTGTGGCGAACTTTGGCAAGGCTAGGCAGTCGGGGAAGCGAGCACGCGAGCTACAGAGGCTCGGGCGTGATCCAGAGCGCGTCGTCACGCAGGTTGGCATCATGTACACACGTGGTCACCGCGTGAACTCTGCCCTCAGGCCGACCTAAGTCCAAATTTCATGTCTGGCTTGTTGTTCGTGGTAGTTTTGAAGATTACCACGCTTTGGTTTGGACCCATATGCAGTAGGATAGATTTCAACCGCCTAGTAAGTTTCTGATCGGTAACTTTGAGAGCTTACTGTGGTCAAACGGCTAGGAGTTGAGGGCTGGGCTTTGGAGCTTAGCAATCATCTATTAAGGTGATGATGCACAAGAAAAATCAGCCACAATGGAGCAAGTAAAATGGTAGTTGCTGTAGAAACCACAATTTCTGTCCAGAACAGAAAATATTTTTTGGAGCAAAAATATTCCAAAAAGTTATGCAATATTTTTTCTCAGGAAGGTGCCCTATGGTTCAAAGAATATTTGTGAATTTTCTCATATTTTTGTGGGCAAGAAAAATTGGGGTTGCTTTGGAGCACATTGAGCTCACTAGGGTTTAAGAGAGGGAAATGAATATTTTTCATTTAAGAAAAATATTCCAATTATTATTTTGAGGTGAACCAGAGTGGGAATGATGGTTAAAGAGGTAAATGGGACACTTGGGTGAAAGCCAAGGGGTACCCAAGTGTTGAAGTCCATATGAAAAGATTTAAAACTCCAAATTTCAAATTCAAACCAACTAAAATCAGGCAAAGAAAAGAGGGCAAAAACCAGGCTGTCACATAAAATATCCTAATACCACCCAATGGCAACGTGGGCCCGTAAGTCACACATCCATGTTAGTAAAACAGTTTTGCACTGACTAGACTCAACTTCGACCAAGGAGTTGGAAAGGGGGATCCTACAGGCAGTCGGCTCTGATACCAACTTGTGACGCCCCGAATTCGACCGTACACTAATCATACACGCAAATGTGTAGGATCAAGATCAGGGACTCACGGGAAGATGTCACAACACAACTCTAGACACAAATTAAAATAATACAATCTTTATATTGCAAGCCATGGGCCTCGAGAGCTCGAATACATAGCTCGATACACAATAGTCAGCGGAAGCAACAATATCTGAGTACAGACATAAGTTAAACAAGGATGCCTTAAGAAGGCAAACACAAAAGCAACAACAATAGAAGAGGCAAGGCCTCCTGCCTGGGACCTCCTAACTACTCCTGGTCTTTGGCGGCCTCCATGTAGTAGTATCCGTCGGCGGTGGCATCTGGCTCCTGGGCTCCACCATCTGGTTGCAACAACTAGAAAGAAGAAAGAAGGGGGAAAGGGGTAGCAAAGTGTTGACACCAGATTTTGGCATGATCGAAAGTATAATTAAGAACGCCTTAAATGGAAAAGTCCTCAAAGTGAGGAAGTTCCGTATCGTCAAAAGGAGAAACTTTGATATTTGGGTCATAGCCATCCAGTCTCATCTCTAAGGCCGAAGTTGTGTTCGAAGTACTAAGATTTTGTATCTACAACACTATTCGGCTAATTACACCCTCAAGATGGCCTCGGATGAAGGAGCACTCTAAAGGAATTGTCTTCGTATCATCGAAGCGATTGATTTTCATAAATAAATCATCTCAATCCGAGTTCGTATGCAAAAGTTAGAGTCAATATGGTGTGGACCAGTTAGGGATCAATATATTATGCTGGACATCAGACACATGTCGATGGATGTCTGATACAATGCGTGAGCAATTAGCCATTGAAGACGATCTCAGATCTAAAAGTGTTCAACATGAAAGTTGTTCCTCTCGTCGAAACGTTCAAGATTGCTTTTGGGCTTGTTTCCATCTGAGATCGTTTACCACCTCAAAAATTACCCGCAAAGTGCAGCCAGTTTAAACCGAACAGTTTTGGAAAGTTCGGACAAACCCAATCCGAATTTGACTAGGGTTTTGAACGTGAATCCAAGCATTTTCCTTGCACGGGAAGTCCAGCCGCCTCTTATATACCTAAGGGGTGATGGCCGATTGAACAACACACAATCGAACAAATCTATCTACATCTTTTACCTTTACTTTTCCTTCTCCCTTGTTCTTCTTCTTCCTTGTTCTTCGTTCGTTCTTCTTCATTGCAGGGTGGCGAACCTCGAGGCTCTAGGGGCGGTCAGGCCGACCTAGGGCAGCCCATAGCCGTCGCGCGTCCAGACGAGGTCCCTCCCGGGCGCGTGGGGTTTCGGGTCTACAAAAGTGCCCACCGGATTGCTTGCGTACCGCGCTTCCGGTGGGTCTCCTTCAACGTGAGCTGCGGTGCATCACCCCCGGCGTTGGAGGTACACGGTGACGTGTTCGTGTGCGAACACACTTTTTGGCGACTCCGCTGGGGACGAAGCTTTGAACGGTCTCCGGCCCGTTCTTGCTATGAAGAGATCGTCATCTAGGGTTTGCAATCTACAAAGGTAACATGAATACCCAATTCACTCATGTAGATGCAAATAATGCATATGTTGTTGCTAGATCATTTAATGAGCATAATGTATCGGCTAGCCCTATCTTTATCAATCATGCATCTAATTATGTGCAAGAGCCGATGCAAATAAATCTCCATGCTTCTACCTCATATAATTTTAGCAACATGGAACATATGTATACGAACTCCCATGCATCGGCAGCCCCACAAATCTATATGCCGATGAACAACATGATGAGTTCCGTTAATCAAGTTGAAACACTTCACATAGGAACTTCTGATAGTATGCAACAAAGTGTTTCACCTTTTTATTCATCGGCAACTAGCTTGCAATATGTTAATCAAAACATGCCGATGGATATGGGAATTGGCCATGCTACTACTAGTTATCCAGCCAATTACCCTCAATCATCATATGCTACACCTCATGCTACTAATTGTTTGACACCATATGCAACTATGGGTATTCATAATTCGGCTTCGCACCTTCACGCTAATAGCCGAATAAGTGAAAATTCTATAGGATCACATGTGTCCTCACCTAGTATCGTAGCATACAATGTTTCCCCTGCAAAATTATAGAATTTTCGTGACATCTCGTTACCAAAAGAGTCTAAAAGTGTCGGGGGGCAATTCTATCCAGATTGGGTCATTAAGAAAAATCTTACGTCTTTTTGGGACGAATGCAATGTTTTTCTACATGAATTAATAGAAGAGGGAAAGCCTATTAATTCTGCTACAATTCAAGCTAGATTATGTCAAAAACAGAAAGCATTGGGTGTTGATAGAATTATCAAAAAAGATGGTGATTCGGATAACAAAGTTAATTCAGCTATTGAAAAGACCGAATCAAATATTATGTATGCCGAATCTATTCTAGAAAAACAGGATGACAAGGTGTTGGGGAGCTATTCGAAAGAGGAACAAACTATCATTCAAGTAACGCAACCATCATGCTCTCCCAACGTGTTTGAAAAGGTATGTCTAGCAAGTGATTTACCTATCTTCCGATTTGGTCGCAACTTTATTGTTGATGCTTCTATAAGAGAAATTCTCATAAGTAATTTTGAAAGACCAATGATGAAGGGAAATTTACTTGTTAGCAATAAAACTGTTATAGAACATATCGGTCAATCTATTGTGCCATTTATAAAGACCGATAGTGACCTATTATTGCAGCCAAAGTTTTCCCCATTGCTTTCTCAAATTTTCATATCTAATTGGGTAGCTTTGCTTGTTTCTTACTTGGCTTGCACTTGGTCTCAATTGAGACATGTGTATTCTAACTTTTTTCGTTTCATAAATTTAAAGCCAAGGTCAAATTCTTTTGAGAAATCCGATGCTAATATAATATCTTATCCAAATACATCAGAGATAGGGTGTAAAACACAATGCGTAGCCGAATGGGGAGATTCTAAATCTGAACCATTTGTTTCCTTACTTCCAAATCTGTTCACACACCAAGATCGACTAAAAAACAAAATGTATACCTTCGATTCAAACATGTGCGATCAAATCTTTGATTTGTTGTTGAAAAATAATTACATTAGAATTCTTGATCACCATGTCAAGCCATCTATCCAAGGACGAATTTATTGTAAGTTGCATCATTCATTCAAGCATATTTTTCAAGATTGCAATATATTTCGTCAAATAGTTAAATCGGCCATTGATAAAGGACGATTGAAATTTGTTGAGACACCAAGAGATAAAGAGTCTATTCCAATTGGTCCCGATGGTAAAAGGTTTTTGCATCAGCTGATTCAAGGTGATCCATTTAAAGAGAAGGTAAAAACTGCAGGTGATGGGATCAAGCTTTCAAATAAAGAAGTTGTTAAAGAGCATAATGAACATAATCTTGAGGGGAGAATTCCATCGAAGCTACAATGGAGACACCAAGGACTTGGGGGCAACAAGAAAATCCAAAGACTGGTGCAAGCACAACCAAAGAAAACAAAGGCCAGCGTAAGCACAAAGGTAAGAAGCCGAAAGTCACTTTCGCGCAACTATTGGAAAAATATCAGAAGATAAGTGAGGAGAACTGTGCTTATCGACCAACTAGGCGCAAATCCAAGGATCGGTATTGGCAAGAAGAGAATTTTAATGCAACGTGTTCATATCCTTATTTTGGGCCGCCAATGCCAATGTTGTGGATGCCTCCCTATGCTCATGTAGATCGATATTCATCATGGGACAGGTATGATACAATGGCACATTCTCCATCATATTTTAGACCATCTCACCATTGTTATGCAGCTCCAAGAAGATCAACGTTCAGTGAGCTGTCATATGTTCAAGACCGTTTCAATAAGAAATAATCGGACTGGGGCTCAAGAAAGAAGGAAGAGGTGATCAAACAAGTATATCGAGTTAAAAAAGATGGTCGCAACAGTGCCAGTTCAGATTTGATCTTAAAGGATAAAGAGCCAGTTAAAGTGTTAACATTGGCTACTAAAGGCAATGAGATGAAGCAATCAATTGTCGACAATCAAAGTGCCAAATCTGAATAAAAGAAGTTGAAAGTGCACAAGGTAAAACAAGAATTATCATTAGTTCAAACAAAATCACAGCCGAGGCGCTCACTCGGCTTATCATATTGGCAAAAGAAGAAATTACAAAAACTTAGTGCACAAGAACTTGAAGAAAGGAACAAGGCATGGGTTCCTAAAGGAAGTACTCAAAATAAGAATTATGTGAAAGCATCCATTACACGAAGTGCCGCAAAGATGAAGAAGAAAAAGAGTGAAAACTATGAAGGACCAAGCCGAAGGTTTCAACATCTTTGGTCCACACATTATCCGTATTATTCAACTATGTCGTCGATGCATGTGCCATGGAATTCTTCATCAAGTATGATTGGTTACCCTCAATGGGCTTATTTTAATCCATGCATGCAATATAATTTTTTACATCATGAAAGGGTATTACCAAATCATCATATGTTCAATTACCTTCACTTTGTTGCTAATCTAAATGGCCGATATATACCTATCATCCTAAGAAAGGACAAATGACCGATGAAGTGTTGACATCGCGCTAAGGACAAACTTCGTGCAAGCTATTTTTCGGCACACAAGTTTTGCCGAAAAACAAGGGGGCATGTGTTGACACCAGATTTTGGCATGATCAAAAATATAATTAAGAAATCCTTAAATGGAAAAGTCCTCAAAGTGAGGAAGTTTTGTATCGTCAAAAGGAGGAACTTTGATATTTGGGTCATAGCCATCCGGTCTCATCTCTAAGGCCGAAGTTGTGTTCGAAGTACTAAGATTTTGTATCTAGAACACTATTCGGCTGATTACACCCTCAAGATGGCCTCGGATGAAGGAGCACTCTAAAGTAATTGTCTTCGTATCGTCGAGTCGATCGATTTTCATATATAAATCATCTCAATCCGAGTTCGTATGCAAAAGTTACAGTCAATATGGTGTGGACCAATTAGGGATCAATATATTATGTTGGACATCAGACACATGTCGATGGATGTCTGATACAATGCGTGAGCAATTAGCCATTGAAGACGATCTCAGATCTAAAAGTGTTCAACATGAAAGTTGTTCGTCTCGTCTAAACGTTCAAGATCTAAAAGCAATTAGCCCGCCGGATTGCTTGTGTACCGCGCTTTCGGTGGGTCTCCTTCAACGTGAGCTGCGGTGCATCACCCCCGGCGTTGGAGGTACACGGTGACGTGTTCGTGTGCGAACACAAAGCAACCGTGAGTGCTCATCCAAAGTACTCGCAAGCATCAGATCTATACTTAGTATGCATTGGTATCAAAGGAAGGTTTGTATTTGTGGACTGAACTGCAGAATGCGAGAATAGAGGGAAGGCCTAGCCTATATAAGACTACCATATTCAAGCAGTTCCAAGCATCTTGCAGCATGTAGAAGAGTAAAGAATAGCAGTTTATAATTAACAAGTAGGTTGTAGCATTAATGCCCAGAGATGCTTCCTCGACTCCCTGCGAAAAAGCAATCCTGGGGCCACATATCTCAAGTATCCATTTCTAGTTGAAAAAGATCAGGATATAAGTCTGAACGTCCGTTACCATGGACACGGCTATTAATAGATAATCTTCCCTGTAGGGGTGCACCAAGTTTTCCAACACGCTTGATTACTCTGGCCGGACACACATTTCTGGGTCAATGTCTGGCCTCGGAAAATCAACACGTCGTAGCCCTACCTGGGCTCAGCAGAGAGGTCCCCGTCAGTCTACATCCTAAGCACTCCGGGGTCTGGGCCCATCGCCCATTGCACTCCGGGTCATTGTGCGACGAGCCGGGACGAGCACCACCTCATACTGGATGGCATTGGCCTGACAGGCTCACAATGTTGAACTAGACGTCTGACAAAGCTTCCGCTGATACTGCAACGTCGAGGCCCATAACTATTCTCGCGTGGTGGTTAGTGCGTAAAGGCCAAAGGCCAACTCAGAACAAATCCCCAAACCATAGTGTAGTATTAGCTTGAGGAGACGAGCAGAGACTCACGATCAATGTGACCCTATCGCCCCGTCTCGTGGACTTACGGCAAGGGCCCAGAATGCCCGACCGTGCCATGTAATTAACTTGCGGGTGCTCTCCGGGCCCGCCCGACTTTCACATCAACTCGCGGGTACCCCTCAGGGCCGACCCGACTTCAACAAAGGTCTCAATTAAAGTCAAGGTAACCGTGTGTCCAAACATCAAGGGGAAAACCCGAGGAACCACCCTCGGAGGATTCCACTCGATGTAATCATCAAGGTGAACATAAGAGGAACCACCCTCGAGGTTCACACCTTACGGGTTGCACGACAGAGTCGTATCGGGAATGGTGAAGGAGGAACCACCCTCGTTGACCACGACCGAATAGCTAAACTACAGAGATCTCATTAGGAGTGATGTATGAGGTTCCACCCTCGGCACTCGATGGTAACTCTGTAGAGTCGAGCAACAAAAGGGGCGTGACGTGATGTGAGGTGTCAGGCTCTGGTCGTCAATCACGTTGATTGAGTCGTCGATGATGAAGCACGGGCAACAAGGACAACTTGGGGTCACTGATGGATCACTAACCAACCTATACTAAGCAGTTTAGGATAAGCAGGTAGGGTACAACGGAAGGTACAAAAGCAGGCTATGCATTAGAATAAGAGCAATCAATTACAATAGCAAAATCTAATGCAAGCATGAGAGAATGGAATGGGCGATATCGGGATGATCAAAGGGGGGCTTTTCTGGTTGCTCAGATGAGAAGGAGGGGTCGTCGGTGAAGTAGTCGATCACAGCGGCATCGGCAGCCATCAGGGGGTCTACCGAAGAGAAGAGGGGGGAACAGTAAATACATAGCACTGATGTCTACTACACAACCTTCTTCTTGTAGACGTTGTTGGGCCTCCAAGTGCAGAGGTTTGTAGGACAGTAGCAAATTTCCCTCAAGTGGATGACCTAAGGTTTATCAATCCGTAGGAGGCGTAGGATGAAGATGGTCTCTCTCGAGCAACCCTGCAACCAAATAACAAAGAGTCTCTTGTGTCCCCAACACACCCAATACAATGGTAAATTGTATAGGTGCACTATTTCGGCGAAGAGATCGTGATACAAGTGGTATATGGATAGTAGATAAAGGTATTTGTAATCTGAAATTATAAAAACAGCAAGGTAGCAAGTGATAAAAGTGAGCGTAAATGGTATTGCAATGATAGGAAACAAGGCTTAGGGTTCATACTTTCGCTAGTGTAAGTTCCCTCAACAATACTAACATAATTGGATCACATAACTATTCCTCAACATGCAACAAAGAGTCACTCCAAAGTCACTAATAGTGGAGAATGAACGAAGAGATTATGGTAGGGTACGAAACCACCTCAAAGTTATTCTTTCCAATAAATCTGTTGGGCTATTCCTATAGGTGTCACAAACAGCCCTAGAGTTCGTACTAGAATAACACCTTAAGACACAAATCAACCAAAACCCTAATGTCACCTAGATACTCCATTGTCACCTCAAGTATCCGTGGGTATGATTATACGATATGCATCAGACAATCTCAGATTCATCTATTCAACTAACACAAAGGACCTCGAAGAGTGCCCAAAGTTTCTACTGGAGAATCACGACGAAAACATGTGCCAACCCCTATGCATAGGTTCCCAATGTCACGAAACCCGCAACTTGATCACCAAAACATACATCAAGTGGATCAATAGAATACCCCATTGTCACCACGGGTATCCCACGCAAGACATACATCAAGTGTTCTCAAATCTTTAAAGACTCTATCCGATAAGATAACTCCAAAGGGAAAACTCAATTCATTACAAGAGAGAAGAGGGGGAGGAGAAACATAGGATCCAACTATAATAGCAAAGCTCGCGATACATCAAGATCGTACCAAATCAAGAACACGAGAGAGAGAGATCAAACACATAGCTACTGGTACATACCCTCAGCCCTGAGGGAGAACTACTCCCTCCTCGTCATGGAGAGTGTCGGGATGATGAAGATGGCCACCGGTGAGGGATCCCCCCTCCGGCAAGTCAATCGGGACCCTGTTCCGGCAAGGTGCCGGAACAGGGTCCCGATTGACTTTTGGTGGCTACAGAGGCTTGCGGCGGTGGAACTCCCGATCTAATCTATGTTCTGGAAGTTTTAGGGTATATGGAGTTATATAGGCAGAAGAAGGACGTCAGGGGAGCCACGGGGGCCCCACGAGGCAGGGGTGGGCGCGCCCCCCACCCTCGTGGGCAGCTCCCGTATCTTCTGACGTGGGGTCCAAGTCCATCAGGTGTGTTTCCTTCCAAAAATAACTTCTCCAGTTGATTTCGTTCCGTTTTGACTCCGTCTGATATTCCTTTTCTTCAAAACACTGAAATAGGCATAAAACAGCAAACCTGGGCTGGGCCTCCGTTAATAGGTTAGTCCCAAAAGTAATATAAAAGTGGATAATAAAGCCCAGTATTGCCCAAAACAGTAGATAATATAGCATAGAGCAATCAAAAATTATAGATACGTTGGAGACTTATCAAGTATCCCCAAGCTTAATTCCTGCTCGTCCTCGAGTAGGTAAATGATAAAAAAGAATTTTTGATGCGGAGTGCTACTTGGCATAATTTTAACGTAATTCTTCTTAATTGTGGCATGAATATTCAGATCCATAAGATTCAAGACAAAAGTTCATATTGACATAAAAATAATAATACTTCAAGCATACTAACTAAGCAATTATGTCTTCTCAAAATAACATGGCTAAAGAAAGTTCATCCCTACAAAATCATATAGTTTAGTCATGCTCCATTTTTGTCACACAAGAATGCTCTCATCATGCACAACCCCGATGACAAGCCAAGCAATTGTTTCATACTTTAGTAATCTCAAACTCATAAACTTTCACGCAATACATGAGCGCGAGCCATGGATATAACACTATGGGTGGAATAGAATATAATGAGGGGGGTTATGTGGAGAAGACAAAAAGGAGAAAGTCTCACATCAACGAGGCTAATCAATGGGCTATGGAGATGCCCACCGATTGATGTTAATGCAAGGAGTAGGGATTGCCATGCAACGGATGCACTAGAGCTATAAATGTATGAAAGCTCAACAAAAGAAACTAGTGGGTGTGCATCCAACTTGCTTGCTCACGAAGACCTAGGGCACTTGAGGAGGCCTATTGTTGGAATATACAAGCCAAGTTCTATAATGAAAAATTCCAACTAGTATATGAAAGTGACAAAACAAGAGACTCTCTATCATAAAGATCATGGTGCTACTTTGAAGCACAAGTGTGGAAAAAGGATAGTAGCATTGTCCCCTTTTTTTATTTGGCCTCTCTTTTTTTTGGCCTTTCTTTTTTTTATTTGGCCTTTTTTGGCCCCTTTTTTTCGGGACAATGCTCTATTGAATGATGATCATCACACTTCTATTTATTTACAGCTCAATGATTACAACTTGATACTAGAACAAAGTATGACTCTATATGAATGCCTCCGGTGGTGTACCGGGATATGCAATGAATCAAGAGTGACATGTATGAAAAAATTATGAATGGTGGCTTTGCCACAAATACGATGTCAACTACATGATCATGCAAAGCAATATGACAATGATGATGCGTGTCATAATAAACGGAGCGGTGGAAAGTTGCATGGCAATATATCTCGGAATGGCTATGGAAATGCCATAATAGGTAGGTATGGTGGCTGTTTTGAGGAAGATATAAGGAGGTTTACGTGTGATAGAGCGTATCATATCACGGGGTTTGGATGCACCGGCGAAGTTTGTGCCAACTCTCAGTGTGAGAAAGGGCAATGCACGGTACCGAAGAGGCTAGCAAGGATGGAAGGGTGAGAGTGCGTATAATCCATGGACTCAACATTAGTCATAAAGAACTCACATACTTATTGCAAAAATCTACAAGTCATCAAAAACCTCGGTACTACGCGCATGCTCCTAGGGGGATAGATTGGTAGGAAAAGACCATCGCTCGTCCCCGACCGCCACTCATAAGCAATCAAATAACACCTCATGTTTCAAATTTGTTACATAACATTTACCATACGTGCATGCTACGGGACTTGCAAACTTCAACACAAGTATTTCTCAATTTCACAACTACTCAACTAGCACGACTTTGACATTATTACCTCCATATCTCAAAACAATCATCAAGCATCAAACTTCTCTTAGTATTCAACACACTCATAAGAGAATTTTATTATTAATCTTGAATACCTAGAATATTAGGATTTTAAGAAAATTACCATGCTATTTAAGACTCTCAAAATAATCTAAGTGAAGCATGAGAGTTCATCTATTTCTTCAAAATAGAACTACCACCATGCTCTAAAAGGTATAAGTGAAGCACTAGAGCAAATGACAAACTACTCCAAAAGATATAAGTGAAGATCAATGAGTAGTTGAATAATTATGCAACTATGTGAAGACTCTCTAACATTTAATAATTCCAGATCTTGGTATTTTACTCAAACAGCAAGCAAATCCTAACAAAATAAATTGACGCTCCAAGCAAAACACATATCATGTGGTGAATAAAAATATAGCTCCAAGTTACCGATGAACGAACACGAAAGAGGGGATGCCTTCCGGGGCATCCCCAAGCTTAGGCTCTTGGTTGTACTTGAATATTACCTTGGGGTGCCTTGGGAATCCCCAATATTAGGCTCTTGCCACTCCTTATTCCATAGTCCATCGAATCTTTACCCAAAACTTGAAAACTTCACAACACAAAACTTAACAGAAAACTCGTAAGCTCCGTTAGTATAAGAAAGTAAATCACCACTTCAAGGTACTGTAATGAACTCATTATTTATTTATATTGGTGTTAAACCTACTGTATTCCAACTTCTCTATGGTTTATAAACTCTTTTACTAGCCATAGATTCATTAGAATAAGCAAACAACACACGAAAAACAGAATCTGTCAAAAACAGAACAGTCTGTAGTAATCTGGATCAAACGTATACTTATGGAACCCATAAAATTCTCAAATAAATTGCTGGACCTGAGGAATTTATCTATTAGTCATATTCAAAAATAATTAACTAAATAGCACTCCCCAAATAAAAATGGCAGCAATTCTCGTGAGCGCTAAAGTTTCTGTTTTTTACAGCATGATCAACAAGACTCTCCCCAAGTCTTCCCAAAGGTTCTACTTGGCACAAACACTAATTAAACACATAAAACCACATCTAAACAGAGGCTAGATGAATTATTTATTACTAAACAGGAACAAAAAGCAAGGAGCAAAAATAAAATTGGGTTGCCTCCCAACAAGCGCTATCGTTTAACGCCCCTAGCTAGGCATGATGATTTCAACGATGCTCACATAAAAGAATAGAATTGAAACATAAAGAGAGCATCATGAAGAATATGACTAGCACATTTAAGTCTAACCCTCTTCCTATGCATAGGGATTTTTTGAGCAAACAACTTATGGGAACGGGAATCAACTTGCATAGGAAGGTAAAACAAGCATAACTTTAAAACTTTAAGCACATAGAGAGGAAACTTGATATTATTGCAATTCCTACAAGCATATGTTCCTCCCTCATAATAATTTTCAGTTGCATCATGAATGTTCAACAATATAACCAGCACCTAAAGCATTCTTTTCATGATCTACAAGCATAGAAAATTTACTACTCTCCACATAAGCAAAATTCTTCTCATGAATAATAGTGGGAGCAAACTCAACAAAATAACTATCATGTGATTGAAAATTAAGATCAAGATGACAAGTTTCATTGTTATCATTATTCTTTAAAGCATACGTGTCATCACAATAATCATCATAGATAGGAGGCATGCATTCATCATAATAAATTTGCTCATCAAAACTTGGGGAACAAAACATATCATCTTCATCAAACATAGCTTCCCCAAGCTTGTGGCTTTGCATATCATTAGCATCATGGATATTCAAGGAATTCATACTAACAGCATTGCAATCATGCTCATCATTCAAATATTTAGTGCCAAACATTTTATAGATTTCTTCTAGCACTTGAGCACAATTATCCTTTCCATCATACTCACGAAAGATATTAAAAAGGTGAAGCGTATGAGACAAACTCAATTACATTTTTTTGTATTTTTCTTTTATAAACTAAACTAGTGATAAAACAAGAAACTAAAAGACTCGATTGCAAGATCTAAAGATATACCTTCAAGCACTCACCTCCCTGGCAACGGCGCCAGAAAAGAGCTTGATGTCTACTACACAACCTTCTTCTTGTAGACGTTGTTGGGCCTCCAAATGCAGAGGTTTGTAGGACAATAGCAAATTTCCCTCAAGTGGATGACGTAAGGTTTATCAATCCGTAGGAGGCGTAGGATGAAGATGGTCTCTCTCAAGCAACCCTGCAACCAAATAACAAAGAGTCTCTTGTGTCCCCAACACACCCAATACAATGGTAAATTGTATAGGTGCACTAGTTCGGCGAAGAGATGGTGATACAAGTGGTATATGGATAGTAGATAAAGGTATTTGTAATCTGAAATTATAAAAACAGCAAGGTAGCAAGTGATAAAAGTGAGCGTAAACGGTATTGCAATGATAGGAAACAAGGCCTAGGGTTCATACTTTCGCTAGTGTAAGTTCCCTCAACAATACTAACATAATTGGATCGCATAACTATCCCTCAACATGCAACAAAGTGTCACTCCAAAGTCACTAATAGCGGAGAACGAACGAAGAGATTATGGTAGGGTACGAAACCACCTCAAAGTTATTCTTTCCAATCAATCCGTTGGGCTGTTCCTATAGGTGTCACAAACAGCCCTAGAGTTTGGACTAGAATAAAACCTTAAGACACAAATCAACCAAAACCCTAATGTCACCTAGATACTCCATTGTCACCTCAAGTATCCGTGGGTATGATTATACGATATGCATCACACAATCTCAGATTCATCTATTCAACCAACACAAAGGACCTCAAAGAGTGCCCAAAGTTTCTACCGGAGAATCACGACGAAAACGTGTGCCAACCCCTATGCATAGGTTCCCAATGTCACGAAACCCGCAAGTTGATCACCAAAACATAAATCAAGTGGATCAATAGAATACCCCATTGTCACCACGGGTATCCCACGCAAGACATACATCAAGTGTTCTCAAATCTTTAAAGACTCAATCCGATAAGATAACTCCAAAGGGGAAACTCAATTCATTAGAAGAGAGAAGAGGGGGAGGATAAACATAGGATCCAACTATATTAGCAAAGCTTGCGATACATCAAGATCGTACCAAATCAAGAACACGAGAGAGAGAGAGATCAAACACATAGCTGCTGGCAAGGTTGTCAGAATCGTGATTTTGAATTGGATCGGAGCTTCGATGGTAGGATTGCAAACCATAGAATCTTCACTATCAGGATCGTAGAAACGTAGATTCTAAGAACTAAAGTCGTAGAATCATAGGGGTTAGTTTGGATCGTAAAGTCGTAGAATCGTCTAACAGAATCGCAATTCTGACAACCTTGGCTAC
Organism: Triticum urartu; assembly: GCF_056163025.1. Classification (NCBI taxonomy): domain Eukaryota; kingdom Viridiplantae; phylum Streptophyta; class Magnoliopsida; order Poales; family Poaceae; genus Triticum; species Triticum urartu. The sequence goes on from NC_141879.1 coordinate 122,147,981, forward strand.
TGGTACATACCCTCAGCCCCGAGGGAGAACTACTCCCTCCTCGTCATGGAGAGCGCCGGGATGATGAAGATGGCCACCGGTGAGGGATCCCCCCTCCGGCAGGGTGCCGGAATAGGGTCCTGATTGACTTTTGGTTGCTACAGAGGCTTGCGGCGGCGGAACTCCAGATCGAATCTCTGTTCTGGAAGTTTTAGGGTATATGGAGTTATATGGGCAGAAGAAGCACGTCAGGGGAGCCACGGAGGCCCCACGAGACAGGGGGCGCACCCCCCACCCTCGTGGGCAGCTCCTGTATCTTCTGACGTGGGGTCCAAGTTCATCAGGTGTGTTTCCTTACAAAAATAACTTCTCCAGTTGATTTCGTTCCGTTTCGACTCCGTCTGATGTTCCTTTTCTTCAAAACACTAAAATAGGCATAAAATAGCAAATCTGGGCTGGGCCTTCGGTTACTAGGTTAGTCCCAAAAGTAATATAAAAGTGGATAATAAAGCCCAATATTGCCCAAAACAGTAGATAATATAGCATGGAGCAATCAAAAATTATAGATACGTTGGAGATGTATCAAGCATGCAAGTGCATAACAGGACAACAGGCAGAGCTAGACGTGTTCTAACGCGGTGCTACGCGCTACCGGTGAAGGGTGATGACATCCGGGAATGTTTCCCCAGCGTTAGGCATTTTCGGACAGATGAAACGGGGGGAGGTTCGATGTTTGCTATGCTAGGGACATGTGCCAGACGAACGGGTTGCGTATTCGGATTCGTCTCGTCGTTCTAAGCAACTATCATGTATAAAACTTTTACATCCGAGCTACAGATTATTTTATATTAATTTTCAAAGTTTTAGTAATATTCTGGAATTTTCATTAATTGGAAAATAAACAGGAAAAGCTAGGTGCACCCGGTGCAGTGTACCCAGCAGTGCACCAGCGGATGCCAGTGGGCCAGGGGGTCCCAGTTGACCAGTCAATGTTTGACTGGTCAATAGGGGGTGGGGCCCTATCATAGACATATCTAGCTAATTATAGATTACGTAGTTAATTAGCAGGCTAAGTTAATTAAACAAACCTTAATTAAGTTAATTAATTTATATACTTATTTTTTATCTCTTTTTTTGTTTTTTTGTTTTTACAGAAAAGGGCATGGGGCCCATAGGCCAGTGGCCCAAGGCCATAGCGGGCGGGCGTTATCGGGCACGGCGTGGGTGTGGGCGCCCGTGCCTAAGGCCACCGCAGCGGGGGCGCGAGGCCCTGTCAGGCGGAGCCGGCTTCGGCCCGGAACGGCAGCGACCAACGGTGATGGGGTGGTAGGGCACGTCACGGTGTGGTTGGCGATGCGGGGCAAGGATGACAGGTGAGGCCGCCGCGGGGTGCACGGCGGGCCGGCGGGAGCGAGGCGAGGCAAGCTGCTTGGCGGAGCAGAGCAGCAGCGAGCGGCAGAGGTGGATGGCGGCCACGCGAGCGGTCGCGGGCGGAGACACGGGCACGAGTGGCGACAGCGGGCGGAGACATGGGCGCGAGCGGCGACAGCGAGCATAGGGTGCACGTGCGGCGGCTTCAGGTGTAGGGGCGTGGTGGGCAGAGCTAGCAACGGCAGCAAGTTGTGTAGCGCGACCCCTCCTCTGTAGCGACGCGGTCGGTAGAACAGGGATTTGGGTGCAAGGGCAGGTGGGCCGGTTGGGTCGGTCTGCTGGGCTAGGCCCAGTGGGAGTCAGGGGGTTTCTTTTTCTTTTGCAATTTTCTTTTGTTTTTCTATTAAAAGGATAGCTACTGTTTTGGATAGAAACAAGGCATCAAATGATTTTTGTCGAGTGTGAAACTTAGCAAATAGTTTAGGCACAATATTGCGGTGTTGCCTAAAAAGTTTCAAGGCCAAAGGAATTGTTCAAGCATTTTTAGAAATTGAATAGGTCATTTAATATGATGTTGGACCACTAAATAATTTCTTGGGGCACCTTCAGAATCCAAAAGAGGTTAGTTCCAACATGACAAAAATTTCCAGGGATTATTTGCCACACTTTGAACATTTTCGTTTTCATGTTTGGCTAATTTGAATTTTGACTTTAAATTCGAGTTTGAATATGAACAGTGATTTGGATCAAGTGAGGATTAGCAACAGTAATGTGATGATGTGGCACCATTAGTAGGGTTTACTGTAGCTTAATTATCCGGGCGTCACAAGCCCCTCCCTGGAGAGCACCCGCCTTAGGACGAGATCACACACCTCGAGCGTCCTGGAGTGGACACTCCGGCAGTGGTAACGCCGCAGCGCCTGCTGGTACCTTGCTGCTCGGAGCACGGCTTGACAGCACTGTTCCTCCCCTAGCACGAGGTCCATCCCCCGCGAGTCATCCTGGCATGCCTCGTCAAACACCAAGACCCACGCGGAGCGATGCCTGACCTCGTGAGGGAGAACTACTTCAGCTCCGTAGACGAGGAAGAATGGAGTCTCACCTGTTGGCTTGGTCGCGGTGGTGCAGATGGACCATAGCACGGACTCGAGCTCGTCCAACCAGCCCCTGCCGCAGGCCTCGAGCTTCTTCTTGAAGGTTCTTGCCTTGAGTCCTCTCAGGACCTCCGCATTGGCGCGTTCAGCCTGGCTGTTGCTCCTGGGGTGTGCCACTGGAGCGTAGCATATCTCCGTTCCAAGGTTAGCACAATACATTTTGAAAAGGTTGCTAGTGAACTGCGAGCCATTGTCGGTGATGATGCGATTGGGGACCCCGAACCGGCTCACGAGGCCCTTGATGAACTTGACTGCTGAGCCAGCTGGGATAGTGCAGACAACCTCCACCTCTGCGCCCACTTGGTGAATTTGTCGATGGTGACATAGAGGTTGTGGTAGCCCTCAGGCGCCCGAGGGAACGACCCCAAGATGTCCAGTCCCCAGACCACAAACAGCCCCGAGAGCGGGATGATCTGCAGACCCTGAGCGGGCTGGTGGATCTACTTCGCATGGAATTGGCATGCTTCATAAGATCTTACCATCTCAGCGGCATCATTGAGCGTCGTGGGCCAGTAGAACCTGCTGTGGAATGCTTTGCCCACGAGGGTGCGCAATGACACGTGATGCCCGCAGTCCCCGCTGTGTATGTCAGCCAACAGCTCATGTCCCTGCTCCCTGAAGATGCATCACAGAGAAACATCATTTTGCCATTTCCTATAGAGCTCACCGTCCAGGATGCAGTAGGCAGTGTCCTGTCGAGCCACACGCTCCGTGTCCTCCTCCTTCTCCGACAGGGTCCTCTGAAGCAAGTACGCCTGAAACTCTTTGGTCCAGCACCCCTCCTGAGGCTCGAGCACGAGAAGTAGACGTGCTCCCAAGGTTGGGCCGCAAGCGGCGGCTCCTGAGAGGGGCGCTGGTGGGAGCTCCTCCTAAGGCGATGTTGGTTCCACAGCAGGAGGGGCTGCCGAAGGTTTGAAGAGCCGCTCCTCAAAGACACCAGGCTCCTGGGGCAAGCGTCGGGGCGCCCTCTTGGCGATGTCATCAGCTTCCTTGTTCGTTCCGCGCGGCACATGCTGCAGTTCCATGCCCAAGAATTATTTCTCAATTTTTCGTACCTCTGCAAGGTATGCCTCCATGTGCTCGTCCTTCGGCTCATATAATTTGTTGGAGAAGTGACGAGGAGCTGGGAGTCGCCCTTGATGGTGAGGCGCTTCACTCCCAAGGCTACCGCAACCTTGAGACCGGCGATCAGGCCTTCGTACTCCGCGATGTTGTTGGAGACCTTCTCGCCCTGCTGGAAGCAGAGCTGTACGGCGTAGTAGAGCTTGTCCTGGGTGGGCGAGATGAGCACGGCGCCAGCCCCCGCGCCCTGACACGCGAAGGAACCGTCAAAGTACATGACCCAGCCGTCTGATGCCTCGCTCCCTGATGAGAGGGATCGGTCCTCTCCTGCTCCGGGGCTGGGGACGTCGGTCCATTCCGCCACGAAGTCAGCGAGTGCGGCACCCTTAACGACTCTGGTGGTGCTGAACTCCAACTGGAATGCCTGCAATTTGATGTTCCATTGTGCCACCTTCCTGCTGCATTGGGGCTCCTGAGCACCCTCTCCAGCGGGTAGGCTGAGACGACCTTGATGGGGTGGCCTTGAAAGTAGTGGCGCAACTTTCGTGAGGCGACGAGAAGCGCGAGCAAGAGCTTTTGCGGCATGGGGTAGCATGCCCGTGCATCGCGCAGCACCGTGTTGACGAAGTACACCGGGTGCTCGACGAGGGCGGAACTTTGGGTGACGCCTTGCGCCTCCTGAGGCCCGGCGGCCTTAGGACGCTAGTTGCCAGTCGAGGCAGTCGGGGCCTCAGGAGCCCCGTCCTGAGGGACTTGGTCTTCTGTTGGTGTAGCCGAGGCCTCAGGAGTGCCACCCTGGAACCGGTGCATTCCAGCCAGCCGCGGGGTGCTGCTTTGAGAGTCCTTGGCCGGGCGTTCCTCCCGGACTGCCACCAGCACCACGCTGGCCGAGTGAGGGGTGGAGGCCAGGTAGAGCACCAGCGGCTCAAGGGGGCATGGCGCTACCATCATCGGCGGGCTGATGAGGTAATTCTTGAGGTCTTGGAATGCCGCGTCGGCCTTTGGAGTCCACTCGAATGGTCCCCTCTTTTTCATCGGCTTGAAGAATGGGAGGGCGCGCTCCCCCAGCTTGGAGATGAAACGCCCTAGCGAGGTCACACAGCCCGCCAGCTTCAGCATCTCCTTGAGGGTCTATGGTGGGCTCATCCCTTCTATGGCCTTGACCTTCTCCTCAACATCTTGCACTGCCATCTTGATTTGGTGATAGCCTGAGAATGCGTCCAGAAAACACAGCAGGTCGCACTCGGCGGTGGAGTCGATGATCTAATTGATGCGCGGAAGCGGGAAGGGGTCTTGGGGGCAAGCATTGTTGAGGTTGGTGAAGTCGATGTACATGCTCTCCTTCCCGCCCTTCTTGGGGACGACAATCGGATTCGCCAGCCATTCCGGGTACCGCACCTCCCGTATGACACCAGCTTCTTGTAGTTTGCGAGTCTCCTGGACGATGAACGACTGCTTTTCTGTGGACTGCCGCCGCGCATTTTGCTTCACTTGGAGCATGTTAGGGCATACCCTTAGGAGGTGCTCAATTATCCCCCTCGGGATCCTGACCAGATCCTTAGGCTCCCATGTGAACACATCCTTGTTCTTGCGCAAGAAGCTGACTGCTACCTCTTGAGCACTGTGTTGGTTTTCCCTTGAAGAGGAAAGGGTGATGCAGCATAGTAGCGTAAGTATTTCCCTCAATTTTTGAGAACCAAGGTATCAATCCAGTAGGAGACTACACACAAGTCGCCTCGCACCTACACAAACAAATAGGAACCTTACAACCAACGCGATAAAGGGGTTGTCAACCCCTTCACGGCCACTTGCAAAAGTGAGATCTGATAGAGATAATAAGATAAATTTTTTTGGTATTTTTGTGATATAGATTGGAAAATAAAGATTGCAAAGTAAAATAGATTGGAAACTTATATAATGGAAAATAGACTCGGGGTCATAGGTTTCACTAGTGGCTTCTCTCAAGATAGCATAGGTATTACGATGGGTAAACAAATTACTGTCAAGCAATTGATAGAAAAGCGAATAATTATGAGAATATCTAGGCATGATCATGTAAATAAGCATCACCTCCGCGACACGTAGACCGAAACAATTATGCATCTACAACTATTACTCCACACATTGACCGCTATCCAGCTTGCATCTAGAGTATTATGTTCATAAGAACAGAGTAACGCATTAGGCAATATGACATGATGTAGAGGGATAAACTTAAGTAATATGATATAAACCCCATGTTTTTATCCTCGATGGCAACAATACAATATGTGCCTTGATGCCCCTGCTGTCACTGGGAAAGGACACCGCAAGATTGAACCCAAAGCTAAGCACTGCTCCCATTGCAAGAAAGATCAATCTCGTAGGGCAAACCAAACTGATAATTCGAATAGACTTGCAAAGATAACAAATCATACGTAAAATAATTTAGAGAAGAACCAAATATTGTTCATAGATAATCTTGATCATATACCCACAATTCATCGGATCTCGACAAACACACCACAAAAAGAATTACATCGAATAGATCTCCAAGAAGATCGAGGAGAACTTTGTATTGAGATCCAAAGAGAGAGAACAAGCCATCTAGCTAATAACTATGCACCCGAAGGTCTGTGGTAAAATATTCACACATCATCGGAGAGGCTATGGTGTTGATGTAGAAGCCCTCCGTGATCGATTCCCCTCCGGCGGAGCTTCGAAAAAGGCCCCAAGATGGGATCTCTTGGGTACAGAAGGTTGCGGCGATGGAAATAGGGTTTCATGGTGCTCTCGGATGTTTTCGGGGTATATGAGTATATATAGGCAAGAAGTTGGTCATGGGAGCTACGAGGGGCCCACGAGGGTGGGGGGCGTGCATCCCTGCCTCGCGGCCTCCTCGATGCTTCCTTGATGTCCACTCCAAGTCTCCTGGATTGCGTTTGTTCCAAAAATCACTCTCCCGAAGGTTTCATTCCGTTTGATATTCCTTTTCTGCGAAACACTAAAATAGGCAAAAAAATAGCAATTTGCACTGGGCCTTTGGTTAGTAGGTTAGTCCCAAAAATAATATAAAAGTGTATGATAAAGCCCATTAAACATCCAAAACAGATAATATAATAGCATGGAACAATAAAAAATTATAGATACGTTGGAGACGTATCAAGCATCCCCAAGCTTAATTCATGCTCGTCCTTGAGTAGGTAAATGATAAAAACAGAATTTTTGATGTGGAATGCTACCTAGCATAATTTTCTATCTAATTTTCTTTATTGTGGCATGCATGTTCATATCCAAAAGATTCAAGATAAAAGTTTAATATTGACATAAAAATAATAATACTTCAAGCATACTAACAAAGCAATTATGTCTTCTCAAAATAACATGGCCAAAGAAAGTTATCCCTACAAAATCATACAGTCTAGCTATGCTCTATCTTCATCACACAAAGTATTTAATCATGCACAACCTCGATGACAAGCCAAGCAATTATTTCATACATTTGATGTTCTCAAACTTTTTCAATCTTCACGCAATATATGAGCGTGAGCCATGGACATAGCACTATATGTGGAATAGAATGGTGGTTGTGGAGAAGACAAAAAAGGAGAAGATAGTCTCACATCAACTAGGCGTATCAACGGGCTATGGAGATGCCCATCAATAAATATCAATGTGAGTGAGTAGGGATTGCCATGCAACGGATGCACTAGAGCTATAAGTGTATGAAAGCTCAACAAGAGACTAAGTGGGTGTGCATCCAACTTGCTTGCTCATGAAGACCTAGGGCATTTTGAGGAAGCCCATCATTGTAATATACAAGCCAAGTTCTATAATGTAAAATTCCCACTAGTATATGAAAGTGACAACATAGGAGACTCTCTATCATGAAGATCATGGTGCTACTTTGAAGCACAAGTGTGGTAAAAGGATAGTAGCATTGTCCCTTCTCTCTTTCTCTCTCTCTCTCTCTATCTCTCTATCTCTCTCTCTCTTTTTCTTTCCCCCTTTTGTGGGCCTTCTGCTTTTTTATGGCCTTTCTCTTTTTTTCGTCCGGAGTCTCATCCCGACTTGTGGGGGAATCATAGTCTCCATCATCCTTTCCTCACTTGGGACAATGCTCTAATTATGATGATCATCACACTTTTATGTACTTACAACTCAAAAATTACAACTCGATACCAGAACAAAATATGAATCTATGTGAATGACTCCGGTGGTTTACCGGGATGTGCAATGAATCAAGAGTGACATGTATGAGAAAATTATGAACGGTGGCTTTGCCACAAATACGATGCCAACTACATGATCATGCAAAGCAATATGACAATGATGAAGCGTGTCATAATAAACGGAACGGTGGTATGTTGCATGGCAATATATCTTGGAATGGCTATGGAAATGCCATAACAGGTAGTTATAGTGGCTGTTTTGCGGAAGGTATAAGGTGGGTGTATGGTATCGGCAAAAGTTGTGTGGTACTAGTGAGGCTAGCAATGGTGGAAGGGTGAGAGTGCGTATAATCCATGGACTCAACATTAGTCATAAGAACTCACATACTTATTGCGAAAATCTATTATTTATTGAAACAAAGTACTACACGCATGATCCTAGGGGGATAGATTGGTAGGAAAAGACCATCGCTCATCCCCGACCGCCACTCATAAGGAAGACAATCAATAAATAAATCATGCTCCGACTTCATCACATAACGGTTCACCATATGTGCATGCTATGGGAATCACAAACTTTAACACAAGTGTTTCTCAAATTAACAACTACTCAACTATCATGACTCTAATATCACCATCTTCATATCTTAAAACAATCATCAAGTATCAAACTTCTCATAGTATTCAATGCACTTTTTATGATAGTTTTTATTATACCCATCTTGGATGCCTATCATATTAGGACTAATTTTATAGCCAAAGCAAACTACCATGCTGTTCTATAAGACTCTCAAAATAATGTAAGTGAAGCATAAGAGATCAATAATTTCTATAAGATAAAACCACCACCGTGCTCTAAAAAGATATAAGTGAAGCACTAGAGCAAAATTATATAGCTCAAAAGATATAAGTGAAGAACATAGAGTATTCTAATAAATTTCGATTCATGTGTGTCTCTCCCAAAACGTGTGTACAGAAAGTATGATTGTGGTAAACTAAAAATTAAGGACTCAAATCGTACAAGACGCTCCAAGCAAAACATATATCATGTGGTGAATAAAAATATAGCATCAAGTAAACTTACCGATAGACGAAGACGAAAGAGGGGATGCCTTCCGGGGCACCCCCAAGCTTAGGCTTTTGGTTGTCCTTGAATTTTACCTTGGGGTGCCTTGGGCATACCAAAGCTTAGGCTCTAGCCACTCCTTATTCCATAATCCATCAAATCTTTACCCAAAACTTGAAAACTTCACAACACAAAACTCAACAGAAAATCTCATGAGCTCCGTTAGTATAAGAAAACAAACCACCACTTAAGGTACTGCAATGAACTCATTATTTATTTATATAGGTGTTAAACCTACTTTATTCCAATTCTCTATGGTTCATACCCCCCCTATACTAGCCATAGATTCATCAAAATAAGCAAACAACACCCGAAAAACAGAATCTGTCAAAAACAGAATAGTCTGTAGTAATATGTAGTTTTAGAATACTTATGTAACCCCAAAAATTCTGAAATAAATTTCTGGAGGTGAAGAATTTGTCTATTGATAATATGAAAAAAGAATAAACCTAATCACACTCTCCAGTAAAAAATGGCAGCAAATCTCGTGAGCGCTAAAGTTTCTGTTTTTTACAGCAAGATCGCAAAAACTTCCCCCAAGTCTTCCCAAAGGTTCTACTTGGCACAAACACTAATTAAAAGCACAAAACTACATCTAAACAGAATCTATATGAATTATTTATTTCTAAACAGGAACAAAAAATAAGAAACAAAAATAAAATTGGGTTGCCTCCCAACAAGCGCTATCGTTTAACGCCCCTAGCGAGGCATCTATAATTTTAATGATGCTCACGAGAAATATAGCAATTGAAACACTAAGGGAGAATCATGAATCATATGAAAATCACATCTAAGTCTAACATACTTACTATGCATAGGCATTATATAAGAAAACAAATCAAGACAAGTAAAAACTAGCATATGCAAGGAAGGAGAAAGAAACAGTAGCAATCTCAACATAACGAGAGGTAATTTAGTAACATGAAAATTTGTACAACCATATTTTCCTATCTCATAATAATTACATGTAGGATCATAAGCAAATTCAACAAAATAGCTATCACATAAAATATTTTCAACATGATCCACATGCATGCAAAGTTGACACTCTTCCAAAATAGTGGGATTAACATTAACTAAAGTCATGACCTCTCCAAACCCACTTTTATCAAAAACTTCATAAGATTGAACATTCTCCAAATATGTGGGATCTAAATTTGACACTCTTTCAAACCCAGTTTCAATATTATTGCAAACATTATTATCAATCTCATATTCATCATGGGGCTTAAATAAATTTTCAAGATCATAAGAAGAATCACCCGAATCAAGATCATTGCAACAAGTAGAGGACATAGCAAAACTAGCATCCCCAAGCTTAGGGTTTTGCATATTATTAGCAAAATTTATATCAATAGAATATATAATAAAACCATTGCAATCATGCTTTTTATTCAAAGATCTATTGTAAATGCTTCATAAAGTAAGTCATCACACTTTTCAGATTCACGAATTTCAAGCAAAACCTCACAAAGATAATCTAGTGCACTCAACTCACTAGCAATAGGTTCATCATAATTGGATCTCTTAAAGAGATTAGCAAGTGGTTGAGGATCCATAAACTTTTAGCAAGTGAAGATGCAAGCAAAAAGAAGGCACATGGTAACACAAGCAAACAGAAGGACGAACAGAAGAGGGCGAATAAAACGGCGAGGGTGAAGTGGGGGAGAGGAAAACAAGAGGCAAATGGCAAATAATGTAATGCGAGGGATAAGATTTTGTGATGGGTACTTGGTATGTCTTGACTTGATGCAACCTCCCTGGCAATTGCGCCAGAAATCCTTCTTGCTACCTCTTGAGCACTTCGTTGGTTTTCCCTTGAAGAGGAAAGGGTGATGCAGCAAAGTAGCGTAAATATTTCCCTTAGTTTTTTAGAACCAAGGTATCAATCCAGTAGGAGACTACACACAAGTCGCGTCGCACCTACACAAACAAATAAGAACCTTGCAACCAACGTGATAAAGGGGTTGTCAATCCCTTCACGGCCACATGCAAAAGTGAGATCTGATAGAGATAATAAGATAAATATTTTAGTATTTTTATGATATAGATTGGAAAGTAAAGATTGCAAAGTAAAATAGATTGGAAACTTGTATGATGGAAAATAGACCCGGGTACCATAGGTTTCACTAGTGGCTTCTCTCAAGATAGCATAAGTATTACGCTGGGTAAACAAATTACAGTCAAGCAATTGATAGAAAAGTGAATAATTATGAGAATATCTAGGCATGATCATGTATATAAGCATCACGTCCATGACAAGTAGACCGAAACGATTCTGCATCTACTACTATTACTCCACACATCGACCGCTATCCAGCATGCATCTAGAGTATTAAGTTCATAAGAATAGAGTGACGCATTAGGCAAGATGACATGATGTAGAGGGATAAACTCAAGCAATATGATATAAACCCCATCTTTTTATCCTCGATGGCAACAATACAATACGTGCCTTGCTACCCCTGCTGTCACTGGGAAAGGACACCGCAAGATTGAACCCAAAGCTAAGCACTTCTCCCATTGCAAGAAAGATCAATGTAGTAGGTCAAACCAAACTGATAATTCAAAGAGACTTTAAAAGATAACAAATCATACATAAAAGAATTCATAGAAGAACCAAATATTGTTCATAGATAATCTTGATCATAAACCCACAATTCATCAGATCTCGACAAACACACCGCAAAAAGAATTACATCGAATAGATCTCCAAGAAGATCGAGGAGAACTTTGTATTGAGATCCAAAGAGATAGAAGAAGCCATCTAGCTAATAACTATGGACCTGAAGGTCTGTGGTAAACTACTCACACATCATCGGAGAGGCTATGGTGTTGATGTACAAGCCCTCCAGGATCGATTCCCCCTCCGGCGGAGCTCCGGAAAAGGCCCCAAGATGGGATCTCTTGGGTACAGAAGGTTGCGGCGGTGGAAATAGGGTTTCGTGGTGCTCTCGGATGTTTTCGGGGTATATGAGTATATATATAGGCGAAAGAAGTGGGTTAGGGGAGCTACGAGGGGCCCACGAGGGTGGGGGCGCCTGCTCCCCCTGGACGCACCTCCCTGCCTCGTGGCCTCCTCGATGCTTCCTTGACGTCCACTCCAAGTCTCATGGATTGTGTTTGTTCCCAAAATCACTCTCCCGAAGGTTTCATTCCGTTTGGATTCCGTTTGATATTCCTTTTTTGCGAAACACTGAAATAGGAAAAAAAACAGCAATTTGCACTAGGCCTTTGGTTAGTAGGTTAGTCCGAAAAATAATATAAAAGTGTATAATAAAGCCCATTAAACATCCAAAATAGATAATATAATAGCATGGAACAATTAAAAAATTATAGATATGTTGGAGACGTATCACTGACCAACGCCTCCTCTTGATCTGAAGGGAGGCCAGCACCTATGGTGAGGGTGGCTCCCGACACCCCGTCGTTGTCAACTCATACTTGCTTCGCCTTGGCGCGATCTTGGGAGAACAACTGCTTCTTCTTTGCTGGTGCGGCCCTCGGAGCCTCCGGGGCTCCTTCCTCACCTGGCCGTGTAGCAGTCGCGGCTCTGAAGGCGAGCTTGAGGGCCGACAAGGATTCCTTGGTGTCCTCGGCCATAGTGAGGATGCGGCTGCTCCCTGGCATCTTCGTGAGATTGTAAGCGGGGTGGGTCGCTACCATGAACTACCCAAGGATGGCGTTGTAAGGGTGGCCAATGCGGGCGATGTCGAAGTCAATGAGTTCGGTGCGGTAGTTGTTGCGGGTGCCGAAGGTGACGGGGAGGCGGAACTGCCCCAGGGGGCTGGTGGAGCCATCAACGACCCTGGAGAAGGGTTTGGTGGGGCGAAGCCGGCCATGGGGCACATTAAGCAACCCAAATGCCTCCACAGAGAGCACATTGAGGCCGGCTCCACCATCAATGAGGGTCTTGGTGACCGCCACATTGCAGATGGTGGGGGTGCAGAGCATCGGGAGCGCGCCGGCACCTGTAGTGCTCGCAGAATGGTTCCTTGAGTCGAAGGTGAGGGCTACCTTGGGTGCCGCCCAGCCCGACAGAGGCCCCCGTTGCTCGCGGGCAGCACCTACCTGGCGAAGGAATTGCTTGACATGGCGGTGCTTGCGAACCACAAAGGAGGGCCGCGACGGTGTGGGGCGCCGGAGCCGCGAAGCGCGTGGTTAAGAGGCTGCACAGTTCTTCCCAGGAGGCCACAGAAGACCCCGGCAGGTTGAGTAGCCAGGCATGCGGCGCGCCTGCGTGAGCCATACGAAGCCAGTTGGCCATGGCCTTATCGTCGCCGCCGGCCATCAACACAACTTCCTCATACACCTGGAGAAAGCCGGCCGGGTCCGCCGCGCAGTTTGTATCGGGGCGGCGGCTCTGACCTGAACTTGGGTGGCCACTGCACCCGTCGTAGGGCGGGGGTGAAAGCTCAGAGGCCCTCGGCCTCTTTGAAGGCGCGCGCCGATCCGGTCGATGGAGGAGCACCCGCCATGAGAGCCGATAGCGGAGCGCAGCGGACAGAGCGGCGGATCTTCGATGCACACTTACCTGGCACGCCAAATGTCGGATTTCGGGTTCCGCAGACCCTTGAGAGGTTCGAACTCTGGGTGCGTGTGAAGAAGTCATCCTCCCCAGTCTGCCTGCTCGCTAATCTCATGGCCTAGCTCGACAAACCAAATGGACAAGAGACACATCAGTTTACCCAGGTTCGGGCCACCTTGCAGTGTAAAACCCTACTCCTGCTTTGTGGTGGATTACCTTGAGGGGTCGAGGATGAACTAGTACAGTGGAGAACGACCTCAGGAGGAGAGGTGTTCTTGTGCTCGATGAGTTGGTGGGTGTGAGGATGATCTGAATGATACATCCCCTCTATGGTGGTGGCTAGGTCCTATATATTTATAGTAGCCTTGGTCCTCTTCCGAAATGAAGGCGGGAAGGGATCCCTTAGTGGCCAAATTTGAAGGGAAACAACTAGTACATGCTATCTTGACAAAAGTGGTCTTCGCCTGCAAAAGTCTCTGGTGGTGACGCCGTGGTGGTCTCGGTGATGACCTCCGTCCTGCCGTCCTGGCGGTCCTGGTCTTGTTGCACCAAAATGGAAACCTTTGATTGATTCCTCAGGACTCCGTGCCTGCGCTTGCCTCCTTAGCACCAAAGAGGAAACTGGTACGCTGCACCCACGGGCGCCCGCCTGGCCTTGGTCGTCATGGCTCACATCATCTGAACCTCGTGAGGTGCGGCTTGCATAGATATCTCCGCTCCTCGTGATCCAGCCTAGGGAGGCCGCCCGACATGGAGGTCTTGGTGTCATCCACCTCGCGAGGGTCATGAGTTGTTGATGTTGAAGCTGGGCCATACTAGGCCGTCGATGGAGCCACGCCATGGGCCGCAGGCAAGCAAGTCTGGGTACCCCTGTTCCCAGAACACCGACAATTACCCCCTTGAAGGTGGTGTTACTAGGTTTGATCCTTGACGGGTCAATTCCCATTTTCCTCACTGTATCTACATAGATAATATTGAGTTTGCTTCCTCCATTCATAAGAACTCTGGTGAGGTGGTACCCATCGATACTGGGGTCGAGGACCAGGGCCGCCGGTCCTCCATGACTGATACTGGTAGGATGGCCCCTACGGTCAAAGGTGATCGGACATGCCAACCATGGGTTGAATATCGGGGCTATAGGCTCTACGGCGTAGACATCCCGAAGTGCACGTTTACGCTCCTTCTTGGGCATGTGGGTGGCGTAGGTCATGTTCACCATTTTTACCTCGGGAGGGAAATTTTTCTGGCCCCCATTGTTCGGCATGCGAGGTTCTTCATCGTCCTCACAGTCGGGGCTTTTGCTTGCGTCCTCAGCTATGAGCTTGCCGACCCGTTTGATTACCCAACCGTTACGGTTGGTTTGGTTGGCGAGCTTGTCAGACGTGCCATGGATCTGGCAGGGTCTATCCAGGATTGTGTCCAACTTGGTGGGTCCATCCTGGTTCCCCTTAAAGGGTTTCTTCCATGGTCCTGTTTTGGAGTTGCGAAATCTGGCATTCACTGTCATGTCTTCGGCTTTGCTGCCATTGTGGCGACGCTTAATTGGTGGCGCCGCGATTTCTCACTTCCTTCCTGGACTTCTGAGGTGTCGGTGTCTTCTAGGTTGATGCTTCTACGAGCCAACCAACTTTCTTCCCCCGCACAAAAGCGGGTCATGAGAGAGGTGAGTGCTGCCATCGTCTTGGGATTATCGTGGACGAGCTGGCGCGCTATCCATTCGTCCTGGATACTGTGCCTGAATGCGGCTATTGCTTCTGTGTCCGGATAGTCGACGATCTGGTTCTTTTTGGTCAAAAACCAATTCCAAAATTGTCGGGCTGATTCTCCGGGTTGTTGGACCACATGGCTCAGGTCATCGGCATCCGGAGGTCGGACGTCAGTGCCTTGAAAGTTAGCTCGGAAAGCATCCTCGAGCTTTTCCCAACTCCCTATGGAGTTTTCGGGAAGGCTGTTCAGCCAATGCCTGGCCGGTCCTTTGAGCTTTAATGGCAACTATTTTATGGCATGGAGGTCGTCCCCTCGAGCCATATGAATGTGGAGAAGAAAGTATTTGATCCACATGGCCAGGTCAGTAGTCCTGTCGTATTGTTCAATATTTATGGGTTTAAACCCTTCGGGAAACTAATGTCGCATTACCTCCTTAGTGAAGCACATCGGGTGAGCGGCGCCCCTAACCCGGGCTATGTCACGCCGTAAATTGGCGGCCGTATCGGCCCAGTGCTGCTCCTGTATTCTATCGCTTTGGTCGCACCTTGATTGGTATCTGTCCCGTCCAGCCGGGGCGTAATCCCGAGATCCATAGATGGATCATGTCTGGCCTGCTCTGATGGCAAGGTCATGTCGGAGATCATACTAGTATTCTAGCTGTGTCGCCTCCTTGCCGTTACGGCAAGGGGGAGCAGATGGGTATTCAGCCTCTCCAGCTGGCCTATCCCTTTCTCGAGGGGGGCTGTCGGGCTGGCCGTCCTGTGTGTATCTTGGTGGTGCGGGTGCAAGGGTCTCATCGTCGAATTAAGGCAGTAGCTTCCACTTTGGGTAGCTTTTAGTCTGTTGTTGGTAGTCATACCCTTCTTTGGCTGCCAGGACTTTTGTCCATCTATCGTTGAGGGTCTTATGTTCAGCCTTCAGTTGTTGCTGCTTCTACTTCAGGCTCCGTGTGGTGGCTATGAGCTGCTACTTGAAATGCTCTTGGTCCAATGGATATTCTAGAACGATAAAATCTTCTTCTCTGAGGTTGACCTCCTCTTTGGAGAGAGGCATATAGTTGCTATCCTCGAAATCATTGCGGTCCTCGGGGTTAAGCTGACCCCCATGCCCCTCTGAGTCATCAGGCTGGTGCTCGGGAGCGGGGCAGGGTCGCCAAGGTCTTCCACATTGTTTGGAGTATCATCCTCTTCGATGCACGTGTTACTTTCCCTGCCTCAACGCCCCATGTATCATCGGTGTTGTTTTCAGCGTTTGAGGGGCTCCTTGCCAGGCTTGTTGTTATCTCTTCTAGGGATGTCATCCGCATTATTAGTGCCATCGCCTTTGTCCTTGGGGGTGTCCACCATGTAGACATCATACGTGGAGGTGGTCGTCCATCGGGAAGTGACGGGAGGGGCAGTGTCAGTCTAGGCCATGGCTTCACTGTCGTCGTTCATATCATCGGCCTCCTCGGAGGCGTAGTCCAGTAGGTCGATTCAGTCTTTGACAGTGGCTACTAAGTGGGTGGTGGGTGGGATGTAAAATTCTTTATGGCCTGCCTCAAGGCACCATTGAGCGTGAGCCGAGGATGGGCCATTCAAGATAGTCATCATCTCTATTCGATCAAGCGCCTCATTTATCAAGGAGAGGCTGCCGCATCAGCGTATGAGGTTTCTTTAGAGGTAGCTTCCGCTGTGATAGCGAGGTGAGGGACGAGCCCGAGCGGGATGTCTCCTGGTCTTCGGATGCCAACTCAGGGTTGGGGCTCAAAGCCAGATCTGTGGTGACTCTGGCTGAGGGTGACTCCCGGTCTTCGGATGTAGTGGTTGCATCCGAGCTCGAAGCCGGCCACAAGGCGAGGGATGACCAGAAATTGGATCGGGGAGAGACTCCAAACTTGATGCTTCAGGGTTCGTGGGTTTCCCACCTGAGGCCGAGAAGTCAGTGAAGAACATATTTCCTCGAGCGTCGGTGACGTACTCTAAGTTACAAAACCTGATTTGGTGCTAATGGGCGAAACGGTCGACCTGGTCGAGATGGTCAGTCGAGTCGGCGTGCAGAACGATGCTGCTGAACGCAAAAGGCTGCCTGGGGACGAAGATGTCTCTGGTGTTGATGCCATCTCCGATGATCAGGCAAGCCATCGATCCTTTCGGTGATCCAACAACGGAACTCTCAATGAAAGCACCAATGTCGGTGTCAGAACCGGCGGATCTCAGGTAGGGGGTCCCGAACTGTGGACCTTCGATCAATGGGGAACAAGGTACTAGGAACATGATGTTTACCCATGTTCAGCCCTCTCTAAGAGGTAAAACCCAATGTCTTGCTTGATTATATTGCTTGTGTATATGAGGATTACAAAGTCAATCTACCACGAGATCAGATGAACTAAACCCTAGACTAATTGGATGATGGTTGTTGTTCTAGCCTCTATGGACTAAACCCTCGGCTTTATATAGACACCAGGGGTACTAGGGTTACACATGGTCGGTTACAAGGAAAGGATAAACATGTCGATTCTTCTCATCTTGACTTGGAGGACACATCAAGGCATGAAAAAAAGCTTCCTGGCCGGATACAGGGACTCGTATTTCGGCCACTCGGCACTGGCAATGCGGCCTAGCTGTCCGGCCCATGAGAGATAGGCCGGCAGGCCGAGGACGCCCTAATCCAAGACTCCCTCACTCGCTGCCATTGCCTCACCTCACTGTCATGGCCATAGCCATCCTGGCTCCCGTCCTCCGGGTGCATCCAGAAGCCTAGCAAGCACACACACGTGCCTCCATGTTCTCTCTGTGCTTGGATCCGTCGAGGCCCAAGCTCGGGCGTTCGCCTCGGTGGTCACCATCGTTGCTACGTGCCACACCTGGTCGTGCCACCGCCACTAAACAATGTGGCGTTAACGCCAATTCGAACATGTCGTCGCATGCTCCAAATGATGCCCTATCACTACTAGGGAAAATCTTATACATAGAGACTTATCAGTAGTGCTTGTTAAAACAAGGCGCTAAAGCTACCTAACAGTAGCGCAGGGTGAAAAAGTCCGCTACTGCCTCATAAATAGCAGTACCACATCCCACGTAGAAAATGCTACTACTATAAGTGTTACACCGTTGCCACCAGGCTTGGTATAGTAGTAGCGCCCGTCTACAGACCACGCTACTGTAACAAAATAGTAGCATCACATTTTAAGGCGACAGTGCTGCAACTAAGAAAATGAAAAGAAAAGAAAAAATGAAAGGAAAATTAAATAAAAATAAAAAATCAAAGCAATAGCAGCAGTGCGTTTTCATGAAAGCGCTATAGCTACTTTAGCTATAGCGCATTTTCAAAATAGGCGCTATAGCTAACTTATCTGTAGCAGTAGCGCTTTCCGCCAAAAAGAGCTATAGCTAAGTAGCTATAGCGCTTGTTGGGCAAAAGCACTACCACTATGTTTGACTTGCCCCTGCCTGAGCGTCCCTCCATCCCCAAATTCCCCATTCTTCTCGCGTCTCCTAACCTCTCCCTCGCTGCCCCTGCTCCCTTGCCGCCCCTGCTCCCTCGTCGCCCTACCTCTGTTGCCGTCACCGGAGCCGCCAACGAAGTCGCGCGACATTGCCTCCACCGGAGCCACGCGGCACCATCGACTCCCCCGGAGCCACCCTCGTCCGCTCCTCACTGCCCCTGCCTCCCTAGTCGTCACCAGAGCCACCCTTGACGCCTTCCGCGCCACCATCTCCCCCGAGCACCTTGCCGCAACCGTTCCCCCAAGCACCCTCTCTATAAGCCCCCATCCCTCCTTCTAGGTTAATTTACTTAGGTGAATTTAGTTATGAACCCTAGGAATTAGCTAGGATAAGTAGGTTAACTAGCTAGGTTAAGTAAATAAGTTAACTAGCTGGGTTAATTTGGTTCATTAGGTTAACTAGCTAGGTAAACTAGGTTGGCTAGGTTAGAGCAAAAATTTAGTTAGGGCGGTAGGGTTTAATTATGGTTTTTGTTTTCATAGATGTTTTCTAAAAGAACAAAATGAAGAAAATGTTGCAGCAGTGCTGCTAGTAGTATATATAGTGGTACTAGTAGATGTTAAATAGGCTAGGGAAGTAGTGGTACTAGTAGATGTTAATTAGATGTTTTTTAGTTAGGGAAGTAGGGTTTTACTAGGTTAATTAGGTTAGTGGTTCTTCTCGTAGTAGTGGTACAGTAGGTTAATTAGGTGAAGTTAAATGAATGACCTAAATGAATGAAATTAGTAGTTAACTGAATTTTTTTTCATTTCATCATTATAGAACACTAAAGTTAACTGAATTTTGTTCTATTAGTAGTTAACTAAATTTTCTTCTAACTTCGTTTTTGAATTAGGTGTTAATTAGGGCAGTAGGGTTTAGTTTAGATAAAAACATCAGTATAAAAACATAAATTTCTATTAGTGCTGCAAGTCCAGTAGGTTCTTAATTTTTACTGATTTTTTATGACAGAAATTTAGGACATAATTTGAATTGAGTTCTAGGGTTCATAATTTGAAATTTAGAAAATAAATTGAGTTCTAGGGCTCATAATTTTTATTAGGACATATTTTTTATTAGTTGCTCATGTATAGGTTCTTAAGTGGTCCTGTTATATGCAACATTGAAGTGGTTCGATTGTGCCAAAGTGGCCTTTTGTTGTTTCAAGGGAATGAGGCTGAGTGGCCTATGTTTTTCCAGAATGTTGATTCATTTCCGTTCCGGCAAATTTCAGGCGCTCGATTTTTCCACTTTGTAGCTAAGGTCATCCCGAAATTTTCCGTGAATTTCGGCATGACTTATCCTACAAACTAGGACATATCGAGTGCTCAGGATTTGCCGCATCGGGAATGAATTAACATTCCAGCAAAACATAGGCCTTTTTATGTCATTATTAATTTTATTAGGTCTAGGATTAATTGACTAGATTTAATCGTAAGAAACATGGCTAGATACGATGAAGGACAGGGTTCTGGTGATTACAACGTCTACAAGGCGACGGACGCCTATTTGAACCTTCTCAAGGAGCAATGGTTGTTGCAGGGCTCATCGTTCTCATCGGAGACTAGGACCGACATCGGGACCGGTGCCGAGACCGACACCGGTGCCGAGACTGGCGTAGCCGGTATAGAACCAAAACCGAAGAGAATACATCGCCCAAACCAGCTCAACACTACTAGACTTGTGGTCATGGAGTGGACTCCGGTAATTTTGAGCCAAAAGAGCCTGCAGAAGCGCGCGCGTGCTACGGCAATCAACTAGGCTTCATCCTATGGGCAACCGGCACCATCAACGATGAGAAATTAAAGAAGATACCAAATATGGAGCACTCCCTCCTAAGGAAGTTGCACCAGGTATTCTTGTTCCCGGGCCGAGATGAAATCAAATATACTTGACTGTGGCATGACCCGGCAATGAAGAAGATAAACAAACGCGACATGGGCAAGTTTAGCGGCGTGTTGTCCGCCTGGAAAGTAAGGGTGTAACATCGGACCATTGTCAAAGAGGAACCCTACTCCAAGATTGTAAAGGATAATCCGACAATTACGGAAGAGCGGTTTGAAATATTCAAGAAGGCTTGTGTTGCCGAAGCTGCCAAAGAAAAGTCAGAGTACATGAAGGGGCTTCAAGAAAGGAACATGGGGTTCCACCACCTTGGAAGTCGTGGTTACGCGGGGAAGAGGCCCATATGGGCCAAGGAGGATGCCGAACGCGAAAGTCTGAGGATCCCAGACCCCTTGGCGGAGTTCACCGTCCCGCAGGAGCGTCACGTCATCAGGGCCCGGTACCATTGGGACCGAGTCAACAAGATTTTTGATATAGACGCGGTCATGAAGGAGTTCATGAGACTGCTGGTAATTATTAATTTACCCTCTCATTTTAGCTTCTGATCAATTTGACCACACGTTTAGTCACATTTGTAAACGATCCACGTTCCTTTTCCAGAAAGAGCAGCACAGGATTGCGGCCGAAAGTGACTCGTCGTCTAAGGCATTGGCGAGGCCCAAGTGGGACACCCCATTCAACCGGGCCTTGGACATACTGAAAGGACTCCCAGTGGACACTCAGCCGTCGTATGGACGCGTGCACGATGTCGGAGACGGTGCCACATGGAAGAAGTACTACCATGAGACCACCGAGGAGAGAAAGGAAAGATGGAGGTTAAACGAATAAAACATCGGCAAGAAGGTTGAAATTGCGGTTGATAAGAAATCAGCTGAGACAGTCAAAGCAGCGGTAGCTGTCGCAAGAGAGGAAATGGCAACTCCGTATAGTGTCTTGATTCTGGCTATCATCAGTTGGAGCAAGAAAATCCAGATAAAGAGGCAGTGAACTTTCCCGTTCCAACTTCTTCGGGAGAAGCTTGTTTAGCATTGCACAAGCACCTCCTCACACAACCGCACCTGCTCCTACACCTGCTCCTAGCAGCCTGTCCTCCGTCTATGGAGTGCTCGGCGGGGCTTCGTCTTTGGATGAGCTCGATGCCCTCACGATACCTATCACTCCGGCCCTCTTCAATATATGTGTAATCTCCCATTTCCGTTGCCTTTCGGATGTCTCACATCATAGACATGTATTTCCAGGCCGACGTAACCCCATGCACCATACTGTACACCATCAGCGGCTAGAAGGTGTACATGGGGAAGGCGACGATAGTGAAGCCGAAGACAGAATTGTTCCACAGACGGTCGATCCCCCCTGACGTCTTCAAGATTTCCGTCGCCAGTGTCAAACTGGGCCACGAGAATTTGGCTCCTCCAGTAGCACAAGGGGGAGATGACGATGAGACCACGCGGCAACTTGGCGATTGTAAGAGTTGGGTCATGTTGGGGACGAAGAGTCTGCTTTGTCTGGAGGCGGCCGGGAGCACACCCACGACCAAGCAGCCTCAGCAAGGTATGAACACCAACACCCCACCTACCCAATTAGCATCGCCTGTCGTGCCGCGTGATAGCGGACAGTGTGAGGAAGCAGCTCCTTTAGTGGCTGATGACGTCGCCGCCGTCTAAGAAGCAATGCATGATGCCATCGATGAGGATGACAATGACCCTCTACAATATCTCAATACTGGCGCCTATGACAATGAAGGATTGATGGCTCGGTAGTATGAGTACTCAAGGTTTGAGCGTGATGAGTTGGTTCCTGAATTGCCGGAGGATGAACGTATTATAGGCTCACTTCCAGTAGCAAAGAAGCATAGGAAGAGATCAAGGAAAGGCAAAGCTGCTTCTATGAGCCAGCCGCCTCCGCAGCCTCGGGATGAAGACCATATACTTATCATAGGTGCGGTGAAATACCATATCCCCGGTGATCTGATCCTACATAAGGCAGTGGTAGAGGTCATATACGGCTATCTAAGGAGACTTCATGAAGATGTGTTGCGGAGCGAGAAAAGCCTGATCGCCTTGAAAAATCCAGGATACCCGCTCTATGTGGTTAACGTGCCGTAGCAAAGGTTGTACGTCAACACATTCCCCGTGGAAAAGTTATTCCTTCGATTCGATTACATCTTCAACTTGTTTCACTTGAAAAGGCCGGATTTTACGTTTTCCGCCTTTTTGCCTTGTACATGAACTACATCATCAGGATTGAGCAGATACCTTATATATGTGTCGCTGACCCATATTTCATGCACGAGGGCTTCTTGGTAGTCTACCCAAAGCACCGTGAATACGCGAGTAACTACATCGCCGATTTCATGGTCGACAATAAGGACAAGGAGACGATTCTCGTGCCTTATCATCCCATGTAAGTCATCCGCGGATATCCTTCCTTCGATTTCAATCATTCATTTGCATGCGTGGAGGCTAATTTGAGGTGTACTTATTTTGCGCAGCGACGGGCACGCCGTCCTCATCATCCTTTACCCCCAATTCTCCCATGCTCTTTACTTGTACTCGTCAAAGAACATGAAGAAAAAGGATTACACCCACATCAAGTCTGTTCTCGATAGTGCTATCTGTAGCTACGGCCTATGGGGTGGAGAGATCACGCTCAAGAAGGCAAGGAACCGTGCGCCCGCCTTCAGCCATAAGACCGACTTCTGCTGCATCCAACAACTGAGTGGTACTCTCAGTGATGGATTCTATGTCCTCCACCACATGTTGGAGTATAGACGGGATTAGCAGAACCTTTGCATGTCACCTAGATCCGGCGATGCCAATATTCTACAATGGGCAAAGAAACTAGGAGATATCCCAGATCATTGACTCCGAGCAGAGTTCTATCACATCCATCGTGAAATTGTCCAAATCATGATGAAGGAGGTCCTCGAAAAGACAAGGATGTTCTACGAAGAAGGGAAAATGTTGCGGGAATACGTCAGAACACGCGTAGCCGCTCAGCGTCTCGACCTGAAGCCTTTCACTATGCTCGAGGACTATCTCCCTGACTTGGATGGATGGCACGACATGTTGGAGTGATTGACGATATATGACAACATGTCCGTTTAGTCCATACTTTCTCTATGATGAAACTTTCTTTGTGATGTAATTAAACCGTCCTCCTCAACTAGTGAAGATCACTCTAGTTAGGGCATTTTGGGTACGATGAACTCTGTTATTTATGCTTATGATATGTTGCTTCCATTTTTGCCAACTCTGTCTCTTTCCGTTGCTTAAGTATATATGTTCCATATTATCGACTCATGTAATGATGCAGGTACATAGATCATCGATGGCGAAGAAGTGATATGCCATGAGTATACGACGAGTGGCCGTTGTGTTAGGCCCAGGTGTACCGGTGTGGCACCCCGATCCGCATGGAGCAGGAGGCATTCGCACGTCAGCCCAGGATAACACCTGACGCATGACAGGTCCATGATACAACATTCCAGGTACAAGAATATTCATCAAATACATGTATTGAGGATTACATCATTGATGAATACAATTATCTGGCATAGCCCTAAGGCTATTTAAACGGCGGCGGAAGTCTTGGTTTGGTGGCTCATCAACTCTGGCCGGGCTCCATAACTCACAGGACTGGCAAGGTTACGTCCTAGCACGACGGAACAAGCGAACATTCCAGGCACGACCTACAAACTGGCATGACACACCAGGTCAGTACATTGAATGTACTTGCAAGACAACCAAATACATAGCATCCAAACAAGCAGATGACAAAGAAAGAACCAAGCACATGCAACAACATATCTCATATCAATTACTAAACATGGCATGATATAGATCAACTAAGCATGAACAACATCATAGCATATACTAACATGGCAATAACATGCCATATCAAAACATGCTTCTAACATGGCAATAGCATAACATAGCATATCATCTCGATCATGGCATAATTTAGCATATCAATCAAAGCATGGCATGGCATCATGAAACTATGCTGAATACAAACTACCGGTCATATCCAATGCAGACATAACATGTTAACCTTATGCAACCATCTCCTGTTCTACCATGGTTCTTTAAACGCAAACATATTACTCATGCAATGCAACCAAACTTATACAATGAGTCCCTCGAACTCTCTTACCAACGGGTTGCCTCACAACCGAACGGTGATCACTCACGGATCACAAATGGAACCATACTCGGTTCAACGGGTTACCTTGTAACCAAACGGTGATCACTCACGGATCACAAATGGAACCACACTTGGTTCAACACTCACCGAGACCTCGTCTCGTGATCATATCAACACATCATCGTGATTACTCATGACTCTCTCATAGTCCAAGTCACCACATTATTTGTTACACATTGTACATCAACTTAATTATTTCAGGTTTATCCTCCATTTCGACCAAGACCCGATAGTATGACCTACCACGAACTGTGCTGCTATCGATAGACTTTATAAACACTCTGCAGAGGTAGCACACTTTACCCACACCCACGGAATCCATGGCCTCGTCATCCCATTCAGGTGGACCAATGCCATTCCGACGAAACCAAACTACTGCCATGACACTCGCCCGGCCACTCCGGCCAACACCCCTTTTGGGTTCAGTCCTGGGTGGCCCCGTGCCTACCAAAGACACCAACGGCCACCGTCGTGAAAACAATAAACGGTCCCAAACAGGGACATGAGCTCAAAACCAAACCCGGGCACACTAGGCATATGTCTGCCTACCTGATCACGGTAGCGCGCGCCCATAAAATTCCCTCGTTGGAGGCATCGGCGAGAGGCATGACAATAGATAGCATTAAGACCTTCCCAAAAAGGCAAAATGTGGCTGCACTAAAGAAGTTCGATTTGGTGGCACTATGACTCTGTCCCATCGATGACGGAGGAGGGTTGTTGTTATTAAGTCATATAATTATCTTCTCCATCATCATGAACATATTTAACATGAAGGCAACAATGAGCATGCATCATACAAATGCTTTAATAAAATAGCAAGCTTCTCAAGTGAACAACTATAGCATAAAGAACATGACAATACCAAGTACTAGCATATCAACGGTGTATTAAAATCATCATAACATTTTATAACGATGACATGAAAATAAAGTAGAGTAGTGACATGGCATGATCAATAACAACATTCTAATTATCATGGCAAAAGATATCATGAAAACACAAGCATGCATGTTAAGCATAACGAAATAACTGCAAACGAAAACGATCAGAAACAACTGCAACTACCCACACACAAGGTGCAAGCAAAGTCAACATGCCAGTTCAGGGCTCATAATAAGAGGTTGGCTTGCCTGGGGGTAGACAAATACTTCGAGAAGAAGTGTGAATGACCGTGGAAAGATTTGCCGGAAACAGATCTCTCTCGGAGGGGGCTGATTACGGGCAAGGGAAAAATAGGCATTTTCAGAATGTGCAAACATCAGCAAAATAGTCCCATCAAAAAGTGCTCGACAAATAGAGAACGTGAGCGCTGGAGTCACCTCAATCGGATTCACGGTTGAAAAGTTGTGGGCGTTCACTTTTTAGGCAGAAACGAGGCTTAAACAGTGAACGTTCACAAAACAACCACTTCAGCTGGCGGGGCTGAGCTGAAAATGCACTTTGCATGATATGCTTTCGCGAAGGGAAAGCGCCTTTGAATGCCCCCGATTCAACCGTACACTAATCATACACGCAAACGTGTACGATCAGGATCAGGGACTCACGGGAAGATATCACCACACAACTCTACAAATAAAATAAGTCATACAAGCATCACATTACAAGCCAGGGGCCTCGAGGGCTCAAATATAAGAGCTCGGTCATAGACGAGTCAGCGGAAGCAACAATATCTGAGTACAAACATAAGTTAAAAAAGTTTGCCTTAAGAAGGCTAGCACAAACTGGGATACATATCGAAAGAGGCGCAGGCCTCCTGCCTGGGATCCTCCTAAACTACTCCTGGTCGTCGTCAGCGGCCTGCACGTAGTAGTAGGCACCTCCAGTGTAGTAGGAGTCATCGTCGATGGTGGCATCTGGCTCCTGGACTCCAACATCTGGTCGCAACAATCGGGTATCGAAAGGGGAAAAAGGGGGGAGCAAAGCAACCGTGAGTACTCATCCAAAGTACTCGCAAGCAAGGAGCTACACTACATATGTATGCATTGGTATCACATGGAAAAGGGGTAGCATATGTGCACTGAACTGCAGAATGCCGGAATAAGAGGGGGATAGCTAGTCCTATCGAAGACTATGCTCCTGGAAACCTCCATCTTGCAGCATGTAGAAGAGAGTAGATGGTAAGTTCACCAAGTATCATCGCATAGCATAATCCTACCAGGTGATCCTCCCCTCATCGCCTTGTGAGAGAGCGATCACCGGTTGTATCTGGCACTTGGAAGGGTGTGTTTTATTAAGTATCCGGTTCTAGTTGTCATAAGGTCAAGGTACAACTCTGGCTTGTCCTTTTACCAAGGGACACGGCTATTCGAATAGATAAACTTCCCTACATGGGTGCACCACATTTCCCAACACGCTCGATCGCCTTTGTCCGGACACACTTTCCTGGGTCATGTCCAGCCTCGGAAGATCAACACGTCGCAGCCCCACCTAGGCACAACAAAGAGGTCAGCACGTCGGTCTAAATCCTATGGCGCAGGGGTCTGGGCCCATCGCCCATTGCACACCTGCAGGTTGCGAACGCGGCCTGCGAGCAGACCTAGCCTCCCTTATACAAGAGCAGGCGTTCCAGTCCAACCCGGCACGCGCCGCCCAGTCGTTGATGTCAAGAAGGCTTCGGCTGATCCCACGACGTCGAGTGCCCATAACTGTTCCCGCGTAGTTGGTTAGTGCGTATAGGCCAATGGCCAGACTCAGATCAAATACCCAGATCTCGTTAAGCGTGTTATTTTGAAATAACCGCGGATGCTGACCAGGGCCAGGCCCACCTCTCTCCTAGGTGGTCCCAACCTACCATGTCGCTCCGCCACAAAGATCCACTCAGAGGGCCGTCGGGACAAACGTCCTTTCGACCCAATCCGTGAATCACTCGCGGGTACTCTTCAAGCCGACCTGTCTTTAGTCACCACAAGTATCATATATGTATAAGTATATACCCGTCATTACCTCCTGAGTGATCACGGCCCGGTAGTATAGCATGGAAGACAGACAAGCATGTAGGGCCACTGATGATAAACTAGCATCCTATACTAAGCATTTAGGATTGCAGGTAAGGTATCAATAATTGTAGCAACAATGACGGGCTATGCATCAGGATAGGATTAACGGAAAGCAGTAACATGCTACACTACTCTAATGCAAGCATTAGAGAGAAGAATAGGCAATATCTGGTGATCAAGGGGGGCTTGCCTGGTTGGTTTGGCAAGAAGGAGGGGTCGTCAACAACGTAGTCGACCGGGGCACCAGCAACGGCGTCAGTCTCGTAGTCTACCGGAGAGAAGAGGGGGAAGAAACAATGAATACAATGCAAACAGATGCATATCGATGCATGACATGACAAGTAGTGGTGCTAGGTGTGCCCTAACGCATTAGGAGGTGATACCGGCGAAGGGGGAAAACAACCGGGAAAGTATCCCCGGTGTTACGCGTTTTCGGATAGATGAACAGGAGGGGGAATGTTGCATGTTCGCTATGCTAGGGATGCGTGGCGGATGAACGGGTTGCGTATCCCGATTCGTCTCGGCGTTCTGAGCAACTTTCATGTACAAAGTATTTTCATCGGAGTTACGAATTATTTTATATTAATTTTTAAAGATTTTCAAACATTTTCTAGAATTAACAGATTAGTTTAATTCGAAAAACATTTATCGCATCAGCACGATGTCAGCATGACATCAGCAGTCAGTTGACCGGGTCAAACTGACACATGGGGTCCATTTGTCATTTACAGAGTTTAACTAAACATGATTAGTTAGTTTAATAAGTGATTAGGTTAATTTTAACCGTTTTAATTAAGTTAATTAATTATTCAAATAATTAATTAATTATATTAATCTTTTTTATATTCTTTTTTTGTTTTATAAAAGGGGCGTGGGGGCCCACAAGGCAGTGGCCCATAGGGCCAAACGGGTGCGCGGGCGAGCGGGTACCGGGAGCGGATGTTCGGGCGGCTGGCCCCGGGCACGGGCGCGAGCACCCGAGTGGGTGAACCCAAGACGCAGGTGGAGGTCGCCGGGGCGTGGCGGGGCGATGCCGTGGCCTCGGCGAGGCTCGCCGGCCGGCCACGGCGGGCAAAGGCAGACGCAGGGGTGACGCGGTGAGCGGGACAGCAAGCAGGGGCCGCGGTCGGGCGAAGCTGGCGCGCAAGACAGCGGGCCCCGGGACAGCTGCAGGCGATGGAGGGCGCGGCGGCGCATGGGGCTGGAGAGTGCGGCGACGACAGCAACTGCGGTGCCAGCTGCGAGCGGGCGTGGTGGATGCGGCAAGTAGGGGAACAAGGCAGAAGGCGGAGAGGGAGGGGGCGTGGCGCGTGGGGCGTGCGACGGAGGAGCCCACCACGGGCGGGTGGCGTGAGCTGCAATGCGGGCGCGCGAGCGCGTCGAGCGGCCGGAGCGAGTGGGCACGGCGTCGGGCGCGCGGACGAGTGCACGATAAGGTGACGCACGAGAGGGAGGGAAGGAGAGGGGGAGCTCACAGGGGAGCCGTAGGGGACTGGGCAGTGAGCTTTGGGGAGGAGCCGGGGACGTCCGGCGATAGGGCAGCGAGGTCCAGGGCGACGGGGCGACTCTGGGCGAGGTGGTGGGCGGCGCCGGAGACGACAAGCGGTGTCGGCGCGCCGGGGTCGGGGGCAGCGAGGTCCGACCCCTGGGTGCGGGCGAGCGTCCAGATCGAGCGCGGGGCGCGAGAGAGAGTGGGGGAACAAGGGGAGTGGGGTGGTAGCGGTTTAGGGTTTGGTCGCGTTTGGAGATAAGGGGGACCGGGGTGGGCCGGCCCGTCGGCCTGCTGGGCCGAGGCCCAGATGGGTGTGGTTCCTTTCCCTCTTTCTTTCTTTCTTTTTTGTTTTTCTCCTTTTTTGTTTTAATTTTATATTTTAAATACCTTAGTTTTATAAATACATTAGTTGTACCTAAATTAGTATTAACAAATATGCCACCACCACAATTAACTTGGCACCTAAAATAAAATAGTTTGTGATTGCTTAACATTTTAAAAGCTTTTAAATAATTGGTTTTGTTACTGTTTTCTTCATTTTAGAGTTTTAAAACACTTTATAAAAGTGGGGTTTCTTCACCACAATTACCTTTGCATTATTCGGCACAACTCGAACATTTTAGTTTTAAAGTTTGAAAACTTTTGTTGTTTGCCTTTAATTTAATTTTGAATTTGAATGGTTTTGAACTAACCCAAGATTAACTCCAGTGATAGAGGTGATGTGGCATCATTAGCAAGGAATTACTGTAGTCTAATTATCCGGGCATCACAATTCTCCTCCACTACAAGAAATCTCGTCCCGAGATTTAAGAGGGAGAGTAAGGGGGAAGGGATTTGGTTACGAAATTCTAACGAGTCTTCTTGGTCTTGGTTGCTCTTATCGAAGAGGTCGATCCATTACATTGATGTTTTTATTTCTCTGCTTCAGGTCATCATGATGAAGTCATCATCCTTTCGTCGGAAATTTCATCGTACTTACGAAAGGACAAGGGGTAACTTCGGAAGAACGGGCCTTACAAGGTTGACTATCTGGCGGATAACTCAGGGAATGTGGTAGAAAGTAACTCTCGAATAGATACTTAAGAAAATATCGATAGTAAAGTAAGAAGGTACCATGAGAAGTTTCCAATGGGCAGGCAATCGTTGGATGGCCTAATCAGAAGGTGAAGGGGGTTCAGAGCAATGAGAATAAGTATTGCGTCTGATACCAGAATAGATCACTTGGCAGGTGGCCCGTGAATTACACAAGAAGTCAAGCGCGAGGAATAACTATGAGAACAGGGTGTGCAGGAGAGTCAGGTTTTGATCCTGGGTCCTATGGGTTATGGGCCCACCATGTTGGTTAAAAGTAGGAAGAGCGGTGACATCTTGCATGGTCAGGATAGCAAGGCATGTCAGAGGGTAGCATGTCAGTTATGTCAGCAACAACGTCGGTACCACGGGCGAGGGACGACGAGAACCATTTTCCTGCTCATAGAACGAGGCGGACCAACTGGTAAAGTTCTCGTCCATCGGTGGCTACCGGAATGTCATCCACAATAGTAACAGGGTCTTGCTGACAGAATTGTACACCGAGGTGTTCACATAAGCTGGAGAATATTACTGCTTAGATCATATAGATCACAAGAAAGGTTAAACCAAACAATGGAAAGAAAAATATGATTATCAGATTAAACAGAACAATGGAAAGGAAAATGTGTTTAAACACATATTTCAAGGGTATATCCTTCCCAAGGACAAGCAGAGCATGATATCCATGACAGGATATAATGTAGAAAACTCTTTAGGTAAGGGGAGAGAAATTTCATGACATTACCCATACAGCGGTGTTTGGATAATTGAGCAGGAAACATTTAACATTAGGCTTCAAATGTTCTTGGTGAAAATTGGAGTACCACGGACATGCTTCGAGATAGCATTGACATGGTCACTGGGTAAAGATCAAACTTTGGATACACAAAGGATCCATCAGGAACAACATATAGAATAAGTCTTACAATTTCCTCATTGAAGAATGGCTAACCTTGATAAAAAGGAAACTATAACAATAGGCCCTCTGGGCAGGTGTTATAACTCTTGGGAATATGTTCCAACCATCGTATTTGACCGAGATTCAGGTCCGATTGGTGTCAGGATACCCTAGACTCGGGATGCCTGAGAAGAAAAGGTGCAACACAAATTTACGAGATGACATTGTAATATTGTCGGGAATTGAACTATGGGAGTGAGTTCCGAAACAAGAGTTCATCATTAAACCAAGGAGAGGATGAGGAGGTGGCTGATGAACTCAGCGACAATGAATCGAGATTTCCAAAAGATGGATTCCCACCAGTATTCGAACAAGGAGATGACATTTGTCAGATCAAATGATATAATGAGGTATGCTCGAGGAAAACATACACAGTTAATCATTGATTGAAGGGTGCACCCAAAATATAGGCTTAGGTAGCATGATCAATGTTATAATGGTGATTCAATAACCAATGGTCTAAGAATGAAATATCGACCATTAACTTCAAAGCAATAGGGTTGCTAGAAGTTTTGAAGTCGCACATCATAGCTCAATTGTCGGTTTTCCGGTTAGAAACAACACGGGGACCAAGGAATGAACGAATATGGTAAGAAGTATCACCTGTATCAAGATCTCTTAAGAGGTGGTGAAATTCTCATGACTTTCTTGACATAAAATATGGTATTACTTCCAAGGTAAAGAAGAAGAACTGCTGGGTAGCAAGGATCCCAAGGTATAACACAAAACACGAACAAGCTTGTGTTCAACGAAAGGCAATAAGGTGGTCGATGATAACACGAATCATCTAGGGGCAAGGATGGTATTACCCATTAAGAATTCGATATATATATCTTGGAAGAGCTTAGGATGTTGATGATTATCACGACACAGTTGTCGAGAGATTTCATGAAGATGTAATCGGTCGACGATGCCATCAAGTCAAATGATGATGAAGCGAAAGGTTATGGGAACCAAGGGTACGACATAAACTCGAAATCAAGTTTGATATTCAAGGAGAAGTGATATGACGAGGAAGTTCGACGTAAGATTAGCTCATCGTCGAAAATTGTGCTCCGAGAAGAAGGACCAGGTAGCACAATTAAAATTTAGCACGATAATGATATAGCCGATCGGTCTAGGAATGACTTGAAGGATTATTAAACTCATAAGCAACGAAAATTACTTAGAGCTAATGAATCGGATTACGGACTCGATTCACTAGAACCCGGGGAAAAATTGGAATCGATGAGAAATAATACTTGAAGAAGAACTCATAAGAAGTAATATGGTTATGTGATTTTATCGAGATACCACGGGGTAATACTCGAAGGTACAACATAATAGAGGTTGCGGAGGTGTATTGATCTGCAGAAGACAAGTGCTTTAACTAGTCCGAGAAATGGAATCAAGGAGAAAATATGATCGGAACCACGATTGCAAAGGCTCAATACACAGACACCAAATGATATTATATCAAAGGAATAGTTATTATTACAAGAAGCTTCCACGATAGGATATACATCGTGTCCATGGGAATGAACACAAAGTTCAAGGTCGACTCCCACTTCTTCAATGTATAACCTTCCATTCACCTCTCTCTTTACGAAAATGTCATTAGTTATCGAAAGTTTTACCTGGTGCAATACTAGATAAGTATGACCCATGAAATCTTTCAGGTTCATACGGATTAGGGAAGGCGTAGGTTCAACCCATCAGGGCATCTTAGGAACATATACCACAAACTTCAGAGTAAATAACACAAGCTTGATAGTAGAGCATGTTTGAGAAAGCAGAGGATACAATTTACCAAAGGCATTATGTATCCAAGGAAAGGCTCACAAACTTATTGAATATGAAGGACGTTGTTGGATAAAATCCGACAAAGGGTCTGGTGGTCCACAAGGGATCCGATGTGAGCATCGGTACTCAACCAGAGGAAGAAAGAATGCAAGGAGATCAGATTATAGAAACAACTGACTAACTCAAAGCTCAAATGCAAAAGGAATTATGAATTCCAAGAAAAGGGATCAGAAGCAATGCTCTGATTAGGGATGGATAAGTTGAATAGCCTTAGGGTACAATCGATGGCAATTTGATTGGTCGAGATCCAGCTCAGGTTTAAAATGTCATCTAAGCCGGAAGGACGAAATGAAGGATCTGATTAAGGATTGCGAGCATTCGCAACATATTGATTCAAAAGACTCCAACTGATAATGACTAAGGATGCCAATAAGATTACCGGTACTTATGAGGTTAATCACAATGAAAGAAAGCAAGAATTTCAAGAGAAATAGGTTGTTGAAGATTTTCGGAGATCGAATGGTATTTCGAAGACTTTTGTGAAATACATGAATCAACTGGGGATGAGCGGATACTCTATAAGTGCGAGAAATTATCCGTAGGGGTATTCATGCGGCAAAGAACTACAAGGCAGTAGGCACAAAGTATTCTTGGAACAATAGACAGAATTTCCAAGATATCTTGTAATAACAAGATCAATGGGATTGAAAATGGAAAGTGTAGGTAGTTATCCATAATGATATAATAGTGGTAGGGAATTTGCAAAGGCGGTGGGCACAAGTGTCTCGAGATAACATTGGAGATTATCTTCGGAATCTTCTGGTGCAGCAGGCGATCAGTTGTAATAAGGGGAACTCCAGGTGGATGTGATCACGAGATCCTAATGTTAGATTTAGTAAAACCATTTAAACCCGAATAAAAGAGAGATCAGAGTCCCAGAGTATAGACGAGGAATAAAAGATCCTAATACCACCCAAATGGCAACGTGGGCCCGTAAGTCACACAGCCATGTTAGTAAAAGTTTTTCAGTGACTAGACTCGACTTCGGCCAAGGAGTGTGGAAGGGGGATTCCTACAGGTAGCTGGCTCTGATACCAACTTGTGACGCCCCCGATTCAACCCTACACTAATCATACACGCAAACATGTACGATCAAGATCAGCGACTCACGAGAAGATATCACAACACAACTCTACAAATAAAATAAGTCATTCAAGCATCATATTACAAGCCAGGGGCCTCGAGGGCTCAAATACAAGAGCTCGATCATAGAAAAGTCAGCAGAAGCAACAATATCTGAGTACAGACATAAGTTAAACAAGTTTGCCTTAAGAAGGCTAGCACAAACTGGGATACATATCGAAAGAGGCGTAGGCCTCCTGCCTGGGATCCTCCTAAACTACTCCTGGTCGTCGTTAGCGGCCTGCACGTAGCAGTAGGCACCTCCAGTGTAGTAGGAGTCGTCGTCGACGGTGGCATCTTGCTCGTGGACTCCAACATCTGGTCGCAACAATCGGGTATCGAAAGGGGAAAAGGGGGGAGCAAAGCAACCGTGAGTACTCATCCAAAGTACTCGCAAGGAAGGAGCTACACTACATATGTATGCATTGGTATCAAATGGAAAAGGGGTAGCATATGTGGACTAAACTGCAGAATGCCGGAATAAGAGGGGATAGCTAGTCCTATCAAAGACTACACTCCTGGCAACCTCCATCTTGTAGCATCTAGAAGAGAGTAAATGGTAAGTTCACCAAGTATCATTGCATAGCATAATCCTACTCGGTGATCCTCCCCTCATCGCCCTGTGAGAGAGCAATCACCGGTCATATCTGGCACTTGGAAGGGTGTGTTTTATTAAGTATCCGGTTCTAGTTTTCATAAGGTCAAGGTACAACTCCGGGTCGTCCTTTTACCGAGGGACACGGCTAATCGAATAGATAAACTTCCCTGCAGGGGTGCACCACATTTCCCAACACGCTCGATCCTCTTTGTCCGGACACACTTTCCTGGGTAATGCCCGGCCTCGGAAGATCAACACGTCGCAGCCCCACCTAGGCACAATAGAGAGGTCAGCACATCGGTCTAAATCCTATGGCGCAGGGGTCTGGGCCCATCGCCCATTGGACACCTGCATGTTGCGAACCCGGCCGACGAGCAGACCTAGCCTCCCTTATACAAGAGCAGGCGTTCCAGTCCAACCCGGCACGCGCCGCCCAGTCGTTGATGTCAAGAAGGGTTCGGCTGATCCCACGACGTCGAGTGCCCATAACTGTTCCCGCGTAGTTGGTTAGTGCGTATAGGCCAATGGCCAGACTCAGATCAAATACCCAGATCTCGTTAAGCGTGTTATTTTGAAATAACCGCGGATGCTGACCAGGGCCAGGCCCACCTCTCTCCTAGGTGGTCCCAACCTACCATGTCGCTCCGCCACAAAGATCCACTCAGAGGGCCGTCGGGACAAACGTCCTTTCGACCCAATCCGTGAATCACTCGCGGGTACTCTTCAAGCCGACCTGTCTTTAGTCACCACAAGTATCATATATGTATAAGTATATACCCGTCATCACCTCCTGAGTGATCACGGCCCGGTAGTATAGCATGGAAGACAGACAAGCATGTAGGGCCACTGATGATAAACTAGCATCCTATACTAAGCATTTAGGATTGCAGGTAAGGTATCAATAATTGTAGCAACAATGACGGGCTATGCATCAGGATAGGATTAACGGAAAGCAGTAACATGCTACACTACTCTAATGCAAGCATTAGAGAGAAGAATAGGCAATATCTGGTGATCAAGGGGGGCTTGCCTGGTTGCTTTGGCAAGAAGGAGGGGTCGTCAACAACGTAGTCGACCGGGGCACCAGCAACGGCGTCAGTCTCGTAGTCTACCGGAGAGAAGAGGGGGAAGAAACAATGAATACAATGCAAACAGATGCATATCGATGCATGACATGACAAGTAGCGGTGCTAGGTGTGCCCTAACACAGTAGGAGGTGATACCGGCGAAGGGGGAAAACAACCAGGAAAGTATCCCTGGTGTTTCTTGTTTTCGGACAGATGAATCGGAGGGGGAAAGTTGTGTGTTCGCTATGCTAGGGATATGTGGCGGACGAACAGGCTGCGTATGTGGATTCGTCTCAATGTTCTGAGCAACTTTCATGTACAAAGTATTTTCATCGGAGTTACGAATTATTTTATATTAATTTCTAAAGATTTTCAAACATTTTCTAGAATTAACAGATTAGTTTAATTCAAAAAACATTTATTGCATCAGCACGATGTCAGCATGATATCAGCAGTTAGTTGACCGGGTCAAACTGACATGTGGGGTCCATTTGTCATTTACAGAGTTTAACTAAACATGATTAGTTAGTTTAATAAGTGATTAGGTTAATTTTAACAGTTTTAATTAAGTTAATTAATTATTCAACTAATTAATTATATTATATTATATTAATATTTTTTATATTCTTTTTTTTGTTCTATAAAAGGGGCGTGGGGGCCCACAAGGCAGTGGCCCATAGGGCTAAACGGGTGCGCAGGCGAGCGGGTACTGGGCGCGGACGTTCGGACGGCTGGCCCCGGGCACAGGTGCGAGCACCCGAGTGGGTGAACCCAGGACGCAGGTGGAGGTCGTCGGGGCGCGGCTCGCCGGCCGGCCGTGGCGGACGAAGGCAGATGCAGGGGCGGGGCGGTGAGCGGGATAGCAGGCGGCGGGCGCGGTCGGGCGAAGCTGGCGTGCGGGACAGCGGGCGCCGGGCGTGCCAGGACAGCTGCAAGCGAGGGCGGACGTGGCGGCGCACGGGGCCAGAGAGTGCGGCGATGACAGCAACTGCGGGGCCGGCTGCGAGCGGGCGTGGTGGATGCGGCAAGCAGGGGAACGAGGTAGAAGGCAGAGAGGGAGGGGCGCGGCGCGCTGGGCGTGCGATGGAGGAGGCCACCGCTGGCGGGTGGCGCGAGCTGTGATGCGGGCGCACGAGCGCGTCGAGCGGCCGGAGCGGGCGGGCACGGCGTTGGGCGCGCGGACGAGTGCATGATGAGGTGACGCACGAGAGGGAGGGAAGGAGAGGGGGAGCTCACGGGGGAGCCGTAGGGGACTAGGCAGCGAGCTTGGGGAGGTGCCGGGGACGTCCGGCGATGGGGTAGCGAGGTCCAGGGTGACGGGGCGACTTCGGGCGAGGTGGCGGGTGGCGCTGGAGACGACGAGCGGCATCGGCGCGCCGGGGTCGGGGGCAGCGAGGTCCGGCCCCTGGGCGCGGGCGAGCGTCCAGATCGAGCGGGAGCGAGAGAGAGTGGGAGAACGAGGGGAGTGGGGGTAGTAGCGGTTTAGGGTTTGGTCGCGTGGGCCTGGGTGGGGCCGGGGATGGGCCAGCCCGTCGGCCTGCTGGGCAGAGGCCAAGATGGGGGTGTTCCTTTCCCTCTTTCTTTCTTTTTTTGTTTTTTTTGTTTTTCTCCTTTTCTGTTTTAATTTTATATTTTAAATACCTTAATTTTATAAAATATATTAGTTGTACCTAAATTAGTGTTAACAAATATGCCACCACCACAATTAACTTGGCACCTAAAATAAAATAGTTTATAATTGCTTAACATTTTAAAAGCTTTTAAATAATTGGTTTTGTTACTGTTTTGTTCATTCTAGATTTTTAAAACACTTTATAAAAGTGGGGTTTCATCACCACAATTATCTTTGCATTATTCGGCACAATTCGAACATTTTACTTTTAAAGTTTGAAAACTTTTTTGTTTGCCTTTAATTTAATTTTAAATTTGAATGGTTTCAAACTAACCTGAGATTAACTCCAGTGACAGAGGTGACGTAGCATCATTAGCAAGGAATTACTGTAGTCTAATTATCCAGGCGTCACAGCCTTCTAGCGCGAGGCCGTGCCAGAACACGCCTTCTCCAGGGGAAAGCGTACTACGCGGAAGGCGTCTCCACTTAATCCAGTCAGCGGTCCCGCCACGTTAGCGCCGAGACAATGACAGGCGGGGCCCAAGGCATCTTCTCTCTCCCCCACCTGGTTCTTCTTCTCCATCGCAACGCCGAGGCAGAGGAGCGCCGCGGTTCTCGCCCGAGCAGACGACTGGCGGCACGGGAGGGGCGGGTGACGCGCGCGAGAGCTCCGCCACTCCACGCCGCACCCGTAGATAGCAGCAGGGTGGCTCGGGGCGACCTGAAGCGCCGGCGCCGCGGCTCGAGAGACCCGTCTGGAGCTCGACATGGGAGAGGTGGCGCCAGTAGAGCTTCCCCACAGAACGGACGACGCAGCGGCTTCGTGAGCTCTTGGGGATGCCGCGCACGAGGAATAAAGGGAGGGGAAGGGCTTCAAGCATGGATCGGCCGAGGGGGATTTGGGCGGCGGCCTTCGGCCATTGAAGGGGATGGGGAGCTCCGAGGCGAGGGGGAGAGCTGCGAGTGGTTGGGGAGGGTTATGGACTGCGAGGGGGCTCGGGAGGGCTACTTATAGCCGCGGGGAGAGCTCAGGAAGAAGGGGAGGAGGTGGCGCGCGCAGGCGACGTGTTCGTGCGCCGGCGAGGGGCGCAGTGTCAGCAGGCGCGGCCAAGGCTCACGAGAAGCGATGGGAAGGCGACGAGGAGGATGCAGCCGAGCAGTAGAGGCTCACGGAGCAACGCAACGCCAAGGAGGCTCAGGGAGGAAGAAGACAGAGGAGGAAGGTGACGGTGGCCACGGGGCTCACTTTTCGGTCGTTGGAATAGCTCGCCGGAGAAGAAAACAGAGGGGCGAGGGGTCCAGGAGGAAGAGGGCGTCGAGGGGGGACTGTAGGACATTAATGGGGAGGCCATAGCCGGTCGGAGCAGCGCTGCCGACGAGAACAGTGACTAGACCACCGTTTTGGCTGGCGTCGCCCGTGGTCACCATGGACAAGGCGCACTATGGGTTCTTTAATGATGCTTGCTCATGTCTATAGCGTAGTGCTTCCAAGATAGAGTATTACTACGGTAAAGAAATGGGCAAGTACAAAGGGAGCTGAGTAAACTAAGCTCCACAAGTTTGCGGTAGCACACTTGACCACATCCTAGAGGTAAAACCAGAGAAGTTAAAAGATAAACTTGATGTCTGGTAGGTTTAGGCTAGCAAGGAATACGGTCCTGAGAATTATGAGGTCATTAGGACAAAGATATAATATAGTTGCAATGCAACTACCAAATCTGACCGAGGAACCAAATGATGAAGAAGCACTCACCAGGAGTGATGGATTGAGCTAAAATTTGGCAAAGCTTGATGATTTGGGTATATAATGATGCTGTAAAATTTTCATACCATCTAGAGATTCCAAAATGGTACTTCCTTCACAACTATTATTTTTGCCTAGAAACTTCCAAAAAAATCCTGAGGGCAAATGGCTAGATGAAATGAGCCAAAATCTTGTGGAGATAGGTTATATGAGTAGGAGAAGACTTGGGAAACTTTTCAGCCATAGTGGAGAAAGATAAAATATACTTGCTTCACAAACTAAAAATTTAGACAGAAACCAATAATTGCTCCTGTGCTCACATAGTTCTATGGAATGAGCTGAATTTTGGAGGAGGGTTATGATATGGTAATTAGATACTGATGGAAAAGTTTCAGATCATTTTGATCATCTATGAGGGTACTTCCCTCACAGACAAGCAATCTGAGCAGAAACTTGAGAAAATTGCCAAGGAAGATTGGATAGATGGATTGAGATGATCTTTGGTATCTAGAGGTGATTTATCAATGTTAATCACCCTGAAAAATTTCAGATCCAATGGATCAAGGGTTCAAGAACTTCCTTTGCAAAAATTTCAGATAGGGCAGAAACTTGCATTGGATCATGTGCTCAAATTATGATCTTTGAAGCATGGGTTTGGATGTAAATGGTGAAGATATAGCAATTACAAGCTCCAAAAATTATTTGGGAATTTTCCTTGCTATAAAAATGGCAGCTCCTTTGGAAAATGGCAGAAATGCAATATTGGCTTAAAATAGGAAAAGGCAATTTCCCTTATTTAAAAGTGGCCAATATTTTTGCCAGAGTTAAGATTAGGCACAAATATCATCTCCACAAATTTTCATGAATTTAGGAGATGACTAGCTATTCCTTTGGATTTTATTCCTCGGAGAGACAAGAAAATGAACAAATCACAAATGAAAATATTGCATAGGACTTAGCAATATTTTTGCATATCCAAGATTTAGAAAGGTAGGAGGGTCTCTGGGAACAGATGGGATGATCAACCGATCAAGAGAAATGTTGGCTCCTTTGTAATCACAAAGGACATATTCAAATTCCATGATTTGGAATTAGGGTTTTGATGGATTTGAGATGATGCAACTGAGGTCTTGCCCAGTAACCAAGACATGAGCAAGGTTTTGAAAGGTTGAAAATGGTAAGAATTCTTAGAGTCATCCAGCAAACTCAGGTGAAAACTATGAAAAATGATTGCTAGGAAGGAATAACAGCACAAAAATTGATAACCCAATTTTGGGGCTATTACAACCAGTTTCCGAGCGACGACCAGAGAGGGTTCGATAGCAGAGCCGAAGCGGAAATTAGTTAGTTTAGGTTCACGCTAGTGCGAGGCAAGGATACGAACTGGCGCATCAAGAAGTACCGCATTATGTATGATGAGACATGTCATGTAACTTGTATAGCTACATCATGATTATGATGTGACGATATGATGAGCATATTACATGTTTATGATATGATTAGAATACTGTATAAAACATGTACAAAAACATCACAAATACGTAGCAAAAAAATATATGTGAAAATATAGTAATAGCGCTCTTTGATGTTGGACAGGAAAACGGTACTGCTAAGGCACTTAGTAGTAGCGCTGGTATGGAAAGCGCTACTTCTAAGTAGGTATAGTAGTAGCACGTGTCAAAACGCGCTAATGCTAAACGTTAGTTGTAGCGCCGTATTAGTAGCGCGGATAGCCCTCAGACCCGCGCTATTGATAAGCTTTTCCCTAGTAGTGTATGGGTGAATCTCGACATCGGCCCAAGCCCTCCGCCGCGTTTTTGGTCGCCGGACGATCACCGCCGGCGCACCACCACGACTGGGTCACTGCCAGTGGGCCTAGCGCAATTAGCCACACTAATTAGCCAATAACCACCCACTAACATGCGGGCCCAATTACTGTGGCATTTAGTTAATTTAATTGAACTCAAATAGTTAGTTCAGCCACTGACATATGGGTCCCACGCCTTCTAATTAACCCATTTGTTTAATAAAAACCATGTTAACTAACTCTGTCACTAATTGTTGTGTCCCACTAGACCCAGTTGACCAGTCAACCACTGACTGGGCTGGACCTAGTTATTGATAGGTGGGTCCCCCTGGGCACATTGCCAGTTAACTGGTCCACGTTGACGGCTGACTGGGCAGTCAACTATCAGCCTCATGTGCACTCTGTTGGGTACATTTCAGGGTACCCATAGCATTTTAACCATTTATTTCAAATTAGAATTAATCTAGTGAATTCCAGAAGTTGTTTAAAACTTTGAAAATTCATATAAATTCAACCGTAACTCGAATGAAAATAATTTAAAAATGATTAGAAGAATAAGACAAATCCGAATACGCCAGCCACATACCTGTCACATGTCTCTAACACTGCAAACATGGAACCTTTCCCTCCGGTTCGTTTGTCCGATAATTGCTTAAAGCCGGGAAAATATTCGCAGATATTTTCCAGCTCCGACTGTAAAGCGTGGCACTGCATTACGTCAACCTAACACAGCATAACACAGCATATTGCCATGTCATGCATTGTGATGCATTTGTGTGCAATATATTTACTGTTTCTCCCCCTCTTCTCTCCGGTAGACTTTGAGACCGACGCTACTCCCGAGTACGACTAGGCTCCTAATGACGAGCCCCTTTCAGCAGAGCTTCCAAGCAGGCAAAACCCCCTTGATCATTCCTATATCGCTCATTCTTTCTATCTCATGCTTGCAATAGATTTTGTTACGGTTATTCGGTAGCTCCTATTCTGATGCATAGCCTGCTTTTGTAACCTGTTGTTTTTACTTTATCTGTTATCCTATATGCTTAGTATAGGTTGGTTAGTGATCCATCAGTGACCCCTCACCCTTTTCCTTATTGCCCCGCTTTGTTACCGGTGACTCGATCAATGTGATCGGCGTGTAGAGGCCAACACATCACTGGCAGACACCTTTAGGTGTACTACTCTGCAGAGCTACTATCAAGTGCCGAGGGTGATTCCTTGTATCTCACTCCAGATGATATCTCTGTAGTGTAGCAACACATCACTGGCAGCCCCGTGTTGGAATTGTTTAACATATGGAAGTAATAATTGTTCAACACAGCATAGCAAAATCTAAGATATATAAAGGATAGAAAAGAGCAAATGATAAGAAAGCTTAAAAATTACAGGATAACTTTATTATCCTTGGTGCTGTGAAAGTGAGTGATGATGTCGTCATCCTTAACTTGCAAGAAGAATTCCCTTTCAATAAATGTGACCAATCAATCATTCAAGTATTTTTGCCCCATCTTGCTTCATGTTTAAAGCTGGAAAGTAAAACTGCTCAAGTGTCAGAGTACCAATCTTTATAGATAATGCACAATATAACAAATTCACAATTTATAAAGATTCTCACGTTACAAATTCGAATGGCAAATTGCAAATTTTCATATCTGATCAATTCTAAATTGACTGCAAACAAGTCTCTAATTTTCATTTTGATTAAATATAAAGAGTACGAGTAAGTGGTCAAACTAACTTAGTCTTGTACAGTTGTACTACAGACTGCTGGACAATACGAGAATAAAAATGTGCCCTGCCTGGCTGGCAGCAGACTGCAGTGATAGATGAATTTAGTTTGACACTTCAACTATGAATCGATATGAGAGGAGAGAGCCCAATTTTTGAAGTCGAACGACTAATACATCTAATTAGCGATTATACCTTGAATAGTTGAATTTGTGGACTGTCAGGATGTGTCTTCGAAATTGAATCGATATCTGCTAGGCTGCTACCCGCTACTGACGGCAAGGATCAGAAGTTCGGAACCAAAATGGGCGAGGGATCATGGATGGATTCGTCGTGCCGCCGCCGCGCGCCACTGCTATTGATCGCACGTCAACAGCCCTGGCAGTTGGCTGCTCGCCTCGCGTACGGTGCGAAGAGAACTGACGAACAGGGGAAGGGCGCTGCCGGTTCGTCCTGTTGCATCTGATCGATGGACTTTTTTCGGGATTTTTTTTTCTTTGAGGTTCAGTTTTTCCTGGGAGATGATGGCTGTGTGCGTGCTGCAGCGATAAGGCCCATGTGGTGGAGTTTTTTTTTTGTGCGAAGCCCATATGGTGGTGGTGGAGTGGGGGTGGGGGAGTGGGGATGGGCTAATCTTTGTTTCTGGGCTGAAATGCTTAACTAGAATGTTCTGGAGTATGCATATCGTTTTTCCTTATCTATATCTATACCTCTATACCAATATAAAAAGAACCAAATGAGCAGATTCAACTGAACTCGACCATCAAACTAAGTCAATCCAACGACCAAGACTGCTCCAATGGCGAGCGTACAAGGTGTTTAACGTGCAATTAATATCATACCAAATATTGCACTAATCATAGAATTAACACACAAATAATAGCAGTACCTAATATCCGTGTGTAATTGATATATTGCCTAAATATTAACGTGCAACACATGCAATTAATACATTGCCTAAAATATTAACATGCGTTGCACGTGCACATTTACTAGTACAACACACGATATGTAGTATATATGCCTAGTTTTTCCGGTAAAATAATGGGTATACAATTGAGGCCCGCCACTCTTGACGTCGTGGGGCTCCGCCGCCGATCCCCTAGAGCTCCGACCGCCGCGCCCCCTGGAGCTCCCGCAGCCGCACCCCCAAAGCTTCAGTCGCTTCTCCCTGGACGAGAAGAGCCAGCGCAGCGGGTGGAGGAGGAAGTGAAGA
Source organism: Triticum urartu (assembly GCF_056163025.1). Classification (NCBI taxonomy): domain Eukaryota; kingdom Viridiplantae; phylum Streptophyta; class Magnoliopsida; order Poales; family Poaceae; genus Triticum; species Triticum urartu. The sequence continues at coordinate 122,191,830 of NC_141879.1, forward strand.
GAGCTGAGGAGACCGGCCGGCAGGTAGAGGAGAAAGTGGAGAGAGGGGAGAAGGGGCCGACGGGCGGCAGCGCGGGTGGCCAGAGGATGGCGAGGGGGCCGGCTGCGATATCTTGTAAAAACTTCATCGCACAACATGAAAAATCTCTACTCCTAATGTCTCAGTTGATAGTCTCCGCGGTTAATTTTCGTCCATCTCCCCTGGATTTTTTTCGTCCTTCCTCCCACCTCCCAATTCCCCCACAGCAATGATCCCACCTCCCAGTTTTGTCGGGTTTTTTTCGTTGGTTTTTTCATCGGTTTTTTATTCGCCCCCCTCCCACTGACCGGACAAATCCAACGTTTATTTGGTAACACAATAAATTCACATATGGTGATTGATTCCTTTTTTAATAACCCAACTAACGGATAGTAATCAATCTTCTCTAATGCAAGGTTCGTTTTCCTGCCGTAGGACCGTCTCTTACCCCTCCTTTGGTCAATCATCGATCCCCACGTCCCAACTCCAGCGAGGCCTTTCACACACAAAAAAGAAACCAATCCATCTATTTATTATTGTTGTCCCACCACCAACCGATTTGGCAATCACCATAATTTACTTTCCCATAAATCACACCGTGATTAGCCATCGTTTTGAATCCTTCCATCCAGTACATGTACTTTCCCATGAATCACACCATGATTAGCACGCTCCCTCGGCCCCCATCGTTCACTGTCCTTCACACCCAGGCCTCCACGCACCGCCGCCATGGGATGCGTCACCGGAGATGCCGTCCATCTCTCCTACATGCTCGCTTGTCACGACAGGTCTGTTGACGACGCCAAGTTTCACATCATCAGTACACATGTAAATTGTTTTATGTGTACTGATGATGTGGAACTTAGACTGCTTGAAAATATGTCATGTAAATATGGTACTGGTGATGTACCATGTAGACGGCTAGCTCATTTAGGCTGCTTCAAAAATATGGGCCATGTAAATGGGAAGTTCTAAATCGCATCGGCAGTAATTGAGCCGCATTAACTTATTTTGCTGGATGCAATGGACTGTAAATCGGGTTAAATTTAATACAATGCATGTGACACACGGGAGGTGGCATGAGCGATATCCGACATATTGGACAAGGAGACGCTTCGGCAGCACAAAATAAAGGCATGGTTAGAAACTACAAATATTGTCACCCGCGCAAAAAAAAACTAAGCATATTATTTGTGTTCATTAAAAGAACAACCTTTTGATCAAATGTCATTGCATATATATTTTGACTTCCGTGGCAACACACGGGCACATACCTATCAAATACCAAAACCAAACGTACAAGACAACAATCAATTCACGTATCACAATCAGATTCTTCTTTAGTACCCAGCTTAACTTACGGATGGTAATCAATCTCTAAACAAAGGAAACAATTAACCTCTACATCACCGTCGTTTACCTCTCGCCAATACCAAATTCATACTAGGCATATCACCTACGCGACATGGTGTTGGGATCATGTCACAACACCACGCCGTCCTGAGCGCCGATTTTGTTTCGCCCACGATTGACTGATCCGATTCCCGATCCACGATCCAACCGGAGAAACCCTATTCCACTGATAGAAAAAGGGCATGTTGTCCCGGTTCGTAAGGGACTTTTGTCACGGTTCCTGAACCGGGACTAAAGGGTCGGTACTAATGCCCTGTCCCTTTAGTCCCGGTTCAATTCAGAACCGGGACTGATGGGCCTCCACGTGGCTTGTGCGCGGAGCCCAGGCAGGAAACCCTTTGGTCCCGGTTGGTGGCACCAACCGGGACCAATAGGCATCCCCGCGTCAGCATTTCTGTGGCTGGGGTTTTTGTTTTTTTTAAAGGGGGGGTTTGGGGGTTTTGGGAGGTTAATTTAGGTGTTTCATATATTGTGTTAGCTAGCTATAATTAATAGAGAGAAGTGTCCTCTCTTATGTCCGTACTTGGTCGACGCTACGTACTATACATACGTATAGAGAGGACTAGACACGCTAGCTAGCTAGTAAGCAAACGAAGGAAACAGAAGATCGTCATGAACATATATGCATACAGAGAGAAGTGATATCGACCACCTCTCCTTCTCCGAGAGATTGGTCGAACAACAAATTCTCGTATATCTATCCGACACTACCGGCTACATATATACAATAATTATCTCTTACAAATATAATCATACGGACTCATGGTCCACATAGTATTCTCCGTCTTCAGCGATCACGTGGTCAAGAAAGAATGCCGCCAATTCTTCTTGAATTGCTCGCATGCGAGCTGGTGCTAGGAGTTCATCCCGCTTCCGAAACATCTAATTTGAAGAAGGGGGTCAATACATATATATATATATATATATATATATATATATATATATATGAATGAATGAAACTCAACACAAATGATGGTAATAAAATAAAATTGTGAATGTTGTTATTTACGTACTTCATATTATTCGTCAGTGTAGCCCCGCTCACAGGTCGTGTGGCGGATGGACTCGCAAACGTAGTATCCACAGAAATAATTCCCTTGTTCCTGCCACAACCACTTTACAAGAAATAGAGGTCAATCAAACTGATAAGCAAGAATGCCAAAATGGTATTGATGAAACTAGCGCTTGAATCAATAGGAGATGCATGTAACATGCTACTATAGTACTTACTTTCGGGTGTCTAAATTGCAGCTTCTTCGGGAGTCCTGGAGCTTTTTTGGAGAATTTTTTCCAAACCCTGCCAGACAAAGAAAACAATTACTTAATATATCAGGAAATGAACAAAGTTGCTAATATGGTGGATAATGATCAATTTAACTTACTTCTCGAGCATTTGAGTCATGTCTGCATAGTCCTGGGGATCTTTTCGTCTTGAGTCTAAGACGGTTACTAGTCCCTGCTCAAGCTTAATCTCTAGGAGAATATAGTGATAACTGCACACGCATGCATAACTCATCAATTACATTACTATAACCTTGACTAATATATAAGGGAAACCGAATACGCACAAGACAGTAACACTCACTTGAAGTTGTAAGGAAAGAGTATTATATCTTTGTTTTAATTTATTACCAACGATCGTAGCAAGTTGGCCTCGGTATCTGCGGCATGAAATTTAACCTTAGTTGCATCTATGAGATATGTGTTAATGAACCCAATATCACCGACTTGTCTTTTCTTCAATTCGGCGATCTTCAATCTGCAGAATATATTGAGGATGATTATAAATACATGCAATGAAAGAGCTGAGCTATATAGAGAGACTTAATGACAGAAGTAGTACTACTTACAGACAGTAGCAGGCGACCGTTGTTTTATCGAGGGCCAATTGATTGAAAAACTGAAAGAACTCCTCGAATGGAACATGCAACAGTTCAATTCCAACGAGGTCATGCTCCTTTTTAACTTTCACATACAAAGTACTCCTTCCCCCAGAGTCTCTGTAGATTTTCAAGTACCAATCATGCAATCTTCGCATCATCGTTGATAGAGATCTTTCATCTTTGACGAGAGGCTTCCCGTACTCGTATCTTTGTATCCGCACCTCCATGAAATCATAATGTACATCGTCGGGCAGGTAATCGCCAAGATTGCTATAACCGGGCACCATCCTCGGATCATTAGCGACGTTGTCGCTAGGCACCTTGAGCGGGGGGCACGATTGCTTCGCTTGTTCGTCGAGCTGGGCAATTTGTTTCCCAGCTCGTTGTTCTTTCAGCCTTTGATCACTGACAGTACTTCCCGACCACTCCGCTTCGGCAAATTCCTTTCCAATAGTGCGCTCATAGTTTCCTTTCGGCGGAGACTTGGGTGGTTTTGTCAGGGCAGCCAGAGTGCGCTTCGCTTTCACCGGATCTACCTTCTCCTCCGGAGGTGGATGTTTCTTTGCTTTCACCCCTTCAAAGTAGTTCCTCACTTCTTCTCGTGCGATCTTGGCGTTCTCCTCCGGGGTCCTCTCGTATGGTAACTTCTTTGGAGTCTTCAGAGAAGGACCAAATCTGTATTTCCTCCCGCCTCTGGCTGTACTGCTAGACGCTGGCAGAGCAGATGGATCGGTTGTCTTCTTTACTTGCTTACGAGGCGGAGGAGAAGGACTACGACGCGCCGGAGCAGCCGGAGCGGCGGCAGGTCTCTTCCGCCCTTGCTGACGAGGCGGAGAAGGAGGAGGCTGGCTGCTCGGGCGCATTGGCGCAGGCGGAGAAGGAGGCAGAGTGCCGCCACGCGCTGGAGAAGGAGCCGGTCGAGTGCCCTGATCGTCACTCGCCGGAGGAGGAGGCGGTGGAGGAGGCGGAGTGCCCTGACTCGCCGGAGGAGGAGGCGGTGGAGGAGACGGAGTGTCCTGACTTGCCGGAGGAGGAGGAGGAGGCAGAGGTGTCCAGTTCGGAAGGTTGATGAGCTCCTTCCGCCATAGGCATGGAGTCTTCAGAGCAGACCCCAGCCTAGTCTCCCCTTCACCGGTAGGGTGGTCAAGCTGGAGGTCCTCAAATCCCTCCGTTATTTCATCCACCATCACCCTAGCATATCCTTTTGGAATCGGCCGGTAGTGAAAAGTTGCGCCGGGTTCAGTAGGATAAACAGAGCCAACAGCCGCCTTGACAGTCAAATTCATCCATTGCGTCATAAGGTGGCAATTTTGAGACTCCGTGATAGCATCCACGGGATAGCTGGCAGGAGCCGTCAAGGCATGCTCCGGCTGAAGCAGCTCGGTGGAAGCCACGCTGCTTCTCCGCTGAGATGGCGGGGTAGCTTCAGGGGAAGCTTCGGCAGTACGTTTGCTGCGATTTGCTTCTCATTCCTCTATCGCTTGTACCCTTGCTTGCAGCACCTGCATTTGGGTCTGCTGCAATTTTTTCCTCCTCTCATGGAATTTGTAACCGCCTGCGTCCGGAAACCCAACCTTCCACAGAATGGAGCCTGGCGTGCCTCATGTCCGTCCAGGGAGCTCAGGATTCCCGAGGGCCATTGTGAGCTCGTCGTTCTCTCTGTCTGGAAAGAACGTCCCTTGCTGCGCTGCTTTGATATACTACTGAAGCTTCCTAACTGGTATGTCCATTAGATCATTCGTCCAAATGCACTTCCCTGTTACAGGGTCCAAGGTTCCGCCAGCCCCGAAGAACCAAGTTCGGCAACGGTCTGGCCAGTTAATTGTCTCTGGTTCGATCCCTTTATCAACCAGATCATTCTCAGTCTTGGCCCACTTAGGCCGGGCTACGAGGTAGCCACCTGACCTCGTGCGATGGTGATCTTCTTCTTCGCAGCATTTTGCTTGTTTGTCGCCAACATCTTCTTACTCTTTTCCGATGTCTTGTGGGCCACAAATGCGGGCCAGTGATCTCTGATCTTCTCATATCTGCCCTTGAATTCTGGTGTCTCATTATTTTCAACAAACTTATTCAGCTCTTTCTTCCACCTCCTGAATAGTTCTGCCATCCTCTTAAGAGCAAAAGACTTGATTAATTGCTCTTTAACTGGCTTCTCTGGATTATCCTCTGGTGGTAGGGTGAAATTTGACTTCAGCTCAGTCCAAAGATCATTTTTCTGCATATCATTGACATAAGACACCTCAGGGTCTTTTGTAGCCGGCTTAAACCATTGCTGGATGCTGATCGGGATCTTGTCCCTAACCAAAACCCCGCACTAAGCAACAAATGCGCTCTTTGTCCGGAGGGGTTCAATCGGTTGGCCGTCGGGCGCGATTGCTATGATCTCAAACTTTTCATCCGAGCTTAACTTTTTCTTCGGGCCTCGTCTCTTTACCTAAGTTGTGCTCGATCCGGAGGGCTAGAAAAAAGAACAAAGACTTAATTAATATGTGTACATACCAAAACAATGAATGCATCAATTAGCTAGTCAGCAGAAGCTTAACTAATATATATACCTGGCCGGACTCGGTTCGGTCACCGGAGACGTCATCACGGTCTCCTTCTTGCACCGGCATTGGGTCACCGGAGCCGTCCTCACGGTCTCCTTCTTGCACCGGCATTAGGTCACCGGAGCCATCATAATCATAGCCAGCTGCTTCCAGACCATCGGTGTCATTGAGAAACAATGAGCAGACGGCATCACTTCCTCGTGCGATTATGTCCCCCAACAACTCTTCTTGTACTTCATCTCGGGCGGTGTCCATAGTTTCTACAAATATTGACAACATGGCAATTATTATTCAAACATGACAGATGGATATATTAGTGGCAAACGTAGAACTAATATTAATTAGTGGCCTCGACGCTGCTTCTCTAGGGTTTGGGGTGGCCTCGACGCTGCTTCTCTAGGGTTTGGGGTGGCCTCGAGAACGCTTCAAGGATAAAAAAAAAGAGGAAGAAGAAAAAAAAAAGAGGAGAAGAAAGAATAGAGGAGTATTCTACTCCTCTATTCTTTCTTCTCCTCTTTTTTTTTCTTCTTCCTCTTTTTTTTATCGGGAACGAGGGTCGTCGAGGGTCACCGAGCGGTAGAAGAAACCCTAAATAGCAAGTATCGTGGGTGTGAGATACATGTGGCCATCGGTGTTGGACGCTACATCCACGTCCCACAAGTGACGTGGGCGTCGAAGCCCGCGCCACTCGTGGGACATGGATGTAGTGTCCGACACCGATGGTACATGTATCTCACACCGACGATACTTTCTATTTAGTGTTTCTCCTCTACCGCTCGGCGACCCTCGACGACCCTCGTTCCCGATAAAATAAAGAGGAAGAAGAAGAAAAAAAGAGAAGAAGAGGAAGAAGAAGAAGAAAAAAAGAGAAGAATCCTCTTTATTTTATCGGAAACGAGGGTCGTCGAGGGTCAGGGTCGCCGAACGGTAGAGGAACCCCTAAATAGCAAGTATCGTGGGTGTGAGATACATGTGGCCGTCGGTGTCGGACACTACATCCACGTCCCACAAGTGACGTGGGCGTCGAAGCCCGCGCCACTTGTGGGACGTGGATGTAGTGTCCGACACCGACGGTACATGTATCTCACACCGACGATACTTTCTATTTAGGGTTTCTCCTCTTCCGCTCGGCGACCCTCGATGACCCTCGTTCCCGATAAAATAAAGAGGAAGAAGAAGAAAAAAAAGAGGAGAAGAAAGAATAGAGGAGTCCTCTTCTTTTTTTATCCTCTTCTTCCTCTCATGTTCGACGACCCTCGACTCCTTGGCGACCCTAGACCCCCTCGACCCCCTCATGTCGAAGTTATCGGGTAGGGGGTATATCGACAACGACATACCCGATACATACATACATATCACATGCATCCATACATATATGAACAAAATTAATATCTACTAATTAACAACCTAAATAAAAAAACTAATACATATAGGAAGAAGAAAAAAAAAGAAGAGAAGAAAGAATAGAGGAGAAGACTTCCTCTTCTTCCTCTCCTCTTCTTCTCCCTCTTCTTCCCCTTCTTCCTCGCCTCTCTCATGAATGTCCGACATTCTCGACCCCCCCCCCACGTGTCGAAGAAAAAAAAAGAAGGAAAAAAAGAGGAGAAGAAGAAAGGAATAGAGGAGAAAAGAGAAAATAGAATATATATTCTATTTTTCTCTTCTTCTCCTCTATTCCTTTCTTCTTCTCCTCTTCTTTTTTTTCTTTTTTCTTCTTCTTATTTATTTCTCCTCGTCTTCCTCTCCCCTCTTCTTCTCCTTTCTTCCTCTTCTTATTTCCTTTTTCCTCTCATTCTTTTTCTTCTTCTTCCTTCTTAAAAATACATGAAGTAGTATTGCTTGTTTTTTTTAAATAATGTTCAAATAGAAATTTTAGAAAAAAAGTAAAGGTTTTGCCTAATTCATTGTTCATATGAATATGCAAACATTTGCATATTTACAATAATCAATATCACCAAAAAAATCTATGAACAGAAAAAAATACTATTTTTTCTGTTAATCTATCTTTTGCATACATATACACACATACATATACTATACATATACATATAATCAGGAAAAAACATATATGAATTTGCAAAAAAATTAAAAACAGGGGGAAGAGGGGGCGGTGCCGGCCCTGACCAAAGCGAGAGGCGACGGCGGCGCGAGGCGGCGACGGCGGCGCGGGGCGGCGACGGCGAGGCAGAGGCGGGGCAGCGATGGCGTCGGGGTGGCGACGTGGGGTGGCGACGGCGTAGGGGCGCGACGCGGGGCGGCGACGGCGTCGGGGCGGCGCGGGGAGGTGACCGCGACGGCGCGGGGTGGCACGCGGCAACGGAGTCGGGGCGGTGCGGGGCGGCATCGGAGGCAGGGCGACGACAGCGACGGCGAGGCGCAGAGGGGCAGCCTGGCGGCGTCGGGCGGGGAAGACGAACTGAATGGAAATTTTCACAAGTGCTAGTTATATAGCAAAGGCATTGGTCATGGTTCGTGGCACAAACCGTGACCAATGCCCCCCTTTAGTCCCGGTTGGTGCCACCAACCGGACCAAAAGCCTATTTTCAGCAGCCCAAAGGGCGGGAAGTGGCGGCCTTTGGGGCATTGGTCACGGTTCGTGTCACCAACCGTGACCAATGCCCCCTTTAGTCCCGGTTGGTGCCACCAACCGGGACCAAAGGCCTTGTGCGGCTGCTGCGTCGAAAGTTTAGTCCCACCTCGCTAGTTGAGAGGGGTGCGCATTGGTTTATAAGCCCCACTGCCACACCCCTCTCGAGCTCCTCTCCATTGCAGGCTTACGGGCCTAATTGTCACTGCTATGCTTGTGGGCCTACTGGGCCTCCTGCGGGCCTGAATCCTGGCCCTTGGATGGGTTTCTAGTCGTATTCAGGCCGTGGGGGCCCAGTAGGTGGCATTTTTTTATTTTTTTGTTGCTTTATTTATTTTCTTTTGTTTTTTGCTTTATTTTTTTTAATTCTTTATGCTTTTAGTTTTAGAAAAATTATAAACTTTTTGTTAATGCCATTAGTTTTCAAATTTGAAAACACTTTTTTTGTTTTCTTTGTTGCTTTATTTATTTTATTTTGTTTCTACTTACAACAAAATACTTATTGTTGTTATTTTTTCCAGTTTCTTCGTTTTGTTTTCTGCATTATTTATTTTCTTTTGTTTTTTGCTTTATTTTTATTATTATTTTTGCTTTTAGTTTTAAAAAATTATAAACTTTCTGTTAGTGCCATTAGTTTTCAAATTTGAAATCACTTTTTTAGTTTTTTTGTTTTCTTTGTTGCTTTATTTATTTTATTTTGTGATTATCTTTACTATAAAAATAGTTTTTTTTTCCTATTTTTTGATTTGTTTTTTGCATTATTTATTTTCTTTTGTTTTTTGCTTTAATTTTTAATTCTGTTTACTTTTAGGTTAGCAAAATTATAAACTTTCTGTTAGTGCCATTAGTTTTAGAAAAATTATAAACTTTCTGTTAGTGCCATTAGTTTTAGAAAAATTATAGTTTTCAAATTTGAATAGTTAAAATTTGAATTCTTTGAAAATTGTTTGAATCACAAGTTTGTGATTAACTTACTAAAAAAATGAGAATAGATGCGCTTATAGAGAAAATTCAACCTAAATTCCTAGTAAATTTCTATGAATTTCAGAGAAATTCACTATGAATTTAGGTTAAATTTTTCTCTATTAGGGCATCTATTTTCACTTTGAGAGGAGCTCAACAAGGCAGAGAGGGAAGGGCTTATAAACCGGTGTGAGCCCCCTTCGGTTGGAGAGGTGGGACTAAACTCTGCCCGCAACGAGGACCAACCCTTTAATCCTGGTTTGTGGCACAAACCGGGACTAATGGTCATGGGCCAGGGGCGAGGAGCAAAATTATAAACTTTCTGTTAGTGCCATTAGTTTTAGAAAGTTGAAAGTTGAAAGTTGGCATGGGCCATGGACTAATGGTCATGGTATTACGAGGGCCGAACCATAAGACATGAAAGCATTTCAAATGAACTCTGAAAAAGTTAAAAGTTGGCATGGTATCATAATTTCACCCACATAGCATGTGCATGTACAAAACGGACAATGGTAGCATGTTCGTGTGTTACAAAGTTGGCATGGTATCATCATAATAGTTGCGGGAGAAAGTCTTCACTTTTTCTTCGCTTGTGTCATTTGCTTATTGCGCCGTAACCATGGATAATCTTCATTGTTTATCAGGATGCTTGGGTCAGTCTTGACATTGAAGGGAGGAATTTCATGAAACTTTTCATAATCTTCAGACATGTCTGTCTTGCCGTCCACTCCCAGGATGTCCCTTTTTCCTGAAATACTATGTGGCGCTTTGGCTCATCGTATGATGTATTCGCTTCCTTATCTTTTCTTTTTCTCGGTTTGGTAGACATGTCCTTCACATAGATAACCTGTGCCACATCATTGGCTAGGACGAACGGTTCGTCAATGTAGCCAAGATTTTTCAGATCCACTGTTGTCATTCCGTACTGTGGGTCTACCTGTACCCCGCCGCCTGACAAATTGACCCATTTGCACTTAAACAAAGGGACCTTAAAATCAGGTTCGTAGTCAAGTTCCCATATGTCCACTATGTAACCATAATATGTGTCCTTTCCGCTCTCGGTTGCTGCATCAAAGCAGACACCGCTGTTTTGGTTGGTGCTCTTTTAATCTTGGGCGATCGTGTAAAATGTATTCCCATTTATCTCGTATCCTTTGTAAGTCAATACAGTCAAAGATGGTCCCCTAGACAACAAGTACAACTCATCACAAACAGTGTTGTCACCTCTGAGACATGTTTCCAACCAACTACTGAAAGTCCTGATGTGTTCACATGTAATCCAGTCGTCGCACTGCTCTGGATGTTTGGAGCGCAGACTGTTTTTGTGTTCATCGACATACGGGGTCACCAAGGTAGAGTTCTGTAGAACTGTGTAGTGTGCTTGAGACCAAGAATATCCGTCCCTGCATATTATTGAGTCCCTTCCAAGAGTGCCTTTTCCAGTCAGTCTCCCCTCATACCGCGATTTAGGGAGACCTATCTTCTTAAGGCCAGGAATGAAGTCAACACAAAACCTGATAACATCCTCTGTTTGATGGCCCATGGAGATGCTTCCTTCTGGCCTAGCGCGGTTCCGGACATATTTCTTTAGGACTCCCATGAACCTCTCAAAGGGGAACATATTGTGTATAAATACGGGCCCCGGGATGACAATCTCGTCGACTAGATGAACTAGGACGTGCGTCATGATATTGAAGAAGGATGGTGGGAACACCAGCTCGAAACTGACAAGACATTGCGCCACATCACTCCTTAGCCTTGGTACGATTTCTGGATCGATCACCTTCTGAGAGATTGCATTGAGGAATGCACATAGCTTCACAATGGCTAATCGGACGTTTTCCGGTAGAAGCCCCCTCAATGCAACCGGAAGCAGTTGCGTCATAATCACGTGGCAGTCATGAGACTTTAGGTTCTGAAACTTTTTCTCTGGCATATTTATTATTCCCTTTATATTCGATGAGAAGCCAGTCGTGACCTTCATACTGAGCAGGCATTCAAAGAAGATTTCTTTCTCTTCTTTCGTAAGAGCGTAGCTGGCAGGACCTTTATACTGCTTCGGAGGCATGCCGTCTTTTTCGTGCAAATGTTGCAGGTCCTCCCGTGCCTCAGGTGTATCTTTTGTCTTCCCATACACGCCCAAGAAGCCTAGCAGGTTCACGCAAAGGTTCTTCGTCACGTGCATCACGTCGATTGAAGGGCGGACCTCTAGGTCTTTCCAGTAGGGTAGGTCCCAAAATATAGATTTCTTCTTCCACATGGGTGCATGTCCCTCACTGTCATTCAGAACAGCTAGTCCACCGGGACCCTTTCCAAAGATTACGTAGTGTAAATCATTGACCATAACAAGTACGTGATCACCGGTACGCATGGCGGGCTTCTTCCGGTGATCTGCCTCGCCTTTGAAATGCTTGCCTTTCTTTCGACATTGATGGTTGGTCGGAAGAAATCGACGATGGCCCAGGTACACATTCTTCCTGCATTTGTCCAGGTATATACTTTCAATGTCATCTAAACAGTGCGTGCATGCGTGGTATCCTTTGTTTGTCTGTCCTGAAAGGTTACTGAGAGCGGGCCAATCGTTGATGGTCACGAACAGCAACGCCTTAAGGTTAAATTCCTCCTGTCTGTGCTCATCCCATGTACGTACATCTTTTCCATTCCACAGCTGTAAAAGTTCTTCAACTAATGGCCTTAGGTACACATCAATTTCGTTGCCGGGTTGCTTAGGGCCTTGGATGAGAACTGGCATCATAATGAACTTCCGCTTCATGCACATCCAAGGAGGAAGGTTATACATACATAGAGTCACGGGCCAGGTGCTGTGATTGCAGCTCTGCTCCCCGAAAGGATTAATGCCATCCACGCTTAAAGCAAACCATACATTCCTTGGGTCCTTTGCAAACTCATCCCAGTACTTTCTCTCGATTTTTCTCCACTGCAACCTGTCAGCGGGTGCTCTCAACTTCCCATCTTTCTTTCGGTTCTCACTGTGCCATCGCATCAACTTGGCATGCTCTTCGTTTCTGAACAGACGTTTCAACCGTGGTATTATAGGAGCATACCACATCACCTTCGCAGGAACCCTCTTCCTGGGGGGCTCGCCGTCAACATCACCAGGGTCATCTCGTCTGATCTTATACCGCAATGCACCGCATACCGGGCATGCGTTCAGATCCTTGTATGCACCGCGGTAGAGGATGCAGTCATTAGGGCATGCATGTATCTTCTCCACCTCCAATCCTAGAGGGCATACGACCTTCTTTGCTGTGTATGTACTGTCGGGCAATTCGTTATCCTTTGGAAGCTTCTTCTTCAATATTTTCAGTAGCTTCTCAAATCCTTTGTCAGCCATAGCATTCTCTGCCTTTCACTGCAGCAATTCCAGTACGGTACCGAGCTTTGTGTTGCCATCTTCGCAATTGGGGTATAACCCTTTTTTGTGATCCTCTAACATGCGGTCGAACTTCAGCTTCTCCTTTTGACTTTCGCATTGCGTCCTTGCATCGACAATGACCCAGCGGAGATCATCATCATCGGGCACATCGTCTGATTCCTCTTGATCTTCAGTAGCTTCACCCGTTGCAGCATCATTGGGCACATCGTCTGGTTCCTCTTGATCTTCACCCGCTCCCCCCATTGCAGCATCACCGTATTCAGGGGGCACATAGTTGTCATCGTACTCTTCTTCTTCGCCATCTTCCATCATAACCCCTATTTCTCCGTGCCTTGTACAAACATTATAGTGTGGCATGAAACCCTTGTAAAGCAGGTGGGAGTGAAGGATTTTCCGGTTAGAGTAAGACCTCGTATTCCCACATTCAGTGCATGGACAACACATAAAACCATTCTGCTTGTTTGCCTCAGCCGCATCGAGAAACTCATGCACGCCCTTAATGTACTCGCAGGTGTGTCTGTCACCGTACATCCATTGCCGGTTCATCTGCGTGCATTATATATAATTAAGTGTCCAAATTAATAGAAGTTCATCATCACATTAAAACCAAAGTGCATACATAGTTCTCATCTAACAACATATAGCTCTGCAGAGCATCTAATTAATTAAACCATACATTGAAACTATGTAAAAAAAATTCAATGCGAAAACAAATGCGATCATAATCGCAACCAAGGTAACAATTAATCCAACGGCATAATGATACCAAGCCTCGGTATGAATGGCATATTTTCTAATCTTTCTAATCTTCAAGCGCATTGCATCCATCTTGATCTTGTGATCATCGACGACATCCGCAACATGCAACTCCAATATCATCTTCTCCTCCTCAATTTTTTTTATTTTTTCCTTCAACAAATTATTTTCTTCTTCAACTAAATTTAACCTCTCGACAATAGGGTCGGTTGGCATTTCCGATTCACATGCATCCTACATAAATAAAATCTATGTCACGTTGGTCGGCATAATTTTCATAAACAATAAATGAACCAATAGTTATAAAGATAATATATATACCACATCCGAATCATAGACAGGACGAGGTCCGACGGGGGCGGATACCAAAACCATCGCACTATATAAGATGCAATAATAAAAGTAAGAAAATAATACAAGTATCTATGTAAACATACAAGTAAGAATATTTTTCCTTTCAGAAAGAAGATAAGAACAAGAGGCTCACCACGGTGGTGCCGGCGATGAGCTCGGCGCGGGTGATCGACGGCGGTGAAGATGGGGACGGGGCGTGACGGACCGCTAAACCTAGACAAATATTATGGAAAATGGAGCTTGGAGGTCGAGCTTGGAGAGGAGAAAGCTTAAGTAGTGTGGATCGGGCATTCCATCGAACACCTTGTGTGCATAGGAGGTGAGCTAGAGCACCACCAAGCCCTCTCCCCCTCGATCAGAGAAAAACAGAGCACTGGGGTGCTCTGCTCGCGAGCGAGGGGTATATATAGGCACCTCATTGGTCCCGGTTGGTGACATGAGCCGGGACTAAAGGGGAGCCTTTGGTCCCGGTTCAAGCCACCAACCGGGACCAATGGTGGTGGGCCAGGAGCGAGGCCCATTGGTCCCGGTTCATCCCACCAAGCGGGACCAAAAGCTCCAGATGAACCGGGACCAATGGCCCACGTGGCCCGGCCGCCCCCCTGGGCTCACGAACCGGGACCAATGCCCACATTGGTCCCGGTTCTAGACTGAACCGGGACTAATGGGCTGACCCGGCCTGGACCAAATCCCTGTTTTCTACTAGTCCCTCCCCCATCTCGTGTATTCTCCTGTGGCGGCATGACAAGGTGAGCGGCGCTAGGGCAGCAACACGACGTGCTTATGGTGCATCAGAGGCCAGACGTGAGGTACCCATTCATCATCTCCTCTTAAGGCTACGTCATCTCTCTCCTCTTGGCCATCTCTCCTGGAATGGCGCATGGCAGCGACAACGCATGAACGCGGAGTGGCTCGTTGAGTTGCATGGGGCTCACACGGCACATGAGCGGTGGGCCGAATTGGCGCGGCGGTGCTAGTGGTTGAAGGACGTGCTTGCTTGAGGTCGTTCGGCCATTATGCTGTAAGGGACAGCGCACGTATCGGTGTGCCAAGGTGGTGGGGAGGCGGTGGCCAAATGACGCACGTGTCTGAGCCCTAAGGACGCGGTGCTGCGATGCCTATGTTCACTAGGATCTCACGCGGCAATAATCGGGGGAGGTCATCTAGCTTCAGCGTGCATCAGAAAATGACCATTGCTAGCTAGCTTGTGTGGCTTGCATTAGTAGAGCACAGAGCGAGGGAGATGGACGTATAAGTCCACTCCCATGGGAACATGTGTGCAAAGAGGAGGCTCGGTCTATAGTTTTCCCCACTGTCAAAGTGGCTAGGCTGTCATATATTCTAGGGCTTCACCTCGCCTACACAGGCACCACATTCTAATTGGATGTTAAAGACTCAAAGGTAATTCAACCATTGCTTTGATATTCCTAGGTTTCCGCTATGAACTAATATTAAGAAAATTTGTCTATACATACGTTGATGCTCCTTGCAAGTCACAGCAGCTCATGTTTTATTTCTTTCTGGAACGAGCTGAAACACACGGGCAAGATGAAGATTAGAGAAGGCAATTAAGGAGGGAGAGTCATGTTGAAGTTGAGTTTGTATGGTTATAGATTTTAATCCTTGTGTGGGTGGTGTTCTAAGTAATAGTTTCAACACATTCAAGAAATAGTATAAAGATAATGCATATTACATAACAATAACACTGAGAATTTAGATGTATTGTTTGTCATGGAGCTGTGGCTGGCCGATTTACATGAAATTAATTCTCTCAGTTGTGGTAGAAAATATAATACACATAATCCATATTGTTATGCACTAGCTGTTGGGGAACGCAATAATTTCAAAAAAAATCCTACGCACACGCAAGATCATGGTGATGCATAGTAACGAGAGGGAAAGAGTGTTGTCCACGTATCCTCGTAGACTGTAAGCGGAAGCGTTATGACAACGCGGTTGATGTAGTCATACGTCTTCACAATCGACCGATCCTAGTACCGAACGTACGGCACCTTCATGATCTGCACATGTTTAGCTCGGTGACGTCCCGCAAACTCATGATCCAGTAGAGCTTCGTGGGAGAGTTTCGTCAGCACGACAGCGTGCTGACGGTGATGATGTTGCTACCGGAACAGGGCTTTGCCTAAGTACCGCTATGATATAACCGAGGTGGATTATGATGGAGGGGGCACCACACACGGCTAAAAGATCAACTGATCAACTTGTGTGTCCATGGGGTGCGCCCCTCCCCCGTATATAAAGGAGTGGAGGAGGGGAGGGCCGACCCTCTCTATGGCGCGCCCTGGGGGAGTCCTACTCACTTTGGGAGTAGGATTCCCCCCTTTCCTAGTAGAAGTAGGAGCCCTTCCAAGTAGGAGTAGGAGAGGAAGGAAGGAGGAGAGAGGGAGGAAGGAAAGGGGGGCCGGCCCCCCTCCCAATTTGGATTGGGCTTGGGGGCGCGCCTCCCTCTTTTCCCTTCCCTCTCCTCTATTCCACTAAGGCCCAATAAGGCCCATGTACTCCTCGGGGGGTTCCAGTAACCTCCCGGTACTCCAGAAAAATGCCCGAACCACTCGGAACCATTCCGATGTCCAAATATAGGCTTCCAATATATCGATCTTTATGTCTCGACCATTTCGATACTCCTCGTCATGTCCGTGATCAAATCCGGGACTCCAAACTACCTTCGGTACATCAAAACACATAAACTCGTAATACCGATCATCACCGAACGTTCAGCGTGCGGACCCTACGGATTCGAGAACTATGTAGACATGACCGAGACTTATCTCCGGTCAATAACCAATAGCGGAACCTGGATGCTCATACTGGTTCCTACATATTCTACGAAGATCTTTATCGGTCAAACCGCATAACGGTATACGTTGTTCCCTTTGTCATCGATATGTTACTTGCCCAAGATTCGATCGTCAGTATCTCAATACCTAGTTCAATCTCGTTACCGTCAAGTCTCTTTACTCGTTCCGTAATGCAACATCGCATAACTAACTCATTAGTCACATTGCTTGCAAGGCTTATAGTGATGTGCATTACCGAGAGGGTCCAGAGATACCTCTCCGACAATCGGAGTGACAAATCCTAATCTCGATCCATGCCAACTCAACAAACACCATCGAAGACACCTGTAGAGCACCTTTATAATCACCCAGTTACGTTGTGACGTTTGGTAGCACACAAAGTGTTCCTCCGGTATTCGGGAGTTGCATGATCTCATAGTCATAGGAACATGTATAGTTATGGAGAAAGCAAAAGCAACAAACTAAACGATCATCATGCTAAGCTAACGGATGGGTCAAGTCAATCACATCATTCTCTAATGATGTGATCCCGTTAATCAATTGACAACTCATGTCTATGGTTAGGAAACATAACCATCATTGATTCAATGGGCTGGTTAAGTAGAGGCAAACTAGTGACACTCTGTTTGTCTATATATTCACACATGTACTGAGTTTTCGGTTAATACAATTCTAGTATGAATAATAAACATTTATCATGATATAAGGAAATATAAATAACAACTTTATTATTGCCTCTAGGGCATATTTCCTTCACTAGCGTATGTGTGAAATAGATGGATTATGGTCCCGTGTCCAATAAGATGAATATGTGTGTGTGTGTTAGAGAGAGAGAGAGAGAGAGAGAGGGAGGGAGAGGGGGAGAGAGAGTGAGGAAGAGGGAGGGAGAGAGTGTGTGTGTGAGGATTTGATGGTAAAAAAAGTCATCAATGTCACTTGATATGTATGAAAATATTAAATGTAATATTAACATGATTAATATTGAACTCTTAAAATTAATGTGGCCCCGTAGCAACGCACGGGCGTTCTTCTAGTGTTGATAGCTTTCAAAAAAAAATGTTCGATATATTTTAAAAATGTTCACGCATTTTAAAACAATTTTCATGGCATTTCTAAAAACAATGTTTACACAATCTAAAACAATATGTTTAATACCATTCAAAAATTGTTCATGCATTGTTTTTTAAATGTCACATTTTTTAATTCTTAAGCAATGTAAAAAAATGCTTGCATAATTATTTTTAAAGCTACCATTCATAAAATGTTTGTGACATTAAAGTAAAGTTCTCGTGTTTCAAGAATATGTTCTTCACAATTTAAAAGAAATCACACAATCTAAAAACTCTTATCATAGTTTAAAAAATGTGTCATACCATTAAAAAATGGTCAATGCGTATTTAATTTATAACATTTATTTGAGAAAAAATCAAAAAAATATTTGAAACAAATGTTCATCATGTATTAAATGTGTGTCAAAAAATATTATGCATGTATTAGGAAAAATGTATCACACGTATTGAAAATAGCCGACTTGTATTTGAGAAACTATTAAATAAATAAAGGAAAGACAGAAAAACTAGAAAACCAAAAAACAACGCATGGAAGGTTACCGGTCGAAACCACTCTGTACAACCTTCCCAAACTAGTAAGATGGGTCGTCCCACTAAGAAGAGGGCGCCCCAGCACCAGAGGCGATCCGATGATAGATCTCGCAATAGGCGAGAAATAGCCCTGGCGCGTGGACTAGACGAGAAATCGCACACTACGTGCTCGACTAGGTCTGCCCTGACCCATATTGTTTCTAGCCATTTTTTCTAAAAAAAATATTCCAAGTGGTTTTCTTTGGCTTTTCTTCTTTCTTTTATTTTCACTAGCGAGATTGTGTTAGTTTTTCCAGTTTATTTATTTTATATTCACTTTTATATTCTTGTTCAATTTCTTTTCCTTTATGTGTTTCATCTTTTTATTTTCACTCCTTTTCATTTTTTGTTCTACTATTAAAATTTGAATGAATTTGTTTTGGTATTTATTTGCACATGTACAATTTTTGTATCTAAAAAATGCTTGTTAAGATATAGGGCCAATCTTTTGAAAACGTGGGACGAACTTTTAAAAGTATGCAATGAATATTTTGTAAATATGCGGTGACATTCTTGTAAATGTGTGACCTTTTTTCCCCCAAAAAATCATGTCCTCTGTTGGTGGCTCCAACGGTCGACATCGAGGAGGGGAATCCTTGTGCCTCGCTCTGGCTAGTAGATAGGTTAAGGTCTAAATTCTCTCAGGAGGGTCACTCGGGCAAATGGCGGTGCTTCATCTTTGATTCGGTCTTTGGAATTCGTCCTTTGAAACAATTTCAATAAAACTTCGGCATAGATTCCTACTGGCTTTTTAGGGTGGCGAGGTTAGGGTACGCGGTGGTCAATTTGGTATCAGGTTCTTCAGATCAAATTCAATTCAAGGGTTCAACTTAAGGGCGATGACTTTTAGGGCACGTCCTCGAAGACTTTCTAGTTATCATTGACGTGGTCAGGCTGGCTTTGGTATGAGAGCGACAACGACGGCTCATGAGCGACCTATTCTGACGGTGGCATATGCCGTTCAGTTGTCGATGTAATTTTTTATTATGTTTGATGTGCTCTGTATTTTCGGTGTGTTTATCCGCGTCTTTTCAAAAGAAAGATAAAAACGTAGAACTGTGACGTGTGCCTGGGAATCTAGGATGTCATGGTGCGGCACGATGCGGGTTCTGCGGGAGAGGCCAAGGCGAAATTAACTGCTAGAGCTTTGGTGGCTGCTGGTTGAATGAATGCTGTCGCTGCTGTTTCTTCTTCAGAGGGCGCCACGGGTACGGCGGGGCGCCTGCGAGCCCAGAGCGAGGCGTGGATGCAGGAGGAGACCGCGCGGCGATGGACGGCGCGGCCACAGTGCGCAGGAGCGATGGGATGAGACTTGTGAGCAGGTCACCGGACGGCGTTGGCTAGCAGAATGACATGTCATTCATGGATGCTTCTGAGTTAGTGCTACCAAGGAGCACAGCGTCCCACATTACAAGTTTCCTTTAATTTGGAGGGTAGCCACACCTTTCCGAACTGCATGCTAGTTAAAGTTCAAACTGTTTGAGCAACAGCTAGCTGACACCAGAATGGCATGCCGATACATAGCTGCAGATTTTCACCCATCCATGGATATACAGTACTGCATGCATGGATGCTTCCGAGTTACTAAAAAGACTACTACTACTCTCTCAATTGATCTCTTTCATCGCCGGCTGCGCCGGAGCAGGAGGGGCCGGGAGGATGCCCTTCTCCTGGAAGCTGACGACGGTGTCGTAGAGGCACTGCGCCACCGGCGTGAACTCGAGGCCCAGCTCACGGAGCCGCTGGTTCGACATCTTGTACGGCTGCTTCCTCGGGTTCACCTCGTCAGAGCACCTGCGATACAGTTAACTGTTAACAACAGCTTGTATTTTGTTGACTGTCCATGTCACCAAATGACTCAAAATTCTACACTTCAACGCGACACCATTACTCCATTAGCACGTGTGTTGACATGGTTGCAAGTTGCAACGCAACAGAGACAGGGATGGGCCTAGCTCAGCTAGCTCGTCGCTCGCTGCGATGGCTGATTACTAGTACTACTGACCTGCTGGGGATGGGGTACTCGGGGAAGAACTTGCGGAGGATGGTGACGACGTCCTCCCGGTGGAGCACAGCGCCGTCGGCCACGCAGAGGTAGCGCCCGGCGGCGGCGGGGGACTCGAAGACGAGGACGTGCGCGGCGGCAGTGTCACGGACGTGCACGTACGCCTGCACGGCGTTGGCGTACGTCTTGGCGGAGCCGTCCAGGTACTTGAGCACGTGCGTCAGGCTGGCGTTCACCGCCGGCTGCAGCGCCGGGCCCTGCACCAGCACCGGGTTCACCACCACCAGGTCCACCCCGCGCGCCGCCGCCGCCTCCCACGCCTCCCGCTCCGCCACCGTCTTCCCGTAGCAGTACCAGTTCTGACATAATCACGCACACAGAACGATCAGCGACGAGCCGCCGGTGACGATGGCAGGCCGGGTGGATGCAAAATACTACAACGCACCTTGGTCTTCTTGCAGAACTCGAGGTCGCTCCAGCAGGACTCGTCGACGACGGCGTCCGGGGCGCGGCTGGGGTCCATGGCGACGGCGCCGATGGAGGACGTCAGCACGACGCGGCCGACCGTGCCGGACTCCGCCGCGGCGTCGATGACGTAGCGCGTGCCCCTCACCGCCGGCTCCACCATCTCCTCCTGCAAAGCGCGCACGCACATCAAGATTTGCTGATAACTGCGTCCATGCATGCATGATTGCATGCCATGCTACTGCTGACGACTTTGACCAATTGTCCAGTGCAGTCCAGTCAGAATAGAAACGGAAAAGTAAATAAATTTGATGGAGCCAAATCCACAGCAGTTATCGAATCATCGGAAGGCAATAATGGTTGAGTATCAATTTGACAAAGGTTAAACGTACGTACCGGATCGTCGGTAACTGGCGAGGCGGTGTGGAAGACGCCGTGGCAGCCGGCGATGGCGGCGCGCAGCGCGTTGGCGTCGAGCAGGTCCGCCTTGCACAGCACCAGCCGCTCCGCCGCGCCGGCGAGGCCCCTCAGGTGCGCGTTCTTCGCGTCATCTGCACGATGCGTACTCAGAGGTTAATTGAGACGACGAGTCAGAAGTCCAAACCACCGCGCGCGCGAGCAGATCGATTTCGCCGGCGCCACCGTATATGCAGGCACGTACCGGGGTTCCTGACGGTGCCTCGCACGGCGTACCCCTTCTCGAGCAGGAGCTTGACGATCCACGACCCGATGTAGCCGCCGGCGCCGGTCACGCACACCGTCTGCCCGTGCCCCATGGCCGTGGCCGTGGCCTCGCCGCCGACGGTCATGCTGGCTCCTGTCCGGCGCGGCGCGGTGCGGCACAAAGATCTCCCCTCCGGTCGGTTAGGTGAATGAATAGATGTGCTGGCGATATCAACTAGTCAGGCAGATGAGAACAACGTATGCGTGGGGAGCGCTGGTCTCTGTGTTGTGTGTGCGTACTTATAGATAGAGGAGCACGCGAGTGTTTGGTGGTGGACTTGACAGAGAAAAATCTGACGTCTCCGGCTGGTAAATCAGATGAGATCTCCTTTCTCTTTCCCTCACTGGCAGGGCTTTACCAGAAGATACCCAAATACTTTTGATGTTTTCATTCATTCATGGTGTAGACTCCGGGTGCACGTTTCTTGACCGAGCAGGTTGCGGTGCGGCCCGGGTACACTTGCGCCGGATGCATTTGGATTTGGGCAAACGTGTTTGTTCTATATATCTTATTATCTCTAGTTTTAATGTCTGAGTTGGTAGGACTAGCACAAATGTCAGTGCGTTGCAACGGGTGGAAAAACAACACACGCTCTTAACCCAATATTCATCACGCAAAACCACAATAGGTCCACATCTTTTATTTTAACGGAGCATTACATTTGTATTGCCGCTTATCCTTCTCACCCTTGTCGGCGGTAGCCTCAATTTTCACACAAATTAAAGTGTGTTTGCATGTGGTTAATCCTAAGGCATCTCTATCTCCCACTCTCCCCCCTCTTTCTCGCTCTCTCTCGCTCTCGCAACGAGAAATCTGTTATTTTTTCTTTGCAAGGTTTTCCAGAGGTGTGCATGCGTGGTTATCGATGTTTTCGTTCGTCTTTATATGATTTTAGTTGGTGTTTATTTGTAATCCGGATCGCCACGGCACGAAAAAATGAATCATGCTCTCTCGTGATGAGAAATTTGTTGTTTTTCCCTTGCGAGGTTTTTCAGATGTGTGTATGTGGGGTTATCGATGTTTTCTTTCGTCTCTATATGGTTTTAGTGGGTGTTTATTTGCAATCCGTACCGCCGCCACTACAATGAAAAACGGACCATGTGCTACATATTATAAGTTTGCTTCCAAAATAACATTTAGAAAATATTTAGCAGGTAAAAATAGCATCATATTCAAACGGTACACATTTCTAATCAAATTTCATATATAAAAAATTAAAATCGAAGTAAAGGTTTAAAAGATATGATAATTTAGAAAATCATTTGTTTCACTTAAATATGATTCGCAGGTGAATTACCTAAAAGTCAAGGGGTTTCCGGAAAAATGCAAAATAACGGTTCCGATATGAGTTGAGTGTGTATTATGGGTTAATTCATAGAAAGCATAGGGTTTTTTTTTTGCAAAGTTGTGTGACCGACCGCCAGAAGCACTCCTTAGCTTATTATTAGGTATAGTAAATATGCCCGTGCTTCTCAACGGGTGAAAAATTATTATCTGTGCATGGCCGCATCCTCCTACTAAATGGACATGTCGTCCAAGACTCAGAAATCAGGCTAAGGAGATGTGGTGGAGATAAAAAAAGGCTTTGAAATTATATGCCAAAAATGACATAAGGAGTTAGAAAAGGCAATTGAGACTTGAAGCGCTGCGATGGTATCATGGCCTAATTTCATAAAAGCATCTACGGTATTCTTCTTTGGTCCTATAAAAACAGCCTTCATACACTGCAAGGATCAAAGTTGTTGTCTTCAAGCTTGATGTCCCTCTAGCCTTATAGTACGTCTTCAACAAATGAACAAATTTTAATTAATTGGTCTCACTTATGAGCAAGCGTTGTACCTGGTGATGTTTATTAATGAACCGATTAGAAGCAAGCCGATCCAAGATAGTTGAACAACAAAATATGATGAATCATAAAAAATCAAATCACCGCTTGGAAGTTAATTAAATGAAAAAAATAAGAACAAACCAATACGAAAGAATAAACCTTTTTTTGGACACCGTCTCACGTAAACCTACTCATCAAGAGCTACCAACATGTGCTAACCTTGATGCGAGCTGATATGCTTGATTGATTATTTGAATGACAATCAGTTTTTTTTTCTATTCGTGCATATGTTGGTTTTTAGATGTCCGTGGAGGTTTAATTAAGAGCAAATCTGAGGAGCCAACACCAGCATGCAGAGCCCGGATACCATAATCACATTTAATTAGGAGTCAAGGCAATTCTCGGATAAATTGAATGAGCTATCAATAGAAAATACGCACAGGAACTTGGCCGAGTTGGTTAGACCTCTTCCAATGCAAAGGTGCTTAGATGTAGTGCTAAGTGCATTAAATAACTTAGCAACTCAACTCCCCAATGCATATGTGCTGAACTTGTTGTTGCTAAGCCCACTTTATTAAATGATTTAGCACCTAAACTCTTTCATGCATTGGTTGACTTCTTTCATTTAAGTGGTTTGCCTAGGTTAACGCGCTTGGCATTGGTTCTTCCTGGGGTCACCAAAGAGCTCTCTCTCCTCTTTAATTGATGTGCCATGTCATTTTTTAACTTATGTGGCATGCTTAGCACCTGTCCAACATGGAGCACTGGGAAGGGCCTTAGTGCAACAAGCCCTCACGTTGGTGACCTCGGATCGAATCCTAGTGCCCCTGTTTATCTTTATTTTTTCTATATCTTTAATTAAGACACACGCCCACAGGCTTGCCCGAATTAGTACCACCTCGCGTATATATTTAAAATTCAAACTGAAAACGTAAAATCACGGAAAGAAGCGTATTGTGACGGTGAACCCACGTCGCGGAAAGAAGCGTATTGTGAAGGTGAACCCGGAGATTCAATCTGTGCTTTATTATTAGGGAGAGATTGCGTCCACTGTTTATTTTCGTCCCACTACTTTCGTCCGGTTTTATTTGGTCTGATTTTTTTCATCCCCCTCCCACTGGTTTATTTTCGCATCATATCTCACACAACCGGAAAAAATATAAACATATCAGAACTTTCTATGCAGGTGCAACTTATATTTAGTAATGTATCTATATGCGAAAGAATCAATCACAATGAATCTCTAAGGACCAAATCTAAATTAATTAATCTTACCATAATTCGTTCAATCACATTAATTAATATTTCCATACATCTCTACTCCTACCATCACCGCCACTTCAGTACTCCACCTCTTGTTTTTATCCCTCCACCGATTTTTTTCCCAAATTGGAACCCCTCCTGTCCTGTCATCTCCCGGAACGCACCCTCAGACGACTAGTACCAGTAACAACAGGTTTGAACCAATGGCGTATTTTGATCTTGCTGTGTTGACCAGACGATGTATATGGAGGTGTCTTCAGGATCGATGGTGCATCCCCACGTAGTTCTCCTTATGCTGTTTCTCATTGATTTTTTCAGTATTACCTTTGTTCCCATATGGCTGCAAGCAACCTTGAGAACAGAAACTAGCTCGCTCAGTGTGGGGTCGCCGAGGACAACGCCCAGCTCGCTGCCAAGGTCACCCGCACATAGGCGCTGCGGAACGGCAAGAACAACACTGACAGCAGCACTGAGAGCAAGTTGCGATGCATGTGGCGACATGAGGATATGTATCTGTCTGCTCCTCCACCTTCAACTTTTTTTTCCTTTCCCCTTTTTACTTTTCATGCAAGTGGATAAATATTTTAGGTTGTGTGTCCTCTCTTTTCTTTCAATGCTCGGGTGTGTCGTCTTGCAATGGAAGATTATCCATATATATTGGCAGCTCCTATTTTTTTATGTGTGTTTTACTCTTCATATTTTGATGCCTATGCATTTAACTGAAATGTATATGGAGGGCCAAAATGCTTCCTGGGAAAGTAACCGGAGCAGGAACTAAAGTTATTCTACCTATTTTTTATGTGTGCTTTAGTTTTTACTTTTCTAGCAGTGTATAATTGTTGTTTGTGAATGTTAGGATTTAATTAAACTTCATCCAAATAGAATAGCACATGTACAATGTCTTGAGCGACTGTTTTCTTTCAATGCAAGTTCTTATTTCTTCTTGGCTATCATATTTGTACAAGCAAGATTATCATAATAACTAAGCAATTTTTTCTTCAGGTTATTATGCAGTTTAGGTAGTGAGTTTTTTTTTTTTTGCAGATTTATACAGTGCCTAATTTGATTCAACAAGGATAATGATATTGCAAGGCTTAAAAAATTAGACTATGGCCACTTTTCTTAGAGCACCTATAGCCGGACTTGGCAAATCCGGCTAGTCCTCAAAAATTGACGTCCACGTCCGTGTATCTCATATCCAATATACTAAACCATGCAACCTCGATAAAACTATGTAGATTATGAAATGGACATACAATCGAATATAGAAATGCACACTACTAGGGAAAAGCCTAGCAGCAGCGCGGGTTTTAGGTATAGCAGTAGCGCGGGGTCCCGCACTACTGATACAGCGCTACAGCTAACCTGTAGCAGCAATGCGTGTCTGCCCGCGCTACTGCTATACAAGCGTAGCAGCAGCGAGCGGTATGAAAGCGCGCTACTGCTAATAGCTCTAGCGCACTTTACTAGGCCGCGCTAGTGCTAGTGGCACGCTGCTGCTAACTTTTCTCCACTTGCTACTGCTAATTTTATTAGTTTTTGTTTTTTTCTGCATATTTGTTTTGTATTTGAACAGGCTTTATACAAGAATATTTAGCACATACAAATGTCATCATCATACACATACAAATGGTTGCGAGACCACAAATGTAATCATAGCATATGCATACAAATAGTCTCATCATAATCATCATCCAACACAAAGTGGTCTCTCGTCATCATCTCGAAAATAGCGATACATGCAAGACCGAGCACACGGCGGAGAGATGATGATGTAGTAGGGAGATCAAAAGTGGACAAAGCTCTTCTTGACAAAGCTAGAACTAGTTAGGGGGCACATAGGTCACTTCACTAAATGCTACATCTACCTAGTTAACTAATTTGGAAGGAGACAACTTCAAGTAGTGGAGGGGGAGGAAAAAGAGAAAGGAGATGCATTAATGGAGGTAGTGTAGTTAGCTAGGAGTAATAAAGAGAGAGAAAGGTAGGTAGAAAAGGGAGAGTAATGGGGGGAGAAGAATTGAGGAAGAGAGGAGGTGGGAGGTAGGGGAAAGTGAGGAAGAGAGGAGATGGGGGAGGGGGAGGGGGAGGGAAAAGGTGGCATTATGCTGCGTCTTAGCAGTAGCTGAAGGAAATATGCCCTAGAGGCAATAATAAAGTTGTTATTTATATTTCCTTATATCATGATAAATGTTTGTTATTCATTCTAGAATTGTATTAACTGGAAACTCAGTACATGTGTGAATACATAGACAAACAGAGTGTCACTAGTTTGCCTCTACTTGACTAGCTCATTGAATCAATGATGGTTATGTTTCCTAACCATAGACATGAGTTGTCATTTGATTAACTTGATCACATCATTAGAGAATGATGTGACTGACTTGACCCATCTGTTAGCTTAGCATGATGATCGTTTAGTTTGTTGCTATTGTTTTCTTCATGACTTATACATGTTCTTATGGCTATGAGATTATGCAACTCCCGAATACCGGAGGAACACTTTGTGTGCTACCAAATGTCACAATGTAACTGGGTGATTATAAAGGTGCTCTATAGGTGTCTCCGATGGTACTTGTTGAGTTGGCATAGATCGAGATTAGGATTTGTCACTCCAATTGTCGGAGAGGTATCTCTGGGCCCTCTCGGTAATGCACATCACTATAAGCCTTGCAAGCAATGTGACTAATGAGTTAGTTGTGGGATGATGCATTACGGAAACGAGTAAAGAGACTTGTCGGTAACGAGATTGAACTAGGTATTGAGATACCGACGATCGAATCTCGGGCAAGTAACATACCGATGACAAAGGGAACAACGTATGTTGTTATGCGGTTTGGCCGATAAAGATCTTCGTAGAATATATAGGAACCAATATGAGCATCCAGGTTCCGCTATTGGTTATTGACCGGAGACGAGTCTCGGTCATGTCTACATAGTTCTCGAACCCGTAGGGTCCGCACGCTTAAAGTTCGGTGACGATCGGTATTATGAGTTTATGTGTTTTGATGTATCGAAGGTAGTTCGGAGTCCCGGATGTGATCACAGACATGACGAGGAGTCTCGAAATGATAGAGATGTAAAGATTGGTATATTGGACGCCGAACACCGGAAGTGTTCCGGATGATTTCGGAGAAAACCGGGGCGCCGGAGGGGTTACCAGAACCCCCCGTGGAAGTATTGGGCCTTAGTGGGCCTGAGGGGAGAGAGAGGACTACAGCCCAGGAGGTGGTGCGCCCCCTCCCATGGGGAGTCCGAATTGGACTAGGGAGGGGGGCGCAACCCCTCTTTCCCTCTCCCTCTCCCTCTCTTTCCTTCCCCCTTCCCTCTTCCTAGTTGGACTAGGAAAGGATGAATCCTCTTCCTAGTAGGAAGAGGATTCCTCCTCTCCTTGGGGCGCACCAAGGCTGGCCGGCCTCCCCCTTGCTCCTTTATATACGGGGGCGAGGGGGCACCCAAAGACACACAAGTTGATCATTGATCCCTTAGCCGTGTGCGGTGCCCCCCTCCACCATAATCCACCTCGATCATATCGTAGCGGTGCTTAGGAGAAGCCCTGTGTTGGTAGCAACATCATCACCGTCATCACGCCGTTGTGCTGACGAAACTCTCCCATGAAGCTCTGCTGGATCGGAGTTCGTGGAACGTCATCGAGCTGAACGTGTGCTGACTCGGAGGTGCCGTGCGTTCGGTACTTGGATCGGTCAGATCTTGAAGACGTTCGACTACATCAACTGCGTTCTCATAACGCTTTCGCTTACGGTCTACAAGGGTACATGGACGATACTCTTCCCTCTCGTTGTTATGCATCACCATGATCTTGCGCGTGCGTAGGAATTTTTTTGAAATTACTACGTTCCCCAAGAGTGGCATCCGAGGCAGGTTTATGCGTAGATGTTATATGCGCGAGTAGAACACAAAGGAGTTGTGGGCGTGGGTATATACATATTGCTTGTCGTCACTAGTTGATTATTGATTCAGCGGCATTGTTGGATGAAGCGGCCCAGACCGACATTACGCGTACACTTACGCCAGACTAGTTCTACCGACGTGCTTCGCACACAGGTGGCTAGTGGGTGTCTGTTTCTCCAGCTTTAGTTGAATCGGATTCAATGAACAGGGTTCTTTCTGAAGATCAAAAAGCAATCACTATACTACGTTGTGGTTTTTGATGCGTAGGTCAGAACGGTTCTTGCTTAGCCCGTAGCAGCCATGTAAAACTTGCAACAACAAAGTAGAGGATGTCTAACTTATTTTTGGGCATGTTGTGATGTGATATGGTCAAGACGTGATGAGATATAAATTGTTGTACATGTTTTGTTGAAGTTATCGGCAACTGGCAGTAGCCTTATGGTTGTCTCTTTATTGCATAAGATGCAACCGCCATACAATTGCTTTACTTTATCGCTATGCGATAGTATTAGTTGCAAAAGCAATAGTTGACGAGACGATCATGTGATGACACGTTGATAGAGATCAAGATGATGGAGATCATGGTGTCATGCCGGTGACGATAGAGATCATGACGGTACTTTGGAGATGGAGATCAAAGGCGCAAGATGATCATGGCCATATCATATCACATATTTTGATTGCATGTGATGTTTATCCTTTATGCATCTTATTTTGCTTAGTTCGGCGGTAGCATTATAAGATGATCTCTCACTAAATTTCAAGGTACAAGTGTTCTCCCTGAGTATGCATCGTTGCCAAAGTTTGTCGTGCCGAGACACCACGTGATGATCGGGTGTGATAAGCTCTACGTTCACATACAACGGGTGCAAGCCAGTTTTGCACACGTAGAAATACTCGGGTTAAACTTGACGAGCCTAGCATATACAGATATGGCCTCGGAACACCGAGACTGAAAGGTCGAGTGAATCATATAGTAGATATGATTAACAAAGTGATGTTCACCATTCAAAACTACTCCATTTCACGTGATGATCGATCATTGTTTAGTTGATTTGGATCACGTGATCACTTATATGATTAGAGGGATGTCTATCTAAGTGGGAGTTCTTAAGTAATATGATTAATTGAACTTTAATTTATCATGAACTTAGTACCTGATAGTATTTGCATATCTATGTTGTAGATCAATTGCTTGCGTATAGCTTCCCCATTTTATTTATGATATGTTCCTAGAGAAAACTAAGTTGAAAGATGTTAGTAGCAATGAAGCGGATTGGATCCGTGATCTGAGGATTATCCTCATTGCTGCATAGAAGAATTATGTCCTTGATGCACCGCTAGGTGACGGACCTATTGCAGGAGCAGATACAGACGTTATGAACGTTTGGCAAAGCTCGGTATGATGACTACTTGATAGTTTAGTGCACCATGCTTTACGTCTTAGAACCGGGACTTCAAAAACTTTTTTAATGCCACGGAGCATATAAGATGTTCCAAGAGCTGAAATTTGTATTTCAGACTCATGCCCGAGTCAAGAGGTATGAGACCTCTCACTAGTGTTTTGCCTACAAGATGGAGGAGAATAGCTCAACCAGTGAGCATGTGCTCAGAATGTCTGAGTACTACAATCGCTTGAATCAAGTGGGAGTTAATCTTCCAGATAAGATAGTGATTAACAGAGTTCTCTAGTCACTATCGCCAAGTTACTGAACTTCGTGATGAACTATAATATGTAAGGGATAACGAAAACGATTCCCGAGCTCTTCGCGATGCTGAAATCAGCGAAGGTAGAAATCAAGAAAAGCATCAAGTGTTGATGGTTGACAAGACCACTAGTTTCAAGTAAAAGGGCAAGGGAAAGAAAGGGAACTTCAAGAAGAATGGCAAGCAAGTTGCCACTCCCATGAAGAAGCCCAAAGCTAGACCCAAGCCTAAAACTGAGTGCTTCTACTGCAAAGAAAAATTGTCACTGGAAGTGGAACTGCCCTAGATACTTGGTGGATAAGAAGGATGGCAAAGTGAACAAAGATATATTGAATATACATGTTATTGATGTGTAGTTTACTAGTGTTTATAGCAACCCCTCGGCATTTGATACTGGTTCAGTTGCTAAGAGTAGTAACTCAAAGCGTGAGTTGCAGAATGAACAGAAACTAGTTAAGGGCGAGGTGACAATGTGTGCTGGAAGTAGTTCCAAGATTGATATGATCATCATCGCACACTCCCTATACTTTCGGGATTAGTGTTGAACCTAAATAAGTGTTATTTGGTGTTTGCGTTGAGCATGAATATGATTTGATCATGTTTATTGCAATACAGTTATTCATTTAAGTTAGAGAATAATTGTTATTCTGTTTACATGAATAAAACCTTCTATGGCCATACACCCAATGAAAATGGTTTGTTGGATCTCGATCGTTGTGATACACATATTCATAATGTTGAAGCCAAAAGATGCAGAGTTGATAATGATAGTGCAACTTATTTGTGGCACTGTCGTTTAGGTCATATTGGTGTAAAGCGCATGAAGAAACTCCATTCTGATGGACTTTTGGAATCACTTGATTATGAACCACTTGGTACTTGCGAACCATGCCTCATGGGCAAGATGACTAAAATGTCGTTCTCCGGAACAATGGAACGAGCAACAGATTTGTTGGAAATCATACATACTGATGCATGTGGTCTGATGAATACTGAGGCTCGCGGCGCATATCGTTATTTCTCACCTTCACAGATGATTTGAGCAGATATGGGTATACCTACTTAATGAAACATAAGTCTAAAACATTTGAAAAGTTCAAAGAATTTCAGAGTGAAGTGGAAAATCATCATAACAATAAAATAAAGTTTCTACAATCTGATTGTGGAGGAGAATATTTGAGTTACGATTTTTGTCTTCATTTCAAACAATGTGGAATGGTTTCGCAACTCACGCCACCTGGAACACCATAGTATAATGGTGTGTCTGAAAGTCGTAATCGTACTTTACTAGATATGGTATGATCTATGATGTCTCTTACCAGTTTACCACTATCATTTTTGGGGTTATGCATTAGAGACAGCTACATTCACATGAAATAGGGCACCATCTAAATCCATTGAGACGACACCGTATGAACTATGGTTTGGCAAGAAACCTAAGGTGTCGTTTCTTAAAGTTTGGGGTTGCGATGCTTATGTGAAAAAGTTTCATACTGATAAGCTCAAACCCAAATCGGAGAAATGTGTCTTCATAGGATACCCAAAGGAGACACTTGGGTACACCTTCTATCACAGATCCAAAGGCAAGACATTTGTTGCTAAGAATGGATCCTTTCTAGAGAAGGAATTTCTCTCGAAAGAAGTGAGTGGGAGGAAAGTAGAACTTAATGAGGTAACTGTACCTACTCCCTTATTGGAAAGTAGTTTATCACAGAAATCTGTTCCTGTGACTCCTACACCAATTAGTGAGGAAGCTAATGATGATGATCATGTAACTTCAGATCAAGTTACTACTGAACCTCGTAGGTCAACCAGAGTGAGATCCGCACCAGAGTGGTACGGTAATCCTGTTCTGGAAATCATGTTACTAGACCATGATGAACCTACGAACTATGAGGAAGCGATGATGATCCCAGATTCCGCAAAATGACCTGAGGCCATGAAAAATGAGATGGGATCCATGTATGAGAACAAAGTGTGGACTTTGGTTGACTTGCCCGATGATCGGCAAGCCATAGAAAATAAATGGATCTTCAAGAGGAAGACAAACGATTATAGTAGTGTTACTATCTACAAAGCTAGACTTGTCGAAAAAGGTTTTGATAAAGTTCAAGGTGTTGACTACGATGAGATTTTCTCACTCGTAGCGATGCTTAAGTCTGTCCGAATCATGTTAGCAAATTGCCACATTTTATGAAATCTGGCAAATGAATGTCAAAACTACATTCCTTAATGGATTTCTTAAAGAAGAGTTGTATATGATGCAACCAGAAGGTTTTGTCGATCCTAAAGGTGCTAACAAAATGTGCAAGCTCCAGCGATCCATCTATGGACTGGTGCAAGCATTTCGGAGTCGGGATATACGCTTTGATGAGTTGATCAAAGCATATAGTTTTATACAGACTTGCGGTGAAGCCTGTATTTACAAGAAAGTGAGTGGGAGCACTACAACATTTCTGATAAATATATGTGAATGACATATTGTTGATCAGAAATAATGTAGAATTTTCTGGAGAGCATAAAGGAGTATTTGAAAAGAGTTTTTCAAAGAAAGACCTCGGTGAAGCTGCTTACACATTGAGCATCAAGATCTATAGAGATGGATCAAGACGCTTGATAAGTTTTTCCAATGAGTACATACCTTGACAAGATTTTGAAGTAGTTCAAAATGGAACAGTCAAAGAAAGAGTTCTTGCCTGTGTTGCAAGGTGTGAAGTTGAGTAAAGACTCAAAACCTGACCACAGCAGAAAATAGGAAGAGAATGAAAACTCATTCCCTATGCCTCTGTCATAGGTTCTATAAAGTATGCTATGCTATTTACCAGTCCTATTATATATCTTAGCATGATTCTAGCAAGGGAGTACAATAGTGATCTAGGAGTGGATCACTGGACAGCGGTCAAAATTACCCTTAGAGGACTAAGGAAATATTTCTCGGTTATGGAGGTGATAAAAGAGTTCGTCGTAAAGAGTTACGTCGATGCAATCTTTTTACATCGATCTAGATGACTCTAAGTCTCGATCTGGATACATATTGAAAGTGGGAGCAATTATCTAGAGTAGCTCCGTGCAGAACATTGTAGACATAGAAATTTGTGAAATACATACGGATCTGAATGTTGCAGACCCGTTGACTAAATTTCTCTCACAAGCAAAACATGATCATTCTTTGGGTCTTAATCACATAACGATGTGAACTAGATTATTGACTCTAGTAAACCCTTTGGGTGTTAGTCACATGGAGATATGAACTAATCACATAAAGATGTGAACTATTGGTGTTAAATCACATGACGATGTGAACTAGATTATTGACTCTAGTGCAAGAGGGAGACTGAAGGAAATATGCCCTAGAGGCAATAATAAAGTTGTCATTTATATTTCCTTATATCATGATAAATTTTTATTATTCATGCTAGAATTGTATTAACGGGAAACTAGTACATGTGTGAATACATAGACAAACAGAGTGTCACTAGTTTGCCTCTACTTGACTAGCTCGTTGAATCAATGATGGTTATGTTTCCTAACCATAGACATGAGTTGTCATTTGATTAACGTGATCACATCATTAGAGAATGATGTGATTGACTTGACCCATCCGTTAGCTTAGCATGATGATCGTTTAGTTTGTTGCTATTGTTTTCTTGATGACTTATACATGTTCCTATGACTATGAGATTATGCAACTCCTGAATGCCGGAGGAACACTTTGTGTGCTACCAAACGTCACAACATAATTGGGTGATTATAAAGGTGCTCTATAGGTGTCTCCGATGGTACTTATTGAGTTGGCATAGATCGAGATTAGGATTTGTCACTCCGATTGTCGGAGAGGTATCTTTGGGCCCTCGGTAATGCACATCACTATAAGCCTTGCAAGCAATGTGGCTAATGAGTTAGTTGAGGGATGATGCGTTACAGAAACGAGTAAAGAGACTTGTCGGTAACGAGATTGAACTAGGTATTGAGATACTGACGATCGAATCTCGGGCAAGTAACATACCGATAACAAAGGGAACAACGTATGTTGTTATGCGGTTTGACCAATAAAGATCTTCGTAGAATATATAGGAACCAATATGAGCATCCAGGTTCCGCTATTGGTTATTGACCGGAGACGAGTCTCGGTCATGTCTACATAGTTCTCGAACCCATAGGGTCCGCACGCTTAAAGTTCGGTGCCGATCGGTATTATGAGTTTATGTGTTTTGATGTACCGAAGGTAGTTCGCAGTCCCGTATGTGATCACGGACATGGCGAGGAGTTTCTAAATGGTCGAGGCGTAAAGGTTGGTATATTGTACGGCTATATTCGAACACCGAAGTGTTCCAGATGATTTCGGAGAAAACCGAAGCGCCGGAGGGGTTACCGGAACCCCCCTGCACTACTAGGGAAAAC
This sequence comes from Triticum urartu, assembly GCF_056163025.1. NCBI lineage: Eukaryota > Viridiplantae > Streptophyta > Magnoliopsida > Poales > Poaceae > Triticum > Triticum urartu. Next base: position 122,226,514 of record NC_141879.1, read on the forward strand.
CCTAGTAGTAGCGTGGGTTTTGAGGCTATCAGCAGCGCGGGCGGCCGCGCTACCAATAAGGCGCTACAGCTAACTCTTAGTAGTAGCGTTGTCTGTACTCGCGGTACTACTATTGACTATATCAACAACGCTTTCCCAGAACGCGCTACTATTAGTTAGTTGCAGCGATTTCCTAGCCCCGCGCTACTGCTATATCTTTCACCATTACCACCCCGTTTCAGCTTCAATAAACTGCAATTTCGAGATACTAGGTACTACTAGATATCAATTTCATAAAGCCATAAAACATTATAGGTACTAGGTAGTGTTCCCTCGGTTCCAAATTACTCGTCGTGATTTTAGTTCAAATTTGAACTAAAATCATGAGTAATTTGGAACCGAGGGAGTACTAGAAAACAGTTTCATATATACTCAACATGCATCCTCGAGCAGTACTAGGTGATATCGACGACGATCATCATATGTAGTTCTAGATGATATCGACAACAATCATGATATGTAGTTCTACATGATATCGACGACAATCATCATATGTAGTTCTAGATGATATAGCCACACACACACATATAGTTCTAGATGATATCGACAACGATCATCATCCTCAAGCCTAGGAGGTGGGTGTTCCTGATAGTAATTAGGATGGCATGTCCAACACGAAGATTCTTGCCAATGAGGAATCACTTCCACCCAACCGATTTTAAGTGTGTGCGACCGTCTATGTCCATGCGGTAAGTACAGGTGGTGACGGAGTCCCTTGCGGTAAGGCGTAGTCCAGCTAAGCCTTCTTCATCAGGCTCGATACCACAACTCACAGATAGGTTCTTTGGCAATTTTTGAACAAGAAAAACATATCAATTAATAAATAGCTTCGCACATACTCTTGCAAATATATTTCTATTAAGTCTAGATTTCTACACTAACAACAGACACAGTACTACACATTTGTACTAATTAATCATGAATTCTACTAATAAGTATATATGGATTATCTACACTATTAATAGTTCCTTGGATTCTACACTAATAAGCATGTGATCAGACTCTACACTAAAGCATATCATCGACTAGATTCCACAAAGCATATCATTGGACTCTACACTAAGCATATCATCGGATTCAGTAAGCATATCATTGGATAATTTGCATTTGTAAGTATAACAATAAAGCATATATATATATATATCATCAAATTACTAGTCAGTATAACATACCATTTCATGCCGATCGACCATGGTACTTGTCAGGCGGGTCACGAATGGCAGCCCGACAAAGTCATCACGTGGCGGAATTATGTCCCATAGGTTGCACACCTCCTCCTCGCTCAGCCTCATTCTTTGAGCTACAATGGCTTCATAAAGTGGGTTCTCATCATCTTCATCGAGTGGGTCCTCATTATCTTCATCATCTTCCACCAGGTTGAGATAAATGACAGCCAGCTTGGGTCTTTCTGCTCTGAAGGAGAAGCTGATCAACTCACCACCAGTAAGACGCATGTGGGCAAGGAAACGAGCCCATCCATCTCCTCCAATCTGTGACATATTGCGTCATTTCTCGACCTCTATAGTGTATGGCCCCCCAGGAGTCTCAAATGTCACAGTGTCTCGTGTCAGCTTGTTGAATGTAACATCCCAAATTTTCAATTTAGAATGTTATACATTAGATCATCAATGCATATCATATTTTTATTTGCTTCTAGCTTGATCCTAGAAATTCTACGCAACTCAACGACCCTCGGAGAGAGTTGGGGATTTCATGATTTTCATATTTGAGTCTTCTCAACTTTTGAAAAATAGGATCATTTGATTTTATTTATTTTATCTTCAATTATTTATATTACAAAAAGATGAGAGAGGGAATAAAATGACTTTCCCAAAATAAAGAAATATTGAGGATTTAATAATAAAATCAAATAAGATTTTAGTTGGAGTTATTTGCTATTTTATTTGAATTTAGGAAAAATGCGCGTTTTTCAAAATTGTATTTAGGCCCCAAATAAATGGTCATCCTGTTCGGCTTGATTTTAGAAGCCGGCAAAAATTTATTTCGGGATTTTTGGAGTCCGTTTAGTATTTCTTTTATTTGTTTTTCTGCGCATAATTATTAAAAAAAATGAAACCGACTTTGGGCCGTGTTCGGCCAGGACACCTCCGGCCGGGCCTTTAAATAGCGCCGCCCCGAGCCCGTTTAGCCCAGTCGCCGCCCGCACCGAACCCCAACCCTAGCCTCCCCAAGCCGCTGCCGCCCGGAGCCGCTCGCTGCCCTGCCGCCGCCCCGCCCGCCGCCGCCGGAGCCGCCGCCGCCGCCCGCTGACCCCGCCGCCACCGCCGCCGAGAATAACCCGCCGCCGCCGCCGGTTTTTCCTAGAAAACCGTTCGGTTTTTGCCGGTTTTCGATCGGTTTTTTTAGATCCATTTTTTTAGATAGATCGGTTTTTTCCGGTTTAGTTTATTTAGCGAGCGTTCGCTCGTTTGTTCGTTTTAACGAACGCGTTCATCGTTTAGTTCCAGATAATGAACGTTCGTTCGTTAATCTGTTCGTCGTTTTTCTTTTTCTCAATTTTCCGCGATTATTTCTGATCGCGATTTCTGATCCGATTTTCGTTCTAGTATAACTTTTCGCTCGTTTGTCAGAATCAGGCGATTCAAGCGCCTGGAGTTTCGTCTCGAAACCCTCTTTCCATTTAACCAACTCAAACAAGTTTTTGCCTCTGTAAAATTTGACTTAGATCCAGATTAGTAAACGAAGCTTGTTTCTTTCGTCGTTTGACTTTCGTTGCTTCGTTCGATTTGATTCTTTTTGCAAACTGGAGTTCTTAAGTTCAAATTTCTGGTTAGATCTCTTATTTGAGTTTTACCCGTGCATTAGATGAGTACTTATTGTATGCTTGTTTGTTTGCGATAGAGCACCCGGAGTGCGCCGCTTGCTACTTCGAATCGCTCGGTTTCGCGGATCATCAGCAAGGCAAGTAACACTTTGATCATACCTCCTACTACCCAGTTTTTATTGCATTAGATCAATCCTCAAACATTGCATGATTAGGATCTAATTAAATTGTGGGTTGGGAAGTAGATGAGGTAGTACCTATTACCTGTTCCATTATCAAACCCTTGGGAGTTACTTCTACGTTTGCTTATATTGCCATGCTATGCTAGTAGACGTGGATGTTGGGTTTCGTAGTAATTTCAAAAAAATTCCTACGCACACGCAAGATCATGTGATGCATAGCAACGAGAGGGGAGAGTGTTGTCTACGTACCCAACGCAGACCGACTGCGGAAGCGATGACGCAACGTAGAGGAAGTAGTTGTACGTCTTTACGATCCAACCGATCAAGCACCGAAACTACGGCACCTCCGAGTTCGAGCACACATTCAGCTCGATGACGATCCCCGGACTCCGATCCAGCAAAGTGTCGGGGAAGAGTTCCGTCAGCACGACGGCGTGGTGACGATCTTGATGCACTACAGCAGCAGGGCTTCGCCTAAACTCCGCTACAGTATTATCGAGGACTATGGTGGCTGGGGGCACCGCACACGGCTAAGGAATAGATCACGTGGATCAACTTGTGTCTTTCTGGGGTGCCTCTGCCTCAGTATATAAAGGAGCCAAGGGGGAGGGGGCGCCGGCCAGGACGAGGGCGCAGGAGGAGTCCTACTCCTTCCGGGAGTAGGACTCCCCCCCCCAATCCTAGTTGGACTAGGATTCCCCAAGGGGGAAAGAGAGAGAGGGGGGCCGGCCACCTTCTCCTAGTCCTAATAGGACTAGGGGAGGGGGAAGGTGCGCAGCCACCTTGGGCAGCCCTTTTCTCTTTCCACTAAAGCCCATTAAGGCCCATATGGCTCCCGGGGGGTTCCGGTAACCTCCCGGTACTCCGGTAAAATCCCGATTTCACCCGGAACACTTCCGATATCCAAACATAGGCTTCCAATATATCAATCTTTACGTCTCGGCCATTTCAAGACTCCTCGTTATGTCCGTGATCACATTCGGGACTCTGAACAACCTTCGGTACATCAAAATGCATAAACTCATAATATAACTGTCATCGTAACCTTAAGCGTGCGGACCCTACGGGTTCGAGAACAATGTAGACATGACCGAGACACGTCTCCGGTCAATAACCAATAGCGGGACCTGGATGCCCATATTGGCTCCTACATATTCTACGAAGATCTTTATCAGTCAGACCGCATAACAACATACGTTGTTCCCTTTGTCATCGGTATGTTACTTGCCCGAGATTCGATCGTCGGTATCCAATACCTAGTTCAATCTCGTTACCGGTAAGTCTCTTTACTCGTTCCGTAATACATCATCCCACAACTAACTCATTTAGTTGCAATTCTTGCAAGGCTTAAGTGATGTGCATTACCGAGAGGGCCCAGAGATACCTCTCCGACAATCGGAGTGACAAAACCTAATCTCGAAATACGCCAACCCAACATGTACCTTTGGAGACACCTGTAGTACTCCTTTATAATCACCCAGTTACATTGTGACGTTTGGTAGTACCCAAAGTGTTCCTCCGGTAAACGGGAGTTGCATAATCTCATAGTTATAGGAACATGTATGAGTCATGAAGAAAGCAATAGCAACATACTAAACGATCGGGTGCTAAGCTAATGTAATGGGTCTTGTCAATCAGATCATTCAACTAATGATGTGACCTCGTTAATCAAATAACAACTCTTTGTTCATGGTTAGGAAACATAACCATCTTTGATTAACGAGCTAGTCAAGTAGAGGCATACTAGTGACACTCTGTTTGTCTATGTATTCACACATGTATTATGTTTCCGGTTAATACAATTCTAGCATGAATACTAAACATTTATCATGATATAAGGAAATAAATAATAACTTTATTATTGCCTCTAGGGCATATTTCCTTCAGTCTCCCACTTGCACTAGAGTCAATAATCTAGATTACACTGTAATGATTCTAACACCCATGGAGCTTTGGTGCTGATCATGTTTTGCTCGTGGAAGAGGCTTAGTCAACGGGTCTGCAACATTCAGATCCGTATGTATCTTGCAAATCTCTATGTCTCCCACCTGGACTAGATCCCGGATGGAATTGAAGCGTCTCTTGATGTGCTTGGTCCTTTTTGTGAAATCTGGATTCCTTTGCCAAGGCAATTGCACCAGTATTGTCACAAAAGATTTTCATTGGACCCGATGCACTAGGTATGACACCTAGATCGGATATGAACTCCTTCATCCAAACTCCTTCGTTTGCTGCTTCCGAAGCAGCTATGTACTCCGCTTCACATGTAGATCCCGCTACGATGCTTTGTTTAGAACTGCACCAACTGACAGCTCCACCGTTTAATGTAAACACGTATCGGGTCTGCGATTTAGAATCGTCCGGATCAGTGTCAAAGCTTGCATCAACGTAACCTTTTACGGTGAGCTCTTTTTCACCTCCATATACGAGAAACATATCCTTAGTCCTTTTCAGGTATTTCAGGATGTTCTTGACCGCTGTCCAGTGATCCACTCCTGGATTACTTTGGTACCTCCCTGCTAAACTTATAGCAAGGCACATATCAGGTCTGGTACACAGCATTGCATACATGATAGAGCCTATGGCTGAAGCATAGGGAACATCTTTCATTTTCTCTCTATCTTCTGCAATGGTCGGGCATTGAGTCTGACTCAACTTCACACCTTGTAACACAGGCAAGAACCCTTTCTTTGCTTGATCCATTTTGAACTTCTTCAAAATTTTGCCAAGGTATGTGAAAGTCCAATTAAGCGTCTTGATCTATCTCTATAGATCTTAATGCCTAATATGTAAGCAGCTTCACCGAGGTCTTTCATTGAAAAACTTTTATTCAAGTATCCCTTTATGCTATCCAGAAATTCTATATCATTTCCAATCAGCAATATGTCATCCACATATAATATCAGAAATGCTACAGAGCTCCCACTCACTTTCTTGTAAATATAGGCTTCTCCGAAAGTCTGTATAAAACCAAATGCTTTGATCACACTATCAAAACGTTTATTCCAACTCCGAGAGGCTTGCACCAGTCCATAAATGGATCGCTGGAGCTTGCACACTTTGTTAGCTCCCTTTGGATCGACAAAACCTTCCGGTTGCATCATATACAACTCTTCTTCCAGAAATCCATTCAGGAATGCAGTTTTGACATCCATCTGCCAAATTTCATAATCATAAAATGCGGCAATCGCTAACATGATTCGGACGGACTTAAGCATCGCTACGGGTGAGAAGGTCTCATCGTAGTCAATCCCTTGAACTTGCCGAAAACCTTTTGCGACAAGTCGAGCTTTGTAGACTGTAACATTACCATCAGCATTAGTCTTCTTCTTAAAGATCCATTTATTTTCAATTGCTTGCCGATCATCGGGCAAGTCAAACAAAGTCCATACTTTGTTCTCATACATGGATCCCATCTCAGATTTCATGGCTTCAAGCCACTTTGCGGAATCTGGGCTCACCATCGCTTCTTCATAGTTCGTAGGTTCATCATGATCTAGTAGCATGACTTGCAGAACAGGATTACCGTACCACTCTGGTGCGGATCTTACTCTGGTTGATCTACGAGGTTCAGTAGTATCTTGATCTGAAGTTTCATGATCATTATCATTGGCTTCCTCACTAACTGGTGTAGGTGTCACTGAAACAGTTTTCTGTGATGTACTACTTTCCAGTAAGGGAGCAGGTACAGTTACCTCATCAAGTTCTACTTTCCTCCCACTCACTTCTTTCGAGAGAAACTCCTTCTCTAGAAAGGATCCATTCTTAGCAACGAATGTCTTGCCTCCGGATCTGTGATAGAAGGTGTACCCAACAGTCTCCTTTGGGTATCCTATGAAGACACATTTCTCCGATTTAGGTTCGAGCTTATCAGGTTGAAGCTTTTTCACATAAGCATCGCAGCCCCAAACTTTAAGAAACGACAACTTTGGTTTCTTGCCAAACCATAGTTCATAAGGCGTCGTCTCAACGGATTTTGATGGTGCCCTATTTAACGTGAATGCGGCCGTCTCTAAAGCATAACCCCAAAATGATAGCGGTAAATCAGTAAGAGACATCATAGATCGCACCATATCTAGTAAAGTACGATTACGACGTTCGGACACACCATTACGCTGTGGTGTTCCGGGTGGCGTGAGTTGCGAAACTATTCCACAGTTTTTCAAATGTACACCAAACTCGTAACTCAAATATTCTCCTCCATGATCAGATCGTAGAAACTTTATTTTCTTGTTACGATGATTTTCAACTTCACTCAGAAATTCTTTGAACTTTTCAAATGTTTCAGATTTATGTTTCATTAAGTAGATATACCCATATCTGCTTAAATCATCTGTGAAGGTGAGAAAATAACGATATCCACCACGAGCCTCAATATTCATCGGACCACATACATCGGTATGTATGATTTCCAACAAATCTGTTGCTCTCTCCATAGTACCGGAGAACGATGTTTTAGTCATCTTGCCCATGAGGCATGCTTCGCAAGTACCAAGTGATTCATAATCAAGTGGTTCTAAAAGTCCATCAGTATGGAGTTTCTTCATGCGCTTTATACCGATATGACCCAAACGACAGTGCCACAAATAAGTTGCACTTTCATTATCAACTCTGCATCTTTTGGCTTCAACATTATGAATATGTGTATTACTACTATCGAGATTCAATAAGAATAGACCACTCTTCAAGGGTGCATGACCATAAAAGATATTACTCATATAAATAGAACAACCATTATTCTCTGATTTAAATGAATAACCGTCTCGCATTAAACAAGATCCAGATATAATGTTCATGCTCAACGCTGGCACCAAATAACAATTATTTAGGTCTAATATTAATCCCGAAGGTAGATGTAGAGGTAGCGTGCCGACCGCGATCACATCGACTTTGGAACCGTTTCCCACGCGCATCGTCACCTCGTTCTTTGCCAGTGCCCGCTTATTCCGTAGTCCCTGTTTCGAGTTGCAAATATTAGCAACAGAACCAGTATCAAATACCCAGGTGCTACTGCGAGCTCTAGTAAGGTACACATCAATAACATGTATATCACATATACCTTTGTTCACCTTGCCATCCTTCTTATCCGCCAAATACTTGGGGCAGTTCCGCTTCCAGTGACCAGTCTGCTTGCAGTAGAAGCACTCAGTTTCAGGCTTAGGTCCAGACTTGGGTTTCTTCTCTTGAGTAGCAACTTGCTTGCCGTTCTTTTTGAAGTTCCCCTTCTTCTTCTTCCCTTTGCCCTTTTTCTTGAAACTAGTGGTCTTGTTAACCATCAACACACTTGATGCTCCTTCTTGATTTCTACCTCCGCAGCTTTCAGCATTGCGAAGAGCTCGGGAATAGTCTTGTTCATCCCTTGCATATTATAGTTCATCACGAAGCTCTTGTAGCTCGGTGGCAGTGATTGGAGAATTCTGTCAATGACGCAATCATCCGGAAGATTAACTCCCAATTGAATCAAGTGATTATTATACCCAGACATTTTGAGTATATGCTCACTAACAGAACTGTTCTCCTCCATATTGCAGCTATAGAACTTATTGGAGACTTCATATCTCTCAATTCGGGCATTTGCTTGAAATATTAACTTCAACTCCTGGAACATCTCATATGCTCCATGACGTTCAAAACGTCGTTGAAGTCCCGATTCTAAGCCGTAAAGCATGGCACACTGAACTATCGAGTAGTCATCAGCTTTGCTCTGCCAGACCTTCATAACATCTGGTGTTGCTCCAGCAGCAGGCCTGGCACCCAGCGGTGCTTCCAGGACGTAATTCTTCTGTGCAGCAATGAGGATAATCCTCAAGTTACGGACCCAGTCCGTGTAATTGCTACCATCATCTTTCAACTTTGCTTTCTCAAGGAACGCATTAAAATTCAACGGAACAACAGCACGAGCCATCTATCTACAATCAACATAAACAAGCAAGATACTATCAGGTACTAAGTTCATGATAAATTTGAGTTCAATTAATCAAATTAATTAAGAACTCCCACTTAGATAGACATCCCTCTAATCTTCTAAGTGATTACGTGAACCAAATCAACTAAACCATAACCGATCATCACGTGAGATGGAGTAGTTTTCAATGGTGAACATCGTTTATGTTGATCATATCTACTATATGGTTCACGCTCGACCTTTCGGTCTCCGTGTTCCGAGGCCATATCTGCATATGCTAGGCTCGTCAAGTTTAACCTGAGTATTCTGCGTGTGCAAAACTGGCTTGCACCCGTTGTAGATGGACGTAGAGCTTATCACACCCGATCATCACGTGGTGTCTGGGCACGACGAACTTTGGCAACGGTGCATACTCAGGGAGAACACTTCTTGATAATTTAGTGAGAGATCATCTTATAATGCTACCGTCAATCAAAGCAAGATAAGATGCATAAACATCACATGCAATCAATATAAGTGATATGATATGGCCATCATCATCTTGTGCTTGTGATCTCCATCTTCGAAGCACCGTCATGATCACCGTCGTCACCAGCGTGACACCTTGATCTCCATCGTAGCATCGTTGTCGTCTCGCCAATCTTATGCTTCCACGACTATCACTACCGTTTAGTAATAAAGTAAAGCATTACATCGCGATTGCATTGCATACAATAAAGCGACAACCATATGGCTCCTGCCAGTTGCCGATAACTCGGTTACAAAACATGATCATCTCATACAATAGAATTCAGCATCATGCCTTGACCATATCACATCACAACATGCCCTGCAAAAACAAGTTAGACGTCCTCTACTTTGTTGTTGCATGTTTTACGTGGCTGCTACGGGCTTAAGTAAGAACCAATCTCACCTACGCATCAAAACCACAACGATAATTTGTCAAATAGACTCCGTTTTAACCTTCGCAAGGACCGGGCGTAGCCATACTTGGTTCAACTAAAGTTGGAGAGACAGTCGCCCGCAAGCCATCTATGTGCAAAGCACGTCGAGGGAACCGGTCTCGCGTAAGCGTACGCGTAAGGTTGGTCCGGGTCGTCTCGTCCAACAATACCGCCAAACCAAAGTATGACATGCTGGTAGGCAGTATGACTTGTATCGTCCACAACTCACTTGTGTTCTACTCGTGCATATAACATCAACATAAATAACCTAGGCTCGGATGCCACTGTTGGGTTTCATAGTAATTTCAAAAAAAATCCTACGCACACGCAAGATCATGTGATGCATAGCAATGAGGGGGAGAGTGTTGTCTACGTACCCAACGCAGACCGACTGCGGAAGCGATGACACGACGTAGAGGAAGTTGTCGTACGTCGTCACGATCCAACCGATCAAGCACCGAAACTACGGCACCTCCGAGTTCGAGCACACGTTCAGCTCGATGACGATCCCCGGACTCCGATCCAGCAAAGTGTCGGGGAAGAGTTCCGTCAGCACGATGGCGTGGTGACGATCTTGATGTACTACGGCAGCAGGGCTTCGCCTAAACTCGGCTACAGTATTATCGAGGAATATGGTGGCAGGGGGCACCGCACACGGCTAAGGAATAGATCACGTGGATCAACTTGTGTGTCTAGAGGTGCCCCCTGCCTCCGTATATAAAGGAGTAGAGGGGGGAGGCTGGCCGGCCAAGCTTGGTGCGCCAGGAGAGTCCTACTCCCTCTGGGAGTAGGATTCCCCCCCCCCCAATCCTAGTTGGAATAGGATTCGCGGAGGGGGAAAAGAGGAGGAGGGGCCGGCCACCTCTCCTAGTCCTAATAGGACTAGGGGAAGGGGGGTAGGTGCGCATCCCATCTAGGGCAGCCCCTTCTATTTTCCACTAAGGCCCATTATGGCCCATATAGCTCCCGGGGGGTTCCGGTAACCCTCCCGGTACTCCGGTAAAATCCCGATTTCACCCGGAACACTTCCGATATCCAAATATAGGCTTCCAATATATCAATCTTTACGTCTCGACCATTTCGAGACTCCTCGTCATGTCCGTGATCACATCCGGGACTAAAAACAACCTTCGGTACATCAAAATGCATAAACTCATAATATAACTGTCATCGTAACCTTAAGCGTGCGGACCCTACGGGTTCGAGAACAATGTAGACATGATCGAGACATGTCTCCGGTTAATAACCAATAGCGGGACCTGGATGCCCATATTGGCTCCTACATATTCTACGAAGATCTTTATCGGTCAGACCGCATAACAACATACGTTGTTCCCTTTGTCATCGGTATGTTACTTGCCCGAGATTCGATCGTCGGTATCCAATACCTAGTTCAATCTCGTTACCGGCAAGTCTCTTTACTCGTTCCGTAATACATCATCTCACAACTAACATATTAGTTGTAATGCTTGCAAGGCTTATGTGATGTGTACTACCGAGAGGGCCCAGAGATACCTCTCCCACAATCGGAGTGACAAATCCTAATCTCGAAATACGCCAACCCAACATCTACCTTTGGAGACACCTGTAATGCTCCTTTATAATCACCCAGTTACGTTGTGACATTTGGTAGCACCCAAAGTGTTCCTCCGGTAAACGGGAGTTGCATAATCTCATAGTCATAGGAACATGTATAAGTCATGAAGAAAGCAATAGCAACATACTAAATGATCGGGTGCTAAGCTAATGGAATGGGTCATGTCAATCAGATCATTCAACTAATGATGTGACCTCGTTAATCAAATAACAACTCATTGTTCATGGTCAGGAAACATAACCATCTTTGATTAACGAGCTAGTCAAGTAGAGGCATACTAGTGACACTTTGTTTGTCTATGTATTCACACATGTATTATGTTTCCGGTTAATACAATTCTAGCATGAATAATAAACATTTATCATGATTATAAGGAAATAAATAATAACTTTATTATTGCCTCTAGGGCATATTTCCTTCATATAGAACTTATTGGAGACTTCATATCTCTCAATCCGGGCATTTGCTTGAAATATTAACTTCAACTCCTGGAACATCTCATATGCTCCATGACGTTCAAAACGTCGTTGAAGTCCCGATTCTAAGCCGTAAAGCATGGCGCACTGAACTATCGAGTAGTCATCAGCTTTGCTCTGCCAGACGTTCATAACATTTGGTGTTGCTCCAGCAGCAGGCCTGGCACCCAGCGGTGCTTCCAGGACGTAATTCTTCTGTGCGGCAATGAGGATAATCCTCAAGTTACGGACCCAGTCCGTGTAATTGCTACCATCATCTTTCAACTTTGCTTTCTCAAGGAACGCATTAAAATTCAACGGAACAACAGCATGAGCCATCTATCTACAATCAACATAAACAAGCAAGATACTATCAGGTACTAAGTTCATGATAAGTTTATGTTCAATTAATCAAATTACTTAAGAACTCCCACTTAGATAGACATCCCTCTAATCTTCTAAGTGATTACGTGATCCAAATCAACTAAACCATAACCGATCATCACGTGAGATGGAGTAGTTTTCAATGGTGAACATCGTTATGTTGATCATATCTACTATATGATTCACAGTCGACCTTTCGGTCTCCGTGTTCCGAGGCCATATCTGCATATGCTAGGCTCGTCAAGTTTAACCTGAGTATTCTGCGTGTGCAAAACTGGCTTGCACCCGTTGTAGATGGACGTAGAGCTTATCACACCCGATCATCACGTGGTGTCTGGGCACGACGAACTTTGGCAACGGTGCATACTCAGGGAGAACACATCTTGATAATTTAGTGAGAGATCATCTTATAATGCTACCGTCAATCAAAGCAAGATAAGATGCATAAAAGGATAAACATCACATGCAATCAATATAAGTGATATGATATGGCCATCATCATCTTGTGCTTGTGATCTCCATCTCCGAAGCACCGTTATGATCACCATCGTCACCGGCGCGACACCTTGATCTCCATCATAGCATCATTGTCGTTTCGCCAATCTTATGCTTCCACGACTATCACTAGCGCTTAGTAATAAAGTAAAGCATTACATCGCGATTTCATTGCATACAATAAAGCGACAACCATATGGCTCCTGCCAGTTGCCGATAACTCGGTTACAAAACATGATCATCTCATACAATAAAATTCAGCATCATGCCTTGACCATATCACATCACAACATGCCCTGCAAAAACAAGTTAGACGTCCTCTACTTTGTTGTTGCAAGTTTTACGTGGCTGCTACGGGCTTAAGTAAGAACCAATCTCACCTACGCATCAAAACCACAACGATAGTTTGTCAAATAGACTCCGTTTTAACCTTCTCAGGGACCGGGCGTAGCCATACTTGGTTCAACTAAAGTTGGAGAGACAGTCGCCCGCAAGCCACCTGTGTGCAAAGCACGTCGGGGGAACCGGTCTCGCGTAAGCATACGCGTAAGGTTGATCCGGGTCGTCTCGTCCAACAATGCCACCGAACCAAAGTATGACATGCTGGTAGGCAGTATGACTTATATCGCCCACAACTCACTTGTGTTCTACTCGTGCATATAACATCAACATAAATAACCTAGGCTCTGATACCACTGTTGGGTTTCGTAGTAATTTCAAAAAATTTCCTACGCACACGCAAGATCATGTGATGCATAGCAACGAGAGGGGAGAGTGTTGTCTATGTACCCAACGCAGACCGACTGCGGAAGCGATGACGCAACGTAGAGGAAGTAGTTGTACGTCTTCACGATCCAACCGATCAAGCACCGAAACTACGGCACCTCCGAGTTCGAGCACACGTTCAGCTCGATGACGATCCCCGGACTCCGATCCAGCAAAGTGTCGGGGAAGAGTTCCGTCAACACGACAGCGTGGTGACGATCTTGATGCACTACAGCAGCAGGGCTTCGCCTAAACTCCGCTATAGTATTATCGAGGACTATGGTGGCTGGGGGCACCGCACACGGCTAAGGAATAGATCATGTGGATCAACTTGTGTCTTTCTGGGGTGCCTCTGCCTCAGTATATAAAGGAGCCAAGGGGGAGGGGGGCGCCGGCCAGGAGGAGGGCGCAGGAGGAGTCCTACTCTGGGAGTAGGACTCCCCCCCCAATCCTAGTTGGACTAGGATTCCCCAAGGGGGAAAGAGGGAGAGGGGGGCCGGCCACCTTCTCCTAGTCCTAATAGGACTAGGGGAGGGGGAAGGTGTGCAGCCACCTTGGGCAGCCCTTTTCTCTTTCCACTAAAGCCCATTAAGGCCCATATGGCTCCCGGGGGGTTCCGGTAACCTCCCGGTACTCCGGTAAAATCCCGATTTCACCCGGAACACTTCCGATATCCAAACATAGGCTTCCAATATATCAATCTTTACGTCTCGACCATTTCGAGACTCCTCGTTATGTCCGTGATCACATCCGGGACTCCGAACAACCTTCGGTACATCAAAATGCATAAACTCATAATATAACTGTCATTGTAACCTTAAGCGTGCGGACCCTACAGGTTCGAGAACAATGTAGACATGACCGAGACACGTCTCCGGTCAATAACCAATAGCGGGACCTGGATGCCCATATTGGCTCCTACATGTTCTACGAAGATCTTTATCGGTCAGACCGCATAACAACATACGTTGTTCCCTTTGTCATCGGTATGTTACTTGCCCGAGATTCGATCGTCGGTATCCAATACCTAGTTCAATCTCGTTACCGGTAAGTCTCTTTACTCGTTCCGTAATACATCATCCCGCAACTAACTCATTTAGTTGCAATGCTTGCAAGGCTTAAGTGATGTGCATTACCGAGAGGGCCCAGAGATACCTCTCCGACAATCGGAGTGACAAAACCTAATCTCGTAATACGCCAACCCAACATGTACCTTTGGAGACACCTATAGTACTCCTTTATAATCACCCAGTTACGTTGTGACGTTTGGTAGTACCCAAAGTGTTCCTCCGGTAAACGGGAGTTGCATAATCTCATAGTTATAGGAACATGTATAAGTCATGAAGAAAGCAATAGCAACATACTAAACGATCGGGTGCTAAGCTAATGTAATGGGTCTTGTCAATCAGATCATTCAACTAATGATGTGACCTCGTTAATCAAATAACAACTCTTTGTTCATGGTTAGGAAACATAACCATCTTTGATTAACGAGCTAGTCAAGTAGAGGCATACTAGTGACACTCTGTTTGTCTATGTATTCACACATGTATTATGTTTCCGGTTAATACAATTCTAGCATGAATACTAAACATTTATCATGATATAAGGAAATAAATAATAACTTTATTATTGCCTCTAGGGCATATTTCCTTCAGTGGATTGGGTGAGTGTATCCATGACAGATGTGAGATTGTTAAATTAATGGTTTATTTAAGGTGGTAACTTAAACACACACATCTAGGTGGATTGAGGCACCTGGGTATTCCAGCGATTGCCTGTTTTTCTTTTGGACCACCACCCAGGCCCAAAGGGATCATGAGATTATTCATACTAGAAACTTCTGTGTGCAGCCACAAGCTACTATGGGCTCTAGCATAGTTGACTAAGTTGTGCGAACTCTTACAGTGGTAGACTAGCAGATGTAGGGGATGTAGGTTGGTACGGTCTACCCGTTTGTAAGTGCTAGCACTTCTGAAAGACTATGTCTCCGTCATCCGTTTCTCAAACACCATGTAGTGCGAGAATCCCAACGGAGGAGATCGAGTCTTGTGGGGAAAAGTGCGCAAACCTCTGCAGAGTGTATAAACTAATCATGGTTAGATGTGTCCCCGCTTATGGACAGCTTGAGTATCTAGTATTTGGATTATCATGTGAATCTCATCATGTTACTCTAACTAATTTTGTTGGGTTTTAATGATGATGCTTAATTGGGATTGAGAGGGTGTCTACACTCTCAATGTTTAACAACTACCATGATAGTTAAATAAAATTTATTTCTTTGCAGTAGGGAAAAATTGGCTTTACGCAAAACTGTAACCATAGAGCTTTCCACCAGCCAAATATGCATGTAGTATAGCCCTATTCTTTCATTACTCTCTATGTGTTACATTGCCAGCATATTCCATGTGCTGACCCGTTTCGGGCTGCAACGTTCATGTTGCAGACTTTTTAGACGATGAGTAAGGCGCTTTTAGGTCGTGGTTCTATACTCAGTGATGCTGTTGGAGTTGATGGACTCACTTATCTTCCAAGCCTTCCGCTGTTATCGTCATTAGATGGCCTTAAGCCATATTTATTGTAATAAGTTCTCTTTTGAGACATTCAATGTACTAAGTGTGTGATTGTTACTCTGTTATAAATCCTTCAAGTACTGTGCGTGTCAGCATTACTGATCCAGGGATGACCCTGAAGCGCAGAGATCAGACTGTTTGAGGTATGGTCGCTACATTGAATTTCAACCTCACATTGCATGGGACGATCGGTGTAAAAAAAGCAAAATGACACAATGCAGTAATGCCAACACTAAAAGTAAAATAGTTGTTACATTTCATCTAATTTCTTACCGCCGCATGACGAAAACTCGGCTGGAAGTAGATGTCGAACAGCTTGCCAGTTGCAAGGCTGCTGGCGCACCTTGACTTGCACAGTCGACATAGTGGTGGTGGTGGCGGCGCCATTTTCCTAAACCAATATGAGCAAAGGATTAACGATCCACTTCACAGGAAAGAAAAACAGGAGCATGTGATATTTTTGGTTCTTCCGCGAGAAGCAATTTTATGGACAATTATAAGGGTACCAAATAAGGGTACCACCTACCAAGACATTTCATCTATTTTGGCCCCTATTACCTAAGATAATTGATTAAAAAACAAGTGGAAAATTTAACTAAATTGGCACCTACATTTTGCCAAAATATAACTTATTACAAAAAAAACAAAAGCATCTACCTATCCATGTACAGAAAAAATAACAATAAAATGGTGCATACTAAATCAACTAAATAAACTAGCCTACTAAATCCACTAGCATACTAAATCAACTAAATCAAAATGTTCTAAATCAACTAAATCAACTAGCCTACTAAATCTACTAAATCAACTAGCCTACTAAATCAACTAAATCAAAATGTTCTAAATCAACTAGCCTACTAAATCAACTAAATCAAAATGTTCTAAATCAACTAGCCTACTAAATCAACTAAATCATATCAACTAAATCAAAATGTTGCATATGAACTAGCCTACTAAATCAAAATGTAGCAGGGAGGAGGGAGAAGGAGGGGCGACTCGAGGAGGGAGAAGAGAGTAGGATGGAGGAGGAAGGCGGAGCGAGGAGGGGACGGTCGACGGGGACTCGAGGGAGGACGGAGGAGGAGGGCGGTACCGAGTCCAGCGAGGAGGAGGAGTTGACGGCAGCACAGAGGGCAGAGGGGTAGGCGACGGCGGCCGGTGGGGGAGGACCGGCGCGTGCGGGGGGTGAGGGGGAGTGAGTGTGAGTGTGAGGAGAGCATGGGGGCCGGGTTGGAGATAGCTAGTTTTAGCAGTAGCGCTGTAAAGGCAAAGGCGCTGCTGCTAAACTACCTAGCAGTAGCGCGGTCTGAATAAAAGCGCTGCTGCTAGAACTAGCTTCGCGGCGGGGTCGTGGGAATTATAGCAGTAGCGCGGCTTAGAGGAGGCGCGCTGCTGCTACGTCTATTTCAGTAGCGAGTACTGTCGGAGCGCGCTACTGCTACATTGCAGCAGCGCCTTATTTTAAAACTAGCTGCTGGTAAGATCATGTGTATAAGCTTTTCCCTAGTAGTGTGGGGAAGTATTGGGCCTTAGTGGGCCTGAGGGGAGAGAGAGGGCTGCAGCCCACTGTTGGAAATATGCCCTAGAGGCAATAATAAATTAGTTATTATTATATTTCATTGTTCATGATAATCTCTTATTATCCATGCTAGAATTGTATTGATAGGAAACTCGGATACATGTGTGGATACATAGACAACACCATGTCCCTAGTAAGCCTCTAGTTGACTAGCTCGTTGATCAATAGATGGTTACGGTTTCCTGACCATGGACATTGGATGTCGTTGATAACGGGATCACATCATTAGGAGAATGATGTGATGGACAAGACCCAATCCTAAGCCTAGCACAAGATCGTGTAGTTCGTATGCTAAAGATTTTCTAATGTCAAGTATCATTTCCTTAGACCATGAGATTGTGCAACTCCTGGATACCGTAGGAGTGCTTTGGGTGTGCCAAACGTCACAACGTAACTGGATGGCTATGAAGGTGCACTACGGGTATCTTCGAAAGTGTCTGTTGGGTTGGCACGAATCGAGACTGGGATTTGTCACTCCATGTAACGGAGAGGTATCTCTGGGCCCACTCGGTAGGACATCATCATAATGTGCACAATGTGACCAAGGAGTTGATCATGGGATGATGTGTTACGGAATGAGTAAAGAGACTTGCCGATAACGAGATTGAACAAGGTATCAGGATATCGACGATCGAATCTCGGGCAAGTATCATACCGATAGACAAAGGGAATTGTATACGGGATTGATTGAATCCTTGACATCGTGGTTCATCCGATGAGATCATCGTGGAGCATGTGGGAACCAACATGGGTATCCAGATCCTACTGTTGGTTATTGACCGGAGAGTTGTCTCGGCCATGTCTGCATGACTCCCGAGCCCGTAGGGTCTACACACTTAAGGTTCAATGACGCTAGGGTTATAGGGAAAGTATGTACGCGGTTACCGAATGTTGTTCGGAGTCCCGGATGAGATCCCGGACGTCACGAGGAGTTCCGGAATGGTCCGGAGGTAAAGATTTATATATGGGAAGTCCCGTTTTGGTCACCGGAAAAGTTTCGGGTGCTATCTGTAACGTACCGGGACCACCGGGAGGGTCCCGGGGGTCCACCAGGTGGGGCCACCAGCCCTAGAAGGCTGCGTGGGCCAAGTGTGGGAGGGGACCAGCCCCAGGTGGGCTGGTGCCCCCCCCCCACCAAGGCCCAAGGCGCAAGGGAGAGTGGGAGGAGGAAAACCCTAGGTCCAGATGGGCCTTAAGGCCCACCCTAGGTGCGCCCCCCTCTCTTCCCCCTTGGCCGCCACCCTAGATGGGTTTTGGGGCTGCCTCCACCCCTAGGGAGGGAACCCTAGATGGGGGGCGCAGCCCCTCCCCTTCCCCTATATATACTTGAGGTATTGGGGGCTGCAAGACACACGAGATCCTCTCCCTCTTGGCGCAGCCCTACCTCTCTCCCTCCTCATCTCTCGTAGTGCTTGGCGAAGCCCTGCTGGAGTTCCGCGCTCCTCCACCACCACCACGCCGTCGTGCTGCTGTTGGACGGAGTCTTCCCAACCTCTCCTTCTCCCCTTGCTGGATCAAGGCGTGGGAGACGTCACCGGGCTGTACGTGTGTTGAACGCGGAGGCGCCGTTGTTCGGCGCTTAGATCGGAATCAACCACGATCTGAATCGCTGCGAGTACGACTCCTTCATCCGCGTTCTTGCAACGCTTCCGCTTAGCGATCTACAAGGGTATGTAGATGCACTCCCCTTCCCCTCGTTGCTAGATTACTCCATAGATTGATCTTGGTGATGCATAGAAAATTTTAAATTTCTGCTACGATCCCCAATAGTGGCATCATGAGCCAGGTCTATGCGTAGTTTCTATGCACGAGTAGAACACAAGTTGTTGTGGGCGTCGATTTTGTCAATTTACTTGCCGTTACTAGTCTTATCTTGATTCGGCGGCATCGTGGGATGAAGCGGCCCGGACCGACCTTACACGTACTCTTACGTGAGACATGTTCCACCGACTGACATGCACTAGTTGCATAAGGTGGCTAGCGGGTGTCTGTCTCTCCCACTTTAGTCGGATCAGATTCGATGAAAAGTGTCCTTATGAAGGGTAAATAGAAATTGGCATATCACGTTGTGGTTTTGGCGTAGGTAAGAAACGTTCTTGCTAGAAACCTATAGCAGCCACGTAAAAACTTGCAACAACAATTACAGGACGTCTAACTTGTTTTTGCAGCATGTGCCGTGTGATGTGATATGGCCAAAAGGATGTGATGAATGATATATGTGATGTATGAGATTGATCGTGTTCTTGTAATAGGAATCACGACTTGCATGTCGATGAGTATGACAACCGGCAGGAGCCATATGAGTTGTCTTAATTTATTTATGACCTGCGTGTCAACATAAACGTCATGTAGTTACTTTACTTTATTGCTAAAGCGTTAGCCATAGTGGTAGAAGTAATAGACGACAAGACAACTTCAAGAAGACACGATGATGGAGATCATGGTGTCATGCCGGTGACAACGATGATCATGGAGCCCCAAAGATGGAGATCATAAGAAGCAAAATGATATTGGCCATATCATGTCACTATTTGATTGCATGTGATGTTTATCATGTTTTACATCTTATTTGCTTAGAACGACGGTAGCTTAAATAAGATGATCCCTCACAATAATTTCAAGAAAGTGTCCCCCCTAATTGTGCACCGTTGCGAAGGTTCGTTGTTTGGAAGCACCACGTGATGATCGGGTGTGATAGATTCTAACGTTCGAATACAACGGGTGTAAGCTAGATTTACACACGTAATACACTTAGGTTGACTTGACGAGCCTAGCATGTACAGACATGGCCTCGGAACATGGAAGACCGAAAGGTCAAGCATGAGTCGTATAGAAGATACGATCAACATGAAGATGTTCACCGATGTTGACTAGTCCGTCTCACGTGATGATCGGACACGGCCTAGTTGACTCGGATCATGTTTCACTTAGATGACTAGAGGGATGTCTATCTGAGTGGGAGTTCATTAAATAATTTGATTAGATGAACTTAATTATCATGAACATAGTCTAAATTGTCTTTGCAAATATGTTGTGGATAAATAGCTCACGCTTTAGCTCCCTGTTTTAATACGTTCCTAGAGAAAAGACTAAGTTGAAAGATATTGTAAGCATTGACGCGGACTAGGTCCGTTGCCTGAGGAGTGTCCTCACTGCTACACAGAAGGCTTATGTCTTTGATGCACCGCTCGGTGTGCCAACCCCTCCAGCGTCGTCTGTGGATGTTGTGAACACCTGACAGACACATCCTGATGACTACTTGATAGTTTTAGTGCACCATACTTTACGGCTTAGAATCAGGATTCCAATGACGTTTTGAACGCCATAAGACATATGAGATGTTCCAAGAGCTGAAATTGGGATTTCAGGCTCATGCCCGTGTTGAGAGGTATGAGACCTCTAACAAGTTCTTTTGCCAACAAGATGGAGGAGAACAGCTCAGCTAGTGAGCATGTGCTTAGAATGTCTGGGTGCTACAATCACTTAAATCAAGTGGGAGTTAAACTTCCAGATAAGATAGTGATTTATAGAGTTCTCTAGCCACCATCACTAAGCTACTAGATCTTCGTGATGAACTATGACATACAAGGGATGGAGTTGATCCCGGAGCTGTTCGCGGTGCTTAAGACCGCAAAAGGTAGAAATCAAGAAGGAGCATCAAGTGTTGATGGTTTAACAAGACCACTAGTTTCAAGAAGGGCAAGGGCTAGAAGGGAAACTTCATGGATGGCAAACCAGTTGCCGCTCCAGTGAAGGAACCCAAGGTTAAACCCAAACCCGAGACTAAGTGCTTCTATTGTAAGGGGAACGGTCACTGGTAGCGAAATTACCCCAAATGCATGGTAGATAAGAAGGCTGGCAACTTCAACAAAGTATATACATGTTATTAATGTGTACCTCACTAGTACTCCTGGTAGCACCTGTGTATTGGATACCGGTTCAGTTGCTATTATTGGTGACTTGAAGCAAAAGCTACGGACTAAACGGAGACTGGCTAAGGGCGAGGTGACGATGTGTGTTGGAAGTGTTTCCAAGGTTGATGAGATCACCATCGCACGCTCCATCTGCCTTCGGGATTAATATTGAACCTAGATAAATGTTATCAGGTGTCTACGTTGAGCATGAATATGATTAGATCATGTTCATTGCAATAGGTTATTCATTTAAGTTAGAGAATAATGGTTATTCTGTTTACATGAATAATACCTTTCATGGTCATGCACCCTATGTGAATGGTTCATTAAATCTTGGTCGTGGTAATACGCATGTTCACGCCAAAAGATGTAGAGTTAATAATGATAGTACCACTTTCTTGTGGCACTGCCGCTTAGGTCATATTGGCGTAAGATGCATGAAGAAACTCCATTTCGATGGATGTTTGGAGTCACTTGATTTTGAATCGCTTGACACATGCGAGCCATGCCTCATGGGCAGGATGACTAAGACCCCGTTTTCAGGTACAATGAAACGGGCAAGTGACTTGTTGGAAATCATACATGCTGATGCGTGTGATCCAATAAGAATTGAAGCGTGTGGTGGATATCGCTATTTTCTCATCTTCACTGACGATTTGAGTAGATATAGGTATATTTACTTAATGAAGCACAAGTCTGAAACGTTTGAAAAGTTCAAGCGATTTCAGAGTGAAGTTAAGAACCATCATAACAAGAAGATCAAATTCCTACGATCTGATCGATGAGAATTTCTGAGTTATGAGTTTGGCAATCACTTAAGACATTGTGGAATTGTTTCACAGTTGAAGCCACCTGGAACACCACAGGGTAATGGTGTGTCCGAACGTCGTAATCGAACCTTATGAGATATGGTGCGATCTATGATGTCTCTTACCGATCTACCATTTTCATTTTGAGGATATGCGTTAGAGACAGCTGCATTCACTTTAGATAGGACACCATCTAAGTCCGTTGAGACGACGTCGTATGAATATGGTTTGGCAAGAAACCAAAGTTGTCATTTCTTAATGTTTGGGGCTGCGATGCTTAATGCTTCAGCCGGAGAAGCTCGAACCCAAAAGCGGACAAACACATCTTCATAGGATACCCAAAGGTGACAGTTGGATATACCTTCTACCTCAGATCCGAGGGCAAATTGTTTGTCGCAAAGAACGGGTCCTTTCTCGAGAAGGAGTTTCTCTCGAAAGAATTGAGTGGGAGGAAGATAGAACTTGATGAGGTTGTCGAACCTTTATTTCAACCAGAGAGTGATGCAACACAGAAAGATGTTTTCTGTGGCGCCTACGTCTGTTGAAGAGGAAGTTAATGATAGTGATCATGAAGCTTCGGATCAAGTTGCTATCGAACCTCATAGGTTGACAAGGATATGTACTACTCCTGAGTGGTACGGTAATCCTGTCTTAGATATCATGTTGTTAGACAACAATGAACCTACGAGCTATGGAGAAGCGATGGTGGGCCCGTATTTCGACAAATGGTTAGAAGCCATGAAATCCGAGATAGGATCCATGTATCAGAACAAAGTATGGACTTTGGTGGACTTACCCAATGATCGGCAAGCCATTGAGAATAAATGGATCTTTAAGAAGAAGACGAACGCGGACGGTAATGTCACCGTCTATGAAGCTCGACTTGTGGCAAAGAGTTTTTCACAAGTTCAAGGAGTTGACTACGATGAGATTTTCTCACCCGTAGCGATGCTTAAGTCCGTCGGAATCATGTTAGCATTAGCTGTATTTTTCGATTATGAAATCTGACAGATGGATGTCAAAACAAGTTTTCTTACCAGTTTTCGTAAGAAAGAGTTGTATGTGATACAATCAAAGTTTTTGTCGATCCTAAGGATGCTAAAAGGTATGCTGACTCCAGCGATCCTTCTATGGACTAGAGCAAGCATCTTGGAGTCAGAATATATGCTTTGATGGAGTGATCAAAGCTTTTAGGTTTATACAATGTTTGCTAGAAACTTGTATTTACAAGAAAGTGAGTGGGAGCACTACAACATTTCTGATAAGTATATGTGGATGACATATTGTTGATCCGAAATAATGTAGAATTTCTGGAAAGCATAAATGGTTGTTTGAAGAGTGATTTTCAAAGGAAGACCTGGATAAAGCTGCTTACATATTGGGCATCAAGATCTATAGAGATAGATCAAGACGCCTGATGATACTTTCAAAGAACACACATCTTGACATGATTTTGAAGGAGTTCAAAATAGATCAGTCAAAGAAGGGATTCTTACCTGAGTTGTAAGGTGTGAAGTTGAGTAAGACTCAAAGCTTGACCACGGCAGAAGAAAGAGGAAGGACGAAGGTCGTCCCCTATGCTTTTGTCATAGGCTCTATACGGTATGCCATGCTGAGTACCGCACCTGATGTGTGCCTTGCCACATGTCTGGCAAGAGGGTACAAAGGTGATCTAGGAGTGGATCACCAGATAGCGGTCAAAATTATCCTTAGAGGAATAAGGAAATGTTTCTCGGTTATGGAGGTGATAAAGAGTTCGACGTAAAGAGTTACGTCGATGCAAGCTTAACACCTATCCGGATAGCTCTGAGTAGAGATACCGGATACGTATAATGGAGCAACAATTTGGAATAGCTCCAAGTGGAACGTGGTAGCAGCATCTACGATATGACATAAAGTTTTGCGAAATACATAGGGATCTGAATATTGTAGACCCGTTGACTACAACCTCTCTCACAAGCATAACATGATCAAACCCAAAACTCATTGAGTGTTAATCACATAGTCATGTGAACTAGATTATTGAGTCTAGTAAACTCTTTGGATGTTGGTCACATGGCGATGTGACCTGTGAGTGTTAATCACATGGCGATGTGAACTAGATTATTGACTCTAGTGCAAGTGGGAGACTGTTGGAAATATGCCCTAGAGGCAATAATAAATTAGTTATTATTATATTTCATTGTTCATGATAATCGTTTATTATCCATGCTAGAATTGTATTGATAGGAAACTCAGATACATGTGTGGATACATAAACAACACCATGTCCCTAGTAAGCCTCTAGTTGACTAGCTCATTGATCAATAGATGGTTACGGTTTCCTGACCATGGACATTGGATGTCGTTGATAACGGGATCACATCATTAGGAGAATGATGTGATGGACAAGACCCAATCCTAAGCCTAGCACAAGATCGTGTAGTTCGTATGCTAAAGCTTTTCTAATGTCAAGTATCATTTCCTTAGACCATGAGATTGTGCAACTCCCGGATACCGTAGGAGTGCTTTGGGTGTGCCAAACATCACAACGTAACTAGGTGGCTATAAAGGTGCACTACGGGTATCTCCGAAAGTGTCTGTTGCGTTGGCATGAATCGAGACTGAGATTTGTCACTCTGTGTAACGGAGAGGTATCTCTGGGCCCACTCGGTAGGACATCATCATAACGTGCACAATGTGACCAAGGAGTTGATCACGGGATGATGTGTTACGGAACGAGTAAAGAGACTTGCCGGTAACGAGATTGAACAAGGTATCGGGATACCGATGATCGAATCTCGGGCAAGTATCGTACCGATAGACAAAGGGAATTGTATACGAGATTGATTGAATCCTTGACATCGTGGTTCATCCGATGAGATCATCGTGGAGCATGTGGGAACCAACATGGGTATCCAGATCCCGCTGTTGGTTATTGACCGGAGAGTTGTCTCGGCCATGTCTGCATGACTCCCGAGCCCGTAGGGTCTACACACTTAAGGTTTGATGACGCTAGGGTTATAGGGAAAGTATGTACGCGGTTACCGAATGTTGTTCGGAGTCCCGGATGAGATCCCGGACGTCACGAGGAGTTCCAGAATGGTCCGGAGGTAAAGATTTATATATGGGAAGTCCCGTTTTGGTCACCGGAAAAGTTTCGGGTGCTATGGTAACGTACCGGGACCACCGGGAGGGTCCCGGGGGTCCACCAGGTGGGGCCACCAGCCCTAGAAGGCTGCGTGGGCCAAGTGTGGGAGGGGACCAGCCCCGGGTGGGCTGGTGCGCCCCCCACCAAGGCCCAAGGTGCAAGGGAGAGTGGGAGGGGGCAAACCCTAGGTCCAGATGGGCCTTAAGGCCCACCCTAGGTGCGCCCCCCTCTCTTCCCCCTTGGCCGCCACCCTAGATGGGTTTTGGGGCTGCTGCCACCCCTTGGGAGGGAACCCTAGATGGGGGCGCAGCCCCTCCCCTTCCCCTATATATACTTGAGGTATTGGGGCTGCAAGACACACGAGATCCTCTCCCTCTTGGTGCAGCCCTACCTCTCTCCCTCCTCGTCTCTCGTAGTGCTTGGCGAAGCCCTGCTGGAGTTCCGCGCTCCTCCATCACCACCACGTCGTCGTGCTGCTGCTGGACGGAGTCTTCCCAACCTCTCCTTCTCCCCTTGCTGGATCAAGACGTGGGAGACGTCACCGGGCTGTACGTGTGTTGAACGCGGAGGCGCCGTTGTTCGGCGCTTAGATCGGAATCAACCGTGATCTGAATCGCTGCGAGTACGACTCCTTCATCTGCGTTCTTGCAACGCTTCCGCTTAGCGATCTACAAGGGTATGTAGATGCACTCCCCTTCCCCTCGTTGCTAAATTACTCCATAGATTGATCTTGGTGGTGCGTAGAAAATTTTAAATTTCTGCTACGATCCCCAACACCCAGGAGGTGGCGCGCCCCCTCCCATGGGGAGTCCGAATTGGACTAGGGGAGGGGGCGCAGCCCCTCTCCCTCTCTTTCCTTCCCCCTTCTCTCTTCCTAGTTGGACTAGGAAAGGATAGTAGGAAGAGGATTCCTCCTCTCCTTGGGGAACACCAAGGCTGGCCGGCCTCCCCCTTGCTCCTTTATATACGGGGGCGAGGGGCACCCAAAGACACACAAGTTGATCATTGATCCCTTAGCTGTGTGTGGTGCCCCCCTCCACCATAATCCACCTCGATCATATCGTAGCGGTGCTTAGGAGAAGCCCTGCGTCGGTAGCAACATCATCACCGTCATCACGCCGTCGTGCTGACGAAACTCTCCCGTGAAGCTCTGCTGGATCGGTTCGTGGGACGTCATCGAGTTGAACGTGTGCTAAACTCGGAGGTGCCGTGCGTTCGGTACTTGGATCGGTCGGATCGTTAAGACGTTCGACTACATCAATTGCATTCTCATAACACTTCCGCTTACGATCTACAAGGGTACGTGGACGATACTCTTCCCTCTCGTTGCTATGTATCACCATGATCTTGCGTGTGCGTAGGAAATTTTTTGAAATTACTACGTTCCCCAATAGTAGTGCGGGTGGCTAAGCGCGCTAATGCTAAAAGAATAGCATCAGCGCGCTTCCTGTGCACGCGCTACTGCTAAGCGGGGCCCGCCATGTGGCCAGTTTCAAAATTAACAGTAGGGACAAGACAAAAAAGCATTGCTGCTATTACTTTAGCAGTAGCGCGGGTCGCATATGAGTGTTGTTGCTAAACCTAGGTTGATGGGTACTGTCGATCACTTTTAGTAGCAGCACGGTTCGGCCCGGCTGCGCTACTGCTAACTGAGTAGTAGTAGCGCTTGTTCCGTACCCGCGCTACTGAATGTTAGCAATAGCGCCTCTTTTTGTACCGCGCTGCTGCTAAGATTCTGTGTATAAGGTTTTCCCTAGTAGTGGCACTATCCGTTCACCGAAGATCGCCAAAGTTTACATAATGCACATAAACGATGGACAAGTTTAAACTACATTTAAAAACTTGAAATTAAAGTGTAGAAGGTGGATCTTCACCACTTCCTACCGACCCTTTCCCCTTTGGTCTGACGATGTAGTTGTAGGCATTGGCGGCTGGTGGAGGATAGTCCGAATTATCGGACAAGGCGCCGTGGTCGTCGACATCGTCGGAGGGGTCGGAGAGGACGATGAGCCCTTGAGCCGTCGGACATCCCTGTCCTACTGCTGCTTGAGCTTCGCGAGCCGCCTCCGCCACTGCCTTCGCTGCATTGTGCTAGCTCCTACTGCGGTGTTCTTTCGGTGGAGCCGCTGAGCGTCCGTCTCCGCCATCGTAGGCGACCGGCGGTAGAACCAAGCGAGGAGCCACTCATCCTCATCGGGCTCCGCCGGCTACCCGCAGTGGCGACACATGGATTGCTCCGCCGCGTCCCTCTCCCTTGCACACTGCTTCTTGCGGTGGGCAACGCACACCTCCTATTCTGGCATCTGTGTCCGGGCTGGCGGGGCGGGCACAAGCACCCATCGCTGCCCCTTGCGAAGCTGCGCGCGGGGAGGAGGGGCCAGCTCCGGTGTCAGCGCTGCACCGGCTGAGGAGAGGCGGGGCTAGAGATCCGGAACTACCCCCTCTGTCCACCTTGGACCTATCAAGGGCAATGCAAAGGGCCAACTCCTCGTCGACATCAAGGTCAGAGTCGGAGCGGCTGCCGGCACACGACATGCTTGTCGGAGTGGATCGGAATCGAAGAAATCGAAGTAGAGGGAGAAGAAGAGACGGCGTGAGAGCGGAGTGAACTAAGTTAGGGTTCCCGGATTGTGGGGATTGGATTTTTTGTGTGTGGACGGAGTGGGGTTGGGGTGGGTCGGGTCCGAGGGGTGCCGGTCAGGCAGGGCGGTTTGAGGCGCCCGGGTGGGTTGTTTTTTTCCGGTCAGTGACCGGGCCATCCGTTCAAGCGTTTGGGGCGGTTTGGGATGCCTGGCTGTAGATACTCTTATGCTTATATATGCAACCAATAATGTTTTGGGGATGCCTGGCGGTAGATTCTCTTATGCTTATATATGCAACTAGTAAATTTTTTGAAATGCCCGAGGCAACGCACGGGCATTCTACTAGTTGATATAGATTTGGACAAGCGTGTTAGGGAAACAGTGAGTAGGGTGCTTGATTGATTTTGATGCTTCTAGAAAGATGGTTATAATAACCCTAAAAAAAGATGGTGATAATAACCTTGTATTTTTAGAAGATAGTAGCCTTGTTTGATTGAGCCATTATGGAATGTTTTATTGCTTTTTTTGCTACTACTCATGTTTATAGGCCGGGGGGCTCGGTCGGGTCGCGGTGCGGCTCCTGTACGTTTGCAGGGGATGCATTTGGATTTGGGCAAACATGTTGGCAAAATGGTAAAGGTGCGTGGTTGATTTTGATGTTTCTGGAAAGAGGGTTATACTCATAGGCTTGTTTGATTGAACCTTTTTGGAATGTTTTATTGCTTTTTCTTGCAACTCGATCGTGTTTCAGAATGCTGGGTTAGCATGCATATTTACAATATGGTCTGCAGAAAGGATAGTGAGTCCAAGGAAACGGAAAAGGTATATAATTTGTTTACAGTGGTAGTATATAATTTATTTATAACTGTAGGTTCAGTGTGTATCCGAGCGTGTTTTACAAGTCACGTAGTAGATTATAATTTGTAAAGCTTCAATCACGGTAGCTTATAATCAAGTTTAACACGACATTCTAAAATTCTTGTCCATCTCATGGCACACATAGGGACATTTTGTATATATAACTAAAAGTTAACATTGTTATCTTTGAATGTGTGTCCGCGAATAGAAACGTGACAAGCTCAACACCAAGTCCAACCTTCATCGGAAAATACTCCAACCCAACGCACCGTGCCCTACGTGCATGGCCCATGCAGAAGACCGGCTACACCTACTTGTCTGATGCCCGATTGCTACACGCATCTGGTGGTACATTGGTATCAAACCCCCTCTCTCTCTCTCTCTCTTCCCCTTCGAACAGGTTTGGAATTAACACCACCAATTGGAATCGCCAACACACGCACACCCTTCGTGCTACTCATAGTGCTTTGGAAAATCTAGGGTGCCAGGAACGCCAAAATCTCCCAACAGATAGAATACACCACCACACATGTAATTCAAAACATTGTTGATGATCTCACCGTTTGGACGGAACGTGTGAAAAGATCCGACAAAAAATCCCTTGCTGGAATGTAGCGGGACTATCTCACTTCTCGCTAGTTTGCGAGCTTCGTGAATTTTAAAAATAAAAAGTATGGACCCTGCCACCCAGTTCTATTGCACTGGAAATCCATATGCATTGTTCCACCCTAAGAACCTATAAGACTCTAGCCTCACTCGCCCCACACCTCTCCTTTCACGGCGTTGAGGTCATTGCTTCTAATAAAACTGTTGCAATTCCCACCAACTTCACCATCCTTCTGCGTGAGTCCGCTTTTGCTTTTAGGTAAGTCTAGGTAAATTGTATTGAGTAGATCTAACTCTCGTGAACTTTCTAATCATTTTGGTAGGCATCAATAAAAAGGATGTGTAATTTGCAATTAGTGTATAGCCCTTGCGGTTATGAAGCCGCTAGTAGTTCCTCTTACTGTCGGATAAAAAAGGATCTCCGTATAGTTTCTAGATCATGAACTAAGTGTTGAAAGCTTTGGGACGATCTTTTAGTTCCGGTCTTATATGTTGAGCCTAGAGTTGATTTTTAGAGTTAAATGACCAATTTCTTCATATTTTTCGGTCAATATCAAAAGAAAGTTAAACTCTCTAGTTAATTAAGCTCGGTATACCATAACCGAATTAGGTTTGCAATAGATAGTCTTGCAAAAAAAAACTTATACTAGAGCCAGGACTCGATTTTTTTTATTTCCTCATCCAAAGAGAAACTTAATTTAAATTTTAAAACATATGGGTTCCTCTTTCTATGATTTTCTATTATTTGTATATATTAGCTAGTTTAGTAGTAACTTCTTTTGACAAAGCGTAAGTTCTTGATTTGTTGCTTTTAGCAGTAGAAGTGCCGCACGGTAGACGAGGTGAGCAATCTTCACAACATTGAAAAAAAAACAGTAGAGTGCTACACGCACACCTCCATTAACGACTTCTTGCTATCTGGGATCACAGTACACTTGTGAAAAGTAAGCTTTCGGGGAAAAGATGCTCCATTTACCGGTTCACATCGACAAAAGCAAAGAAGTGAAAATTCCACGGTAAACTCTCCTGTTTTTCTTCGACGAATACAAGTCTCGTGGCTGTATGATTTCCACAGCATGTCTCAGTCGTCAAGCTAGCAAAATATGACCATGCCAACAATGGCTATCACCATCACTAACCAGTGACTGGTGAATCTCGCGTATGGGACAGTTGTGGGCGAGCGTATGCATGATCGATGGTGATGTTTTTGGGAAGATGATTATAAAACCTCGTTTGATTGAACCATTTTGGAATGTTTCGCACCACTTGGTTAGCATGTTTTACAATATATTGTGTGAAGAAAATGAGTCTAAAATCACATGTTCGGAAGTAACAAGGAAACTGGGAAGGCATGCTTTGTTTCTAGGAGCCACAAAGATTATAGTTTCTAGTGGTATAAGTTCAACACGACATTTTGAAAGTTATGCCTTGTGCATCATTCGGCAACCTAGTGTATTAATTAATATTAGAAGAGATTATCAATGTAGAATGTAGAGAAGTGGATCCGACAGCTGAGTTTACTTGGAAGTCTAGGGTGCAGCTATAATATAGATTTTTCGCTTGTCTGGCTTTGCGTGATCGGTGCTGGACATCGGACAGGCTCACCCGGAGCGGACTGCCTCATCAAGACAAGTGTCCCTAGTGTGTGCAACATGAAGAAACCATAAACCACCTCCTACTTGCCAAAGAGGTTTTGATGAATGTTTGTGGGCCTCTAGGCAAGCGGGGCTGGACTCCAACGATAATGATACCCCCAGAGAGTGGTGCATCAGAAAGCAAGATGATGGCCATAGCATAAAGGACATCCGAGCCATTGCAATTCTAGTGATGTGGGTCTTGTGGTAACACCGAAATGATATAGTTTTTTAGGGGGCTAGGCCATCGATGTCTCATGTGGCAGTGGTCATAGAAAGAGAGGGGGGAATCTAGAGGCAAGCAAGGCTACTAAAAGGAGAGCTTGATCCTTTGTTCAGTAGGGTCGCAATGCAGGGGAACAAGAGAGGTTAGAATAGACTTAGAGGTGGATGTGGGTGATTTGCATGTAATTGCAAGCTTCACATTGTGGACGAGTGTCTCCCCGCTTCCTTCTTTAATATATGATATGTACGCTCGTGCATATATTCGAGAAAAAGAAGAGAGTATCAATTACAGGAGTTACTATCAAGGTGTGGACAAGTCACCCGCCTATAACTGGACGTGTTCTAATTCCCAGGATTATATGTTGTTTGTCCCTCCTTGCGCGCCGCCAACTCCCAAAGATGGAATTCTAGACATTTTGTATATATAATTTAAGTTTAGCATTGTCATCTTTGGTTGTGAATGCCTGGATGGAAATATGGGAGGTGACCATACCATCAAATCTTTTATTACATCGAAAAACCGTATGTGCAATTGCACCCTAACAGTCCATTAGACAAAGCCCCGCTCTTCCCCGCCCTCGATCTTCTTCTTTCTGTTTTGTACCGCTTTGTTAGCATGTTCAAAATATAAAAGCATATTCGGTGGGTATAAGAAAACAAAAAAGAAATACTCCATCACATAGATATACTCTAGTGGTAGGTTCATGTTTCATCCGAGCGTATTTTAGAAGCCACATATATTATAATTTTTAAAATTTCAGCATTTTTGCTCTTCCTTCAGTTCGGCTTACGAAGCTTCGTTTTTCAGCCGTGACTTCACACCGGCGGTTGAGGAATGCTGGAACTTGTGGGCGCCTTTGGAGGTGAAAATTCTTCATTTAGCTTGTGTTGCACGGCCGTCTTTGGATAGCGGATTGCCTAGCCCGTCTCATGTTGCCGCATCTGAATCGCTGCAAGCTTTGCAACGGTCTCCGGAAGATGTGGAGCACATGTTGTTTGCTGCACCTACTCCGAACAGGTATGGATGGCTATCCTCATACCTCTGTAGTTGGTTAGGTTCACTCCGACCGACAATGCTTCGCTGGTGGAATGGTGTGCTTTGCTTTCGTCGATGATGCACGTCGGAAGGATCTGAACACGGTTGTTAGACGAATCTGGGTGGAGCTACAATTCTAGAAGATGGCAAGAGGGTGTGGAGTGAGTGCTGAGTGATAAGTTTCCTTTTATCGCGGTTCCTATTATGTACATGAACATAGTTTTCTTCCCCTTCTTAATGCAAAAGGCACACATTTCTTTTGTGTGGTCTTGTTAATTTTTTTGTCACAAGGTACTTTTTCACAGGAGGTTGTGAGACCTCTCCCGTCATCGACATTGTAGTCGCTACTTTTTGCTCAGACTAACGTCATTCCCGACTACTTCTCTTCCCTTTGTTTTCAGGTAAGTGTAGGTTACCAGAAGGCAGTATATCTTAGTCTTGATCATCTTGGTAGTCGTCAATACAAGGGATACATTATGCAATTTATGAACAACACTTGCCCCTTGTGGCTATAAAGCCGCCACTAGTTCCCGTTGTTGTCCGATAAATAGAATCTTGCGTATAGCTTCTAGATCATAAACTCCGTGTTGAATGCTTTGGATGATTTTTTAGTCCGCGGTCCTATGTTGCGAGCTTAAAGTTGCTTCTTATAGTTGAACAACAACCTTTCCACATTTTCTAGTCAAAGATACGGAGAGTTGAAAGTTAAACTCGCTAGCCTAGCTTCGCAATACTAGAGCCGAATTAGGTTACATACTCGCAAAGAAAAAATTAGGTTACATACATAGTTTTCTCTCTTCTTTTTGACATTGAACATAGTTTTCTCTCAGAGCCAGAACAAAATTTTAAATCTTCCGTTTTTTCGAAAATATACTCCATTTCTTGTGCCAATTAGAAACTTATTTGAAATTTGAAAACATATGTGTTCCTCCTTTTATTGTTTTAATTAACATATGCTAGGTAGTTTAGTACAGTAACGTCCTGGTTTGCTGCCTTTAACATTAGTGATGCACACACTTGCATCGTAGATCGCACACCCCCCTTGACGATTTCTCGCCATTTTGGATCACAGATTCACAGCCCACTTGTGAAAATGAAGCTTTCGGGGGGTAACGATGCCCCCAGCTTCCGTTCAGATCAACTGGCTTGCACGCACTAACAAAGAACTGAGACGCTGCAGTAAACTCCTCAGCTTTTAATTTCCTCATTTCCTTCCATGAACGGCTGTACGTTCCCAGCTAGGTCAACTCTTCTGCTCTCCCTTCCAGCAATACCACAAGCCTCGTGGCCGTAGTTTGCACCGCGTGGTCAGTCCCGGAGAGCCACACCTCCATCTGCACACGGCAGCTAGCTCAGCAACGTCTTGATCTGTTGCCTTTAACAGCAGACTGACACACACAGGTCCATTGGAGTAGATTGTAGCGCAGCTGCACCGACGATCTCTTGCCATTTCGGACCACAGTGCACATGCGAAAATTGAAGCTTCCCGGGAAAAAGGCGCCCCATTGTCCGATCCATCCAACCCAAGTTGCTTGCGCTCGCACGCACGGACGAAAAAACTGAAAAATCTGCAGTAAACTCTTCAGGTTTTCGTCGACGCATACTAGTCTCGCGCAGCTGTACGTGTCCGCGGCTCGGTCAGAGCACCGCGGAGCCACGCGTTGCAGTCGTCAAGAAGCCGGCAAAAGATGACCGTGGCAACACAGGATGGTTGAATTCACTGTGTGGGAAACGCCGGATGCGTGCCGGGGGCGACTGCCTGCCCTGGACGCCGGAGGGGTCAGCGCGGCGCTGCTGATGCCGGCCTGCCGTTGCGGGTAACTGAAAGTGGCATTTTCCCCCGTGCTTTCCCGCTGAAGACGCCGAGGAAAAATCGTCGGGTGCGCAGATGGGTCGACCAACCCCGGGCGGCGTCGACGTCGGCGGCGGTTAGGAAGACGACGCCGTTGCGGGTACGGTGAGAGACGGGGGAGGAGTGCTGTGCTGACCGAATGCTCTGCTGGGTCGTCGTCATGGAGCGACTAGTTGCAGGTAGCCACAGCCAGTGGGTAGCGTAGCGAGCTGACGGGCCGGACGGACGGACGGACGGACTGACAGTGCCAGGGGAGGGAGGAGGAAATGCGCGCGCTCGTTCGTGCCGACTGGGATTCCTTCCTGGGACGGCTTCGCTTCTCTCTCGGGGGAAGAAGGGAGTTGGGACTCACAAGTTGAGCTGGCTTGCTTTCGTTGCGGTTCTTCTTCGAGGTAGGTGCGATTATCGGATGGCTTACCATGCACACGCGCGCTGTGGTTCGAGGTTGGTGCGTTGCGTGGTTAGTAGTGTTAGAAGTTCAGGCCGCACCTGTACCATTCGAGGAGAAGCTATGACGACGATGACATCTCAAGACTGATTTGGTAATCTCGTCTACTCCATGGCCATGATTACGCGCTTCTCTCAGCTACCGATAAGCTTGACAATGTTACGTTTCATGCACTAGCCAACGTAACCAACAGTTCAAACTGATGAAAAAGGATTAGGCGATCCTCATATACACTTCAACACTTGAGACCATCAAACATTGTCGCATACCACCGTCAAGACCAATCCAATCACACTACCATGGAGCACCAGAGCCGTTCCTTTCATGCTCTTTATCTAACGTGTTAACTTATGCCTAGTGTATTCTTGGGGCGACACTAGGCGCCGGCCGATCAATACGAGAGCCTTCATGAGCCGTCGGATGCCCTGGCTCCTGGCTATCGGATCACAACAGCCCTCGTCGTCCTCTTCGCACGCTTTCTGCTTAATCGTGTGAAATCATCCGGATGATTGTAATTGTTTACTGCTAGTTTTGACTGCCTTGTGGTGCCTTTATATATAGACAAAAACTATATACGCTGCGGACGCGGCTGTTCATAAGCACGGGTGAACAGTAAAATAAAAAAAATACAAAAAGGTCTGAACTTTTACTGTGTCAAAGATTGACATATGTTTTCGTAATGCAAAGTTTTATCACCGGATGACATTCATGGAAAACGTGGTAAAAAAATCGACACTCCAAAATGTTGTTTTCCAAAGCATTTTGGAGCATCGAAAACATTTCTCAATGTTCGGTATAAAAATCAGAATTTTAAAAAATCGTTTTTAGTTTTTTACTGTTCACTTGAGCTCACATGACCTTGGGATAAGAACAACACTTTCGCATATGTTTCTTCCTATTCTAATTACAAATACAACTATAATCTGACATGTACACGTATATTTCACACATATTTCAACGAGTAAAATATCAACACAAAGAAGGAATTGGGCACGCCATGGGAAAGTACTCAAGTGCGTCTGATTTTGATTTTAATTTTAGAACAAACTAATCTTTCACAGAGAGCTCCTTTGATGAGCACAAAATAAAATTGGTGTATGTTAAGCAATATTTCCAGGCACAGTCCGAGGACAGTATCCAAACAGGCCCTATATAGTTACCACGCGCTCGGAGCGAGGTGAATGTTGCGCTCGCCTACACACCAACTCACAGCTTATGGGCGGGCCCAACAACGTTGTTCTTTGAGAACATGATCAGTATTCCTGCGAATTATTCTTGGGAAACGACATTAGTATTTTTTGCGAGAAAACTTCCAGTCTATTTATCTTCAATCATGGCAAGACAACGAATATCAGAAATAATAAAAATTACATTCAGATCCGTAGACCACATAGCGACGACTACAAGCACTGATGCGAGCCAAAGGTGCGCCGCCGTCATCGCCTCTCCCTCGCTGGAGCCGGACAAAACTTGTTGTAGTCGACAGTCGGAAAGTCGTCGTGCTAAGGCCCCAAGGACAAACGCATCAGAATAGCAACCACCGTCGATGAAGAGTAGCATAGATAGGAAGGATCCAACCTGAAGAAACACAAACGTATACGAACTACAACCAGATCCGAGCAAATCCACCAAGGACAGATTCACCGGAGACACACCTCCACACGCCCACCGATGAAGCTAGACACACCACCAAAATGGAAGCTAGGCGAAGAGAACCTTATTCCATGTTCAAGGAGTCATCGTCGTCTCGTCTTTCTGACCAGGACATAAACCCTAACGAAACTTGAAGAACTATCTAAAAACAGAGTCCTCTCGTCGGCAAGGGTTAGGATCCACCATGGCCCTACGGCTACCGGAGATGAGGCGGACAGCCGGCGGGAGGCAAAAGAACCCTAAGCTTTTCTTGGGAAGGAGGCGTCTTCCAACGGCAATTTCATTCTATTTTATTGTTTTGCATTTTTTTTCTATTTTCGAAATATTTTAAATACATATATTCGGAAAAAACAACTTACCTTTTGAAAAGAGTTCCTCGCAGATTTAATAAAATATTAATTCAGTGTAAAAACAAAATTGATGCAACTTTTAAAAAATATTTGTACCACCCAAAATAACATTGAAGCATTTCACAACATATGTATGTGAATTTTTTACTAAATGTATAAAAATAAAAAATTTATTTGCCTCGTTTTTACAAAAGTTCCGTATAGTAAAAAAAATGTCCATAAAATTTTAAAAATTGTTCATGTGTTTCAAAACATGCCCATGCCTTTTTTAGAAAGAAAACGTAATACTACTATGTAGAAGAATGTTCACATAACTAAAAAAATGTTCAACGAGTATTTGAAAATGTCTAACATTTATTGAGAAATTGTTAATTGAATGTAATAAAAATGCGCTTGTTATTTAAAAATGTATAATATTAAAAGATTTTTCTATGTAAACTTCAAAACAAATTAACATATCATTGATAAAATGTTTAAAAACATGATTTTGAAAAATATCTATCATATATTTCAAAAATGTTCTATAAAAACAATGTTTCACATGTATTGAAAAGTGCACAACATGTATTGGAAAAGGAAAATTGAAATTTAAAAGCAAAATCAAAATCAAAACTGAAAAAAGGAGGAAAGCATAGAAAGAATAAATATTAAAAAAAATCACGTGGGAGATTCTAAAACTAGTGTGTACTAGTCCATAGAACCTCTGTAAAACTAGTTCAATGGGTCGGCCCACTAAGATATGAGTGCCAACAGCGCTAGAGGCGAGACAAGGCGAGGCTACATTTCCCAGTAAGCGAGATATAACCCTAGAGTATTCCGAGGAATATGATAGGACTCACACACGACGAGCACTGGGTCGGGCCCATGACTCAGTTTCTGCTAGGTTTTTTTTTTCCTTTTCTCCTTTCACCTTTTTTGTTGTCCATTTGTTTTATGTTTTTTGTTTTATACATGCATTTTTCTAAAAAAATGTAGTGAATACTATACAAAAAGTGATGAATATTGTTAAATACATGGAGAACATTTTTAAGAATACATGATGAAAATTTACATGCATAATATATTTTCTTGCAGGTGTTTCTTGCAGCTTTCCCCTTTGCTCGGGTGTCCGAAGACGACGCCGAAGTATGCTGCGTGGTGTGCTTCTAGTTTTGAGTGAGCTGTGTCCCGTGTTATCTCCAGGTACTCTCATAACTAGCTCCTTGCCTAACTCTCGGGTGAGCGCCTCTTCTTATCGACAGCGCGGCGTCCTTCGAACCAGGATGAGAGGCTAGGGTCCCTCTTCGGAATTAGAGAAGGAAGTAGCTGTGTTCCCTCAACCCAGTGGAGCAGTGTTGATCCGTCCTCTCGTGGCTATCGGCTCATCGAGGAAGTTTCTTCTGCTTAGTTGTTTTTGGATCTTGAGTGTAGTGGGCATCAACATTTGCAAGATGTTTTTTCTCTGATTTCTTTAGCTGGTTATGTGTGTTGCATCGTAAGCTGCCCTATCAACTCCATGTGCCGTTCGGTCGATTGTTTCATTTCATGGTGGCCATATGTAAACGCTGGCCGTCAAAGCCGGTCTCTTTTTGAGCCTTACATCTAAAACCGTCACCACTTGTCACGATCCTAGCAGCTATTCCCTCCGTTTGGAATTACTTGTCTCGAAAATGAATATATCTAGTACTAAAATACATCTAGGTACATCTATTTCTATGACAAGTAATTTCGAACGGAGGAAGTACGTGCACTGTTTTAGAAATTCCCCGACCCCGCTGCACAACCATGCCTTTTGCTGCGACAAGACACAAAAAGAAAGACCAGCCGATCTATTCAAAGATCAGACAAAATAAGGATTAGTTTCTAGCTGATCATCGGTCGAGCACTTCGGATCAATACATTTCTCCTGAACAAAACAGACCCTGAATTGAAGTTAGCATGCAGCATTTGGTCCGTCGTCGGCGACCGACTCCGTGGACACTCCTCTGTACAGCCAACCTCCTGCAGCGCCGGCAGGCCGTCGCCGGCCTAGGACACCGAGTACCGCCGGTTCCTCGACGACGAGCCGGACGACTTGTTGGACCCCAGCGGCTTGGCCGACGACCGCGGGCTCTGCGAGCTCCCGGACGTGTCGGAGCTCTTGCTCACCACCTCGCCGGGCCCCGGCGGCTTCCCGACCACCCACAGCCGGTCGAAGATCCGCCGCGACCGCGACGACAGCGACATCCTGCTGCTCTGGTTCGCGATGCTGGCGCTCCTCGCCAGGCGCCGGCCGTCGCTGACGGCGTCCTCGGCGCGGCGGCGGTCCTCGCCGACCAGCTTCAGGCTCATGCTCCCGATCTGCTTCCTCAGGGCCGCCGACGGGGCCGGGGGCTCCGGCAGCGCCAGCGCCAGCGCGCGGTTCTTCCAGCAGTCGCCGTCGCCGTCGTCTTCCAGTTCCAGGTGCGCGTTGTCGTCGCCGGCGGCGGCCAGCAGGAGCGACGCGCTCGCGCTCCCCGCCGCCGCGCGCATCTGCTCGAAGAAGAGCACCTGCACCACCACCCGCAGCGGGAGGCGGTCGTTCTGCGCCGCGTGGATGCTCGCCTCCTTGGACAGCTTCTTCACGTCCATCAGGCTCGAGATCCTCCTCTTCTCCACCTTCGACAGATTTGGGTGCATCTGACGAGAAGAATCCACACCAGTTTTCATGTCAATTGTCAAGATCATCAAAAAATACAGTGCGATTCTTGGCAAACGGACATGCATGAGATCAGATGTAATGTACCTTGAGGAAGACATCAATGGCGGTGTACAGGGCGTCGTGCGACGGCCTGGCCGACTCGGGCATGGAGGTCGCCAGCCCGACGAAGCTCGACACCGGCACGTTCGGGTCGGCGGCGACCTCTGCCAAGTACCCGTCGACGAGTTTGCACAGCGCCAGCAAGGAAGGGTCGTCTGCCTCCCCGTTCGTCTCAAACACGTCCTCCCCGTCAATGTCGTCGAGTCCGGCGCGCCGAATGTACCGGCCGACGAGCGCCTCGACAAGCTCGACGTCGTAGGTGGTCTGCGCCGGGGGCTTGGCGGGTATCAGGAGATCGCTCACCGACGCCTCGTGCAGCTGCAGGACGATCCTGTCCAGGAGCTCCTCCCTCAGCAGCTCCCCTGCCCCGACCAGGACGGCGAGCTTCAGCAGGTTCAGGAGGAACTGGCAGGAGCAGCCGCACGGCGACGACCCATCGCCGTCCGACGGCAGCAGCCAGACGATGGTCTCGAGCACTTCCATGGCGCAGGCATCGTCTTCAACTGCCGGGGTATCGCCGCGCCGGCAGCTCTCCGGGAACCACCTCGCGGCGTAGGCCCTGAGAGCCTCCCCGACGACATCAGAAGGCACCCTATCAGCCCTGGACTTCACGGCCACCATGACGCGCTTGTAGAGCTCCACGTCCAGCTCGCACAGGTCCTCCACCCACCAGTCCCTGGGCACGGCCGGCGACGACGAGGAGCACCGGCGAGCCTCGACGATCTCGTCAGACGACGCCGCCTTCCGGTTGTACGTGTAGGACCAGACCACGCTCCCGGGGCTGGCCGTGGCCTTGGCGGCGATGGAGTCGACGCACCTTGCGACGAGCCTGAGGTCCTCGGACCACGGCAGCAGCGCGACGGTGCTCTGCAGCGCGATGATGGAGTCCTTCCAGCTCCGGAAGACGCCCGAGTTGAGGAACACCTCGATCTTGAACACGAGGTTGCCCTTGTCCACGTCCTCCGTCATGCCCAGGTGCTCGGCGGCGCACCGCGCGGCCACCACGTTGTACGGGTTGAGCGTGACGACCATGCCGTAGCAGAACTTGGCGCAGATCTCGAAGGCCCTCGCGCCGCCGGGCAGGCCGCCGACGCGCACCTCGTCGGCGCCGCCCTGGCTCGCCTCCACGATCAGCCGCTGCAGCAGGCTGCTCTTGGACAGCAGAGGGAACTGCAACCACATTGCACACACACATCAAAATTACAGCCGACATTGAAACCAGCGGAATTACAGCGGCCATTAACCGATGGTTAAAGAACAAATTTGGTGGCCATGATTGGTTGAACAGTGGGGAATTGCTGATCTGCCGTAGCATTCTGTGTCCGCTTCGAGCGGACGCAGCAAATGGGCATATTCAATTGAGAGGCGCTACGTGCAAACGTGTGCAGTCACCAACCATGTACTCGTGGAAATGGAGAGCCGATCTAGAGGAACCCATGGAAAGATTCTGAGCGGCGGGCAGCGTGGATCCAAATTACAAGTGGCAGCGCTTGACCGAAAGACGTTGGAATGCAGCCGCATCTTGCGGTGTGCTCGTAGCTGTACGTTGGCGCATGCATTGTTCTAACTCGAGCTTCAGAAGTTCAGATATAGCAGCAATGATTTCGATGGGTAAAATGCAGAGGGATTGATTAGATTAAGTTACCTTGTGCAGGTAGAACCTGGCGTCGTCGACATGGACGACGATGTCTGACGGCAGGTCGGACAGCACGTATCTGCGGGAGGATGATCTGTTCACAGTTACATGCTGATAATGTTGAACAAGGCATGGAAGAAGCTGAGGATGTAGCAGATCAAGAACATGAATGAAATGCTGAGGAATATCAAGAAATATCAAGATACTTTTGAGACGCCGTGCAGGCTTTCAGGTTAATCTATTCTGTCAGTGAAACATATACAGCATTTTGCCAAAATTTGATTGATTTTACCAAACATTCTCTTAAAAAACAACTAGTAGTAGTATTAATCAAATACTAGCAGTGAGGGAACATTCTTGTTGAGGTGCAGACGTACAGATACGCCGCAACCAA
This sequence comes from Triticum urartu, assembly GCF_056163025.1. NCBI lineage: Eukaryota > Viridiplantae > Streptophyta > Magnoliopsida > Poales > Poaceae > Triticum > Triticum urartu. The sequence goes on from NC_141879.1 coordinate 122,268,102, forward strand.
GACCCAAAAATAATCTAAAGAGGTGTGAAGTCCAAGATCCGGTGGGCGTGGCCATGTGCATGGCAAAGGGGGGAGAAGAGAAAACAAGCAGCATTTTGATCAGAATCGCAACTTTACAGGTAAAATACTACTCTTTTTTTGAAAGGTAAAATACTACTCCAACGAAGAGAAAAGAATCCTATGATCCATACTGCAACTGCTACGACCATGGCTTGTTTGTGCAGCGGCCAGAAGGTGGGGAACGGCCGGCTTTTCTCGCCCCGTCACTGGTCAAATGCCGCGGGTACGTATGCTCACGAGCGCTCGAGCTGTGGCAGGGGTAGCATAGCAGCAGCCCCACAGCTCAAGATCAGATCATTTCAGTGGTAGAAACTACTCATGTAACGCAAGCAAAAGAAATGCTTTTTCAAGGAGAAAAGACCAAGACTACATACTCGAGAAAAGATTTGCACCTGTAAAGAAAGGGAGGCTAGTTTCTTGCATAAAACACCGCATTGTTGTTTTTGTTCTGCTCCAGAGAGAAAATAGTTTAAGAGATGGACATAGATCGAAAGGCCAGCCTGCCGAGGACAAATCCGGCCTAGTGCTAGAAGCCAAGAACACTAGAACAGCAAGCAAATGCATCGAACGCTACTGAATACTGACAGCACATTCTGTTCGATCGCGCAGCACAGCAGGTGAGAAGTAGAAGCAGGAGATGCAAGCTTGCAAATGGCAGTGCCTCGAAAGAAGGCTCACCTGCAGTCGCCGCCGCCGCCGTCGGCCTGGAAGGCGTCCGGCTTGGAGCCGAGCTTCATGAACTTCATGGCGAAGACGAACTTGACGAACTGCTTGCTGTCAGTGCTCTCTCTCTTCTTCTTCTTCTTCTTCCTCGGCGGCAGCTTCTCTGCGGCTCAGCGTGCTCCTCTCGCTTCCATCCCACGTCTCCCTGCCTCCTGCCTCCGCACTCCCTCCTCCTGCGGCGCCGGTGCTTCACCAGTTTTATTTACTCCGGGAGCAGAGGCCAGGCCGTAGTCCCGAGAAGCGCACACACACGGGCAGAGAGAGGGAGGGGGAGAGAGATGGCTTGGCAGGTTTGGTGAGGGGAGGGGTGGTGGAATTAAACTCGGCGCCTTTACTGCGGGTGCATGCCGCGTTCGGCTACCTATCTATACCTAGCGCTCTACTGGCGCTAGCGCGCTGCACGCCTGCCCGGTCTTTTCTTCTCTTTTCCTACTTATTTTTTCTCTTTCATTCAGATTGCGCGTGCTGTACTACTATACGGCTGCTTCTTCTGAGTTTCTGCGTGCGTAGCGTACGGGACCGAGATTTGGAGCTGGGCCAACCAAAGATTTGGCCTCCGAAAAGCTGGATGATTAGGAGCACGGGTTGACTGGCCATGATCCACTGTTCTTTGGTTCCCTTAGGGCCAACCCCCTCCCCCATCCCCCAGAAGCTAGCAAGTTGGATGCAAACCCTAGCCACCGCCCAACACCAACCCCTCCTCCCATGCCGACGGGCAAAGCCCGCATGGCATCGGCGGCGGCATGCCCTCCCTCACCCGCTTGCATGGCGGGTTGTGATGGCCTCTACCTCGGCGTTGAGGGTCCTCAGGCTGTCTTCTGCGCGGACGGCGGTGTCTTGGAACCTGGGACACGTCCCATGGCCTTCTAAGTGGCGGCGACTATAACATACGGCAGGCAGCCATACCTCATGCATGGCGAGCAACCGCAACTCCGGCAACGTCCATGATTGGCTCAGGTTAGTTGCCCTTATTCGATCTGGATGGCTTAGTGGTGGTGATCTAGACACGGCCGGCCAAGTGGCGGTGTCTTGCATACTATTCTGCAGCGATCTCCTGTGGCTCCACGACGGCGATGGTCACCGAAGGGTCTTCGGGAGGGTCCATCATTCGAGATCCGGTGGTGAACTTCGGCAGTGAGATGAAAACTATGGACCAAGCCTTGAGTCAGAGGGATGGTTGTGCAGCGTGATGACTGCTTATCACATCTAACCGTTGGGATCACGAAAAAGTGGTGGCGACAACACATGAGTGGCTTCAATGGAGCTACGTGCACCCTATCTCAAGCTCTAGGGTGAAAAGTTAGGTCAGATCAACCCGAGTTGGACATGACTGGCGATGGCGATTTTTTTTCGTCGTTACCTTGTTGTCGACATTACTCGAACCGATTCTTTAGGTAAAAACCACGATTCTGGCATTTGTGGTTGGATTTGGTGACTGCAACCTTTGAGTGTCGCTCCTTTCTAAGGGCATCGATGTTGAAGAACTTCGTGGTCTATATGGTGTCATGACATGGTTGAAGAACTTCGTGGTCTATATGATGTCGATCGCTTTGGGGATTTTCTCTCTCCTACACATAGTTTTGATCTTATATGACTTTACTAGTTGTCGGCGTGTTTTTGTATGTTGATGCTGGTTGTGTGGATACTGGCTATGCAGAGGATGGTTGTGTGCTCGTGGTATTTATATCCTCTTGATACTAAATTTTAAACCAATAAAATTCACCTTTTAACAAAAACCTTCAACCTGTTTCAAACATATATACTTTTTTCAACATTCACGCTTAATAATTGTTTTCTAAACCTTTCAAATAAATGAAAGTAAACTAATTGGATTGACATTGTTGTTTAGCATAACTAACATTGGTGCTATTTTTTTAAAACAAAATAAACTTCGTCAAAAGAATCATAAGAAGTTCAGACAATAAACTTCATCACGCTCTTGGAGGAGGGCCATCATAGGGCCCGTGGGTCTTCCATATGTGTCCAAGCAGGGATGTAAATGGATCGTATCGGATAATGCGTTTCCCCTCGAATATCCAATTCGGTTTTCGAGCTCATCTACATCTTGTGAACAGTAAATTCAAATAAAGCACTAGAAAATTCAAAAACTCCATTATTGTTTAGTGGTCAAAGGTGCTCGAGTGTGTGATGCCCGTGCAAAGTTTCAGCTCATTCGGGCATCTGAGCAGCTCTCAGAAGAAAAAAATAAACAAAATCAGTCCTGAACTGTGCAAAACAGTAAACTTTTTCATAGACCTCAACTTTGTCTTTTTTGCTAAGAGCTCGTCAGATGCGCAAATGCGCTGAATTTTTGCACCGAAATCATGAACTCACGTATCTTTAACCACAAAGAAATTGGGATTTTTGAATTTTTCTAATAATTTTTGTGAATTTACTGTTCACTCCCGCGCTTATATGAGCCTGGGAGCCAAAACGCTTTGTTCGTTTCCCGTATCCTTTACCATATAATTTTTTTGGATTCATAGCGAAGCGGATAATGACCGGATACAGATTCGAATGTGCATCCGCCCGCTATTTAAACGCAGCTAGGCGTCAGGCAACAACTACACCACACTTCCGCTCTCCATTTCCTCTTTGCAACACACATAACATGGCTTCGAGCTCCAAATCCCTGTGAGACGACCTCTCCAGCAAGCAGAAGAAGCAACTCTCCGACATGCAGCCGGCTAGGTGGCCCGCCGAGCCAGCCAGATACAAGTTACATTGCCAACAAGCTCTCCGGAGCCGCCGCCACCACCCTCGCCGGTCTAGGCCGGCATCACCATGGGTGGTCGTTGCCTGTCCATGATGTCCCTCGCTGCCCGTCGCCAAATCCAGCGTGAGCAATAGCAGCACCGCCTCTGGTACGTGGAGAAAGAAGCCATGTTTGTTCATAGAGATTGACACGACGGCGAAGGAATTTTACTAGGGCACCAACGATGACGTAGCCAAATCCTCGCCAGTCGCACCCCGCCACCACGCCGACGAAGCCGGCATGTCTGTGGCCCCCGCCGACCGCAAGGAAAAGTAGACCACGGGAAGCCGCCAGGAAGGCTACCACCACCATCTTGCCGGGTTACATGGTCTGTGACTTGCCCGCTTCGTGAGGGTGTAGGCCACGACGACCGTCTCCCCAACCCAAAAATAAAACGTTGATTCGGTCTTCGCGCTGGTGAAAGCTATTTTCCCCTCCCGCTAAAGCATTTAGCTCCGAGGCTCACAACGGTCTTGTGAGCTTGCTGCGGGACATGGGGAAGACATGTCGTGGGAAACGGGCTCCACCGTGGCCGGCGATAGACTAGGTTAGAATAGCCTAGCCTGGTCCACTATAGTTTAGTTGAATTATGACCGAAATATAAATGCCCACGTCTGGTTTATATGAAAATCATCCGATTTGCATGAATTTTTACTCGTGTATGAAATCTAATATATGCGGGCAAAGTTGGATGGTCAACTTTGTATCAGTGTCTGCGGACTGATGAGAGTTGGAGACGTCCTTAATGTACTAAGTGTGTGTTTGGACGACCACCAAACTTGACCACACCAAAAAGTTGGCTAGCCCATGGCATTTGGTAGCTGTTTGGATCACTACCAAAAAAATTGGTATGCCCAGCGCAGCCGCCGCGCGCCCGTGTAAATCGCGCCAACACGCGGGCGAGCCCTGGGCGGAGAAAAGCTCCGCCAATAAATTGATGTCGTGACTTTGTCCTCTAATTTCTAGTGGGGTCCATGTAAAGTTAAGTCAATTTCACCGCGCGAACCTATTTTATCCGGGTGTGTCTGTTTGAGATAGAACGGACGAATAGCGCGCCCCAATGCGCGGCCCAAACGGACAAATGTCCGGATTCTGTTCGTTTTTTATCCATCCTCAGGCCAAACTTACGCCGAGTTTGGGGTGAAACGGACATCGCGCGGACGGGCTCGCCGCACGCCCTTGTCCCTCACGTGGCCCGTCTGTCGGGGACACTAGCAGTCCCTTCGCTTCCAACGCTTCCACCCCCTCTCCCCGCTCCGCCCCGTCGCCGGCGCCGCCGCTATTCTCCGGCCGCCTCCTTACCGCGCGGCCCCCGGCCGTCCATACGAAACCACGTCTCGACATGGCCGCCATCACGCCGCGCTTTCGCCATAGTTTTGGCCGTCGATCGAAGGAGGTTTGGCCGTCGCCATTGCAGCCGGCGGCAGAGGGGATACGACCGCCAGCGACGTACAACGGCGGCCGCGGCAGCTTCCAACGAGTGCTCCAGAGCGGCAAGTAGCCGGCCGCCAACCACCCCTGCTGCATCGAGGTGATCATTGCGGCCTCTTTGCCACCACGACCGCAAGGTGCTCGACACTTTACCCACAAAGGTATGGACAGTGAAGATGAGTTTTCTTCCACCACTTCATTTGTTCATCGGACGAACCGTCGTCGGATGATGAAGATCTTGTGGTGGCTGCACTGGTCGTTCACGACCACATTCAACGGCAGCTTCCTCGGTACAGGGGGTCACTCTCTGGTCGTGCTCCCAACCTGAACCGCAACAGGGATAGAGGCCACGCCCTGCTCTATGCCGATTACTTTGCGAACACCCCACTCTTCAAGCCGGATAAATTCTGTCGCCGTTTTCGAATGGCAAGACATGTGTTCAATCGTATCCGAGAGGGAGTGGTTGCTCATGACCCATACTTCGAGTGCAAGACGGATGCCCTTGGCAAGCTTGGATTCTCCTCTTACCAGAAATGCACCGCGGTCATCCGCATGCTTGCATATGGAATTTCGGGCGAAATGGTGGATGAGTATGTGTGTATGAGTGAGACAACATGTCTGATGTCAATGTACAAGTTCTGCTAGGCTGTGATCAAGGTGTTTGGCCCGAAGTACTTGAGGCAGCCAACTGCCGCTGATACAAAGAAATTGTTGGCGACCAACGCAGCTAGAGGCTTTCCATGTATGCTTGGCAGCATAAATTGTATGCACTGGGAGTGGGAAAAACTGTCCATTTACTTGGCAGGGCCAGTACAAGGGGCATGCCAAAGTGTGCACTGTCATATTAGAAGCGGTGGCTTCCAATATCTTTGGATATGGCCTTCTTTCTTTGGCATGGCAGGTTCTCACAATGATATCAACGTGTTGCAACGTTCTCCAGTTTTCGCAAGGCTTGCAGAAGGCCACTCCCCACCTGTCAACTTTGAGATCAACGGCCACCAGTACAACAAGGGATACTATCTAGCTGATGATATATATTCTCAGTGGTCAATTTTTGTGAAGACAATCTCGAAACCCCAAGGTGAGAAGAGAAAGAGATTTGCCCAAATGCAAGAGAGTGGTAGAAAGGATGTGGAACGTGCTTTTGTTGTGCTTCAATCCCGGTGGGATATCGTTCGAAACCCTGCACTGTCATGGAATGAAACGAAACTTTGGGAGGTGATAACTACTTGTGTGATCATCCACAACATGATCGTCGAGGACGAGCGTGATGAGAGTATCTTCGACCAAGCATTTGACTATCAAGGTGAAAAATGTTGAGCCCCTGCATCAAGAACCAACCACATTTGAACAGTTTATCCAATTCCATAGTCAGCTGCGTGATTGGCACACTCATTTGGATCTTCAAAATGACTTGGTTGAGCACGTGTGGGATCACATTGGCAACCAATAGATGTATTGGTTCATTTTATGTTCATTCAAGACAATTTCGACTTGGTTGTAAAACTATTTTATTAGAGACAATTTTGATTGGTTGTAAAACTATTTTTATTTTTAAACAATTAATATTTGAACATGCGAACTAGTTTTGATATGAAAATATAGACATTTTTGATTTGGCGGACAGGATGGGGCAAATGCGGCCGTACGCTGGGCGCACGGTCACCGCATCCCAGAACAGGCCCGGATACGACCCCATCACCCTACCTAAAGGGACAAAATCCGGCGACATCCGTTTATGGTCACGCGATGGAGTTGGCCTTACTGATGCGGTGCATGCAGCCGGGCGTTTTGCATCTTTTGGCCTGTAATTAGTCGTTTTAGTCGCAACGGTTAGTGAGGGCATGCAGTGCAGTTTGGTGCTTTAAAAAAAAGTGCATGCAGCGTGATATCTTCCTGCGCTGCGCGAGGACCTGTGGCTGTCTCGTGTCACTCTGTTGGCAAGCATATTTCTTTTCTCTTGTACGTATGCATCTTTGTTTTTATTTTGATAATAGACGTGTGAAGTATTCCAAAATCTAGTGTAGTCATTCAGGTCAGCGGTGCAAACCAAACGGAAGTCTTGCCAAATTTTTGGGCAGCAACTGGGCTACAATCCAAACAAAAACTACTTACCAATATATTGGTCATGTCCTTGATTTGGTCATACCAAAATTTTGGTAGGGCTAGCTAAGGCTTAAACCAAACACACCCTAAAACTTCTCCTACTCTATCATACCCACATTGGCCCGCGAGGCCACCTGAAGTGGGAGAGGAGGTGAAGAACAAACAGCGACGCTCAAGACTGAGGGGAGGCTAAATTTCGTGTTTTGACCTTTTTTCGATACCTATTCAAGATCTGATCCTGGTTTGAATTTTTTTCGAGATCTGACCCTTTTGCTACCGCCAGGGTCCATGGTGGTAGGATATAACTGCCTACCGCCAAGGTCCCTGACGGTAGGGTTGCATGCCTACCGCAAAATTTTGTTAAGTATTGAACACAATGCGTGCCCGTGCGTACTGCCGAGCATCTTGACGGTACAGTTGTATATGCTACCGCCATTCTGTTTGGCGGTAGGGATGTTTCCTACCGCCATGGACCCTGACGGCAGCAAATGGGTCAGATCTCGATTTTTTTTTCAAACTAGGGTCAGATCTCGAATAGATATCAGAAAAGAGTCAAAACACAAAATTTTACCCCGAGGGGAGGCGAGGGCCGAGGGAAGGGGGAGAAGTATACCTGGCCATTCCTCGGACCGGGTCGGGCTTCGGGCCGGGCCAACCAAAGCCCGACGCAAAAAACCCAGACCCGAGCCCGGCCCGGCCGTCGGGCCCGAGCCCGGCCCATCACACTAAAAGCCCGTCGGGCCTCGGGCTACGGGCCGGGCCTCTTCCTTAAATGGCGAAATCGACGGGCCCGGGCCCGGCCCGGCCCGGCCGTCAGGCCTGAGCCCGGCCCATCACACTAAAAGCCCGTCGGGCCTCGGGCCACGGGCCGGGCCTCTTTCTTAAATGGCGAAATCGACGGGCCCGGGCCCGGGCTTCGGGCTCAAAACCTAGGCCAAGCCTGGCCCATGGACAAGATCAGGCCAGGCCGAGTCGGGCTTTTTCGGGCCGGATTGGGTCGGGCCGACCGGGCCGGGCTGTCCATGGCCAGGTACAGGGAGAAGCAATGGCTGTCGCCAAACGCTGTGTACAGTTTAGTTTAGCGCCATTTGGTCCAGTCATCTCACCTCTTTGGGCTGCGAGGAACAGTGCGTGCGTGCGTGCTTGCTGCCGCCATCAACGACCGCATGAACAGGCAATCACTGCAGCTCGAATCCTACCAGCAACAAACAGCGTCGGGATCACGTAGCACTGGAGGAGGAGGAGGTCGTGTACAGAAGCAAGCAGGTATACATCATGAGCAGGAGACCGACCGACCGGACGCATATAGTACCAGAACAGCTGGTTGGTTTCCATCACCTCACCACATGAATACACACCGAACCTTAACTCTCGGGACAAAAAACCAGTACGTACTACTACTATATGCTCTGCTCTCTCGCCTCCGTTGACACGGACCATGCGGCTCGGAGGCAGCAGTGCCGCTTGATGGAACTAGGGTAGGGTCATGGACCTGTCTTAGCTGCCCTATCCAAAGACATCTCTAAAAGAAATCGTCTTTCAATCGATTTGAAGGTGCCCCACTCGACAGACTTGAAGACACTCGACCAAGAAGCAATCACTCGATTAAGACCCAATCACTCGACGGTCAGGAGACCTAAAGGCGCCCCGCATACTAACAGTCGGTCATTAAGTAGCTTTTATGGTCATCATACCACTTTATTACTAGCGTTACCAGTAACGCCCTATCTTAATGTACATTGAACCCTTCGTAACGTGGGCTGGTCGGGATCCTGGCGCACTCTATATAAGCCACACCCCTCCTCCGAGACAAGGGTTCGCACCTCTGTAACTCATACACACATAATCCAGTCGACCGCCTCCGGACTCCGAGACGTAGGGCTTTTACTTCCTCCGAGAAGGGCCTGAACTCGTAAACCTTGCGTCCTTACAACCTCTCCATAGCTAAGACCTCACCTCTCCGTACTTACCCCCCTACATTACTGTCAGAGTTAGAACCACAACAGTTGGCGCCCACCGTGGGGCAGGTGTTTTAGCGTTTTGTTGGAGGAGTTGCGATCTTTTCCGACCCAAATCATCATGGTTTCCGATAGTTTTGGTGGAGGGCCGCGAGATCCGTCTCGGCGCGCTCACGTTCATCGCCGACGACTCCGCCTGGCTTCAGGAGGCTCCGCTCGACGTGGACGCACTCCCTGTCCGCGGGATGACACACTTTAGCGCGTGCGTCCGCGGCGTTCTCCTACGGCAACCGTCGACCCCCTACCGGTCGGCTCCTGTGTTGTCCTCCCTTCCCGTTTCCCGCCGGCGTAAGCGCTCCGGTCGGTCGAGACTTCAGCGGTGGGTGAGACACGCGGTGGCCCGTCAGTCGGCCGTCCCTCAAGTCGCGGCGATCGAGCCCGACGAATCCCTCTACGGCCTGTTCGACTGGCTCCGAAGAGACTGCATCCGAGTGCGACAGCAGCGATCCGGCGGCAGAGGTTCTGATGGTCGACGGACTGCCCAGTCCCCCCCGATTTTATCCGCACCGACAGAGGCGCGGGGGGAGGCGACCCGTCGCGTCCCATGAGGAGTATCTTCCCGAGCCTCTCACGTCGCTGCAGAGAGAAGAACTTCGCTGCCGGAACATGGATGCACTGAACACTCCTATCGTTGGAGAAACCCCCGAGGCTCGTGCCTTGGAAGACGCACGCCTGGCAAACTTGGCCGAGCGCACTCGGCTGGAGAACCTCCAGCGAGCACTCGACGAGCATGCGCGACAATGGGTTCCCGAATCCAGTCGACGTCAGCTCTTCCCGCCCCCACAGGTATATCGAACTCCGATTCAGAATTTAGCAGCTGCGGCCCGTATAACGGAGTCGATTCAGCCTTCCCAGTCGGAGGCTGGCAGAGGCTTGCTGCAGATCAGAGCGTTACTCCGGGCAGCAGGTGATCAGAATTCCACTGTTTCTCAATCGCGGAACAGAATTCATAGCAGATCCGTTGCTGCAGACACAGTCCAGTCGGCTCACAGCCCGAGATCGCCCCCGAGGTGTGAGGGACGTGGGGACCGGCGTGACCAGTATGGGAACCATGAGCAGTATGATCACCGAGTCGATCGTGATGGTCGACGTCGAGTACCCACGCCTCCCCCGAGGAGCGGGTCGTATGTGCCTCGCCAGCAGGATGACAGGCGCCCTCATAGTGGTGGGCGAAGGATTTCAGTCGACCCCAGAGGGCCGGGCTTTGACGCGAGATCCATCCTCGTCCAAGGTCTGGTCGATAGGAACAGGGCTCACCGAGAAGGCCATGACAGAGATGCGCCAGCCAACAGCAGAGTACATGTTTCGGGGGCATAGTGTTTTAGTAGAGCCATCAGGGCAGCTGTGATTCCTCCCAATTTCAGGTTGGCGACTGGAGTCAGTAAGTTCACTGGCGAGTCCAAGCCCGATACTTGGCTTGAGGACTACCGAGTGGCCGTCCAGATTGGTGGCGGCAATGATGAAGTGGTCATGAAGCACCTGCCTCTCATGTTGGAGGGCTCGGCCAGAGCGTGGCTAAACCAGTTAGCACCTAGCAGCATTTACACTTGGGAAGATCTCTCCCGAGTGTTCGTCACCATATTTGAAGGCACATGCAAGCGACCGGCAGGACTGACGGAACTGCGGTCCTGTGTGCAAAAGCCGAATGAAACTTTGAGGGATTACATCCAGAGATGGATCACGTTACATCACTCGGTGGAGAATGTACCTGACCACCAAGCAGTTTGTGCCTTCAAGGAAGGTGTCAAGTACAGAGAACTGAATTTGAAATTCGGTCGAACCGGAGATATGTCCCTGAATCGGATGATGGAGATTTCCACCAAGTACACTAACGGTGAAGATGAGGATCGACTCAGGAGTGGCAAGCTCAAGTCAGTCACCCAAGAAACCGAAGGCAATTCCAGTCGGAAACAGAAGCGGAAAGTCGAGCCAGCGGTTCCCGGGGAAGCCTTAGCTTTGGCCCAAGGAAAGTCTAAAGGGAAACCTAAAGGGCCTTGGAACCCCAAAAAGGTTAAAGACCAGGAGGGAAATGATGTGTTGGACTTACCGTGTCTCGTCCACACGAAGAAAGATGAAGAGGGTAATTTTATTTACCCAAAACATACCACTCGGCAGTGTCGACTCTTGATCCAGCAGTTCCAGGGCAAGCAACCCAAGGGTAAGGAAAAGGAGTCAAATAAGGTTGAAGACAAAGAGGACAGCGATGACGGATACCCTCAAGTCAATTCCACCCTGATGATTTTTGCTGATGTTGAGAGCAAAAGTCGACTGAAAGTTATTAACCGAGAGGTGAACATGATCGCTCCGGCGACACCTAGTTACCTGAAATGGTCTCAGACTGCCATAAGATTCGACCAGTCCGACCACCCAACGCACATCGCCACCCCTGGGAGGCAAGCTTTGGTGGTCGACCCAGTTGTTGAAGGCACTCGACTGACCAAAGTCCTGATGGATGGTAGCAATGGTTTGAACATATTATACGCCGAGACGTTGAAAGGGATGGGCATTCCGATGTCCAGACTCAGTGCCAGCAACATGAGTTTCCATGGAGTCATTCCTGGGAAGAAGGCTGAATCACTCGGTCAGATTGCTCTTGAGGTGGTTTTCGGTGATTTTAAGAATTACCGCAAAGAAAAATTGACATTTGAAGTTGTAGACTTCCAGAGTGCCTATCACGCTATTTTAGGCAGGCCGGCTTATGCACGCTTCATGGCCCGACCATGTTACGTGTATCTCAAAGTGAAGATGCCTGGCCCCAAAGTGTGATCATCATTACGGGCAATCGGAAGAAAGCGGAAGAATGTTTTCAGAAGGGTTCAAAGATCGCCGACGCACAGATGGCAATGGTGGAGTTGCAGGAATACCAGAAGACTGCAGACCCGAGCGATCTGTTGCGAGCCAAGAAGCCCGCTACAGGATCAGCTTTCCAGTCGACTGGTGATACGAAGACAGCTCACATCCACCCGACCGACCCCAGCGCCGCCCCGACTCATATCTCGACAACACTCAACTCCAAATAGGAAGAAGCGCTCATCCAGTTTCTCCGTGAGAACTGGGACATCTTCGCATGGAAACCTTCTGACATTCCAGGTGTTCCCAGGGAGCTGGCTGAGCATCGCCTGAGAGTCGACTCAAAAGTAAAACCTGTTAAGGAACATCTTCGACGGTTCGCCGTCCAAAAAAGAAAAAGCTATTGGCGAAGAGGTGGCTCGGCTCTTAGCAGCGGAGTTCATCCGAGAGATCTACCACTCCGAGTGGCTCGCCAACGTTGTCATAGTCCCCAAGAAGGACAAGTCACTTCGCATGTGCATTGACTTTAAACATATCAATCGGGCTTGCCCGAAAGATCATTTTCCTCTCCCCCGCATCGACCAGATAGTCGACTCGACTGCGGGATGTGAGCGACTGTCTTTCTTAGACGCCTATTCCGGGTACCATCAGATCCGTCTGTATGGACCTGACGAGATCAAGACAGATTTCATCACTCCATTCGGGTGCTTCTGTTATATTACCATGCCGTTCGGCCTCAAGAATGCCGGAGCCACATTCATGAGGATGATTCAGAAGTGTTTACTCACTCAAATCAGTCGGAACGTGGAAGCATACATGGATGATATTGTGGTCAAGTCACGGAAGGGTTCCGACCTGCTGACTGACCTTGCTGAAACCTTTGCCAACCTCAGGGGGTATGATATCAAGCTTAATCCATCAAAGTGTACGTTCGGAGTCCCTGGCGGAAAGTTACTCAGTTTTCTCGTTTCCGAACGGGGAATCGACGCCAATCCAAAAAAAGTTGGCACTATACTCCGAATGAAAAGCCCTGTGCGAGTGCACGACGTCCAGAAGCTTACTGGTTGTTTGGCCGCCCTAAGTCGATTCATATCTCGTCTCGGTGAAAAGGCATTACCTCTTTACCGATTGATGAAGAAGTCGGACAAGTTCGAGTGGACTCCCGAAGCTGATGCAGCGTTTGCAGAGCTCAAAGCTCTGCTCTCCACCCAGCCGGTGCTTGCTGCCCCAATCAGCAAAGAGCCTTTACTGCTTTACATTGCAGCCACAGGACAAGTCGTCAGTACGGTACTTACGGTCGAGCGGGAAGAAGATGGGAAAACCTTCAAAGTTCAGCGCCCAGTATATTATATTTCTGAAGTCCTGACCCCATCGAAGCAAAGATATCCTCACTATCAGAAGCTTGTATATGGGATTTATATGACCACCAAGAAAGTTGCTCACTACTTCTCTGATCATTCTATTACAGTCGTCAGCGACGCTCCATTATCAGAGATCCTGCATAACAGGGATGCAACTGGTCAAGTGGCAAAATGGGCGATTGAACTCCTTCCCCTTGATATCAAGTTTGAGGCAAAGAAAGCTATCAAGTCCCAAGCAATCGCAGATTTCGTCGCCGAATGGATTGAACTGCAGCTGCCGACTCAGATTCACTCGGAGCATTGGACTATGTTCTTCGACGGCTCCAAGATGCTGAGTGGTTCCAGTGCCGGAGTGGTGTTGGTCTCCCCTAGAGGAGATAAACTCAGATATGTTCTTCAAATCCATTTTGATTCCTCCAATAACGAGGCAGAATATGAAGCACTTTTATATGGGTTGCGCATGGCCATCTCACTCAGTGTCCGTCGCCTCATGGTCTATGGCGACTCAGATTTGGTGGTTAATCAGGTGATGAAGGAGTGGGATGTCAGAAGTCCAGCCATGACTGGTTATTGCAATGCAGTGAGAAAAGCTGGAGAAGAAATTCGAGGGTTTAGAGCTTCATCACATACCCCGACTGAAAAATCAAGCAGCTGATGATTTGGCAAAAATAGGTTCCAAAAGAGAAGCCATTCCCAGCAATGTGTTTTTAGAGCACATTCACACACCATCAGTCCAGGAGGATCCCTTCACGGAAGAGGCCCCGCAGGCAAAGAGCGCCACGGATCCGACTGAAGTTGAGGTTCCAGCTGTGGTCGATTTGATAATGAACGTGCTGGTTACCACTCCCGTCTGGACAGAACCGTGCATCACGTACATCCTAAGGAAAGAACCCCCAAAAGACGAGGAAGAGGCTCGACAGATCATCCGTCGATCCAAGGCCTTTACAGTCATAAAGGGACAGTTATATAGGGAAAGCGCGACTGGGGTCGGCCAGAAGTGTATCACACCAGAAGAAGGTCAGATGATCCTTAATGATATCCACTCGGGGACCTACGGTCATCATGCGTCCTCTCGGACCATTGTGGCTAAAGCATACCGAGCGGGGTTCTACTGGCCAAGGGCCAATGAGATGGCTAAAGAGATAGTCGACAAATGTGAAGGGTGTCAGTATTACTCCAATATGCCGCACAAGCCCGCGTCAGCCCTGAAAACCATTCCACTCGTCTGGCCCTTCGCTGTTTGGGGGCTGGACATGGTTGGGCCACTAAGAACAGGCAGGAGCGGCTTCACTCATGTGCTGGTAGCAGTCGACAAGTTCACCAAATGGATTGAAGACAAGCCTATCAGGAATCTTGATGCTTGCACCGCTATCAGTTTCATCAGAGAGTTGATATTCAGATATGGAGTTCTGCATAGTATCATCACGGACAATGGGTCAAACTTCGACTCCGACGAGTTCAGGGCCTTTTGCGCCTCTCAGGGCACTCGGGTCGACTATGCTTCGGTCGCTCACCCCCAGTCGAATGGACAAGCAGAAAGGGCAAATGGCCTAATTCTCAAAGGACTGAAACCCCGATTGATGCACGATCTCAAGCACACAGCAGGTGCATGGGTCGACGAGCTCCCATCAGTCCTTTGGGGATTGAGGACAACCCCGAATCGATCGACCAGAAGAACCCCATTCTTTCTGGTCTATGGAGCCGAGGCAGTCTTATCGAGTGACCTGCTTCACAACGCTCCCAGAGTCGAGCTCTACTCAGAAGATGAAGCAGAACAAGCCCGGCAGGACGCAGTCGACCTCCTAGAAGAAGAAAGAGAAATGGCCCTGATCTGATCGACCATCTACCAGCAAGACTTGCGTCGATTCCATGCCAGAAACGTGAAGAACCGAGCCTTCCAAGAAGGAGACTTAGTTCTTCGAGTGGATCAGCAGAAACCACACAAGCTTGCTCCTACTTGGGAAGGCCCCTTCATAGTCACCAGAGTCCTCCACAATGGAACATACCACCTCTACAATGTCGATCGCCAGATTGATGAGCCACGAGCCTGGAATGCGGAGCTGCTCCGCCCCTTTTATACTTGAATTCTCACTCGAACGAGACGTAATAAGGAAAACTCCTGTAGTTTATTTATCAAAGACAAAAACATTATAATTTTCTCAGTGATTATTATTATTTTTGTTTGCGTAAGAAATCCCCCAGTGGGTGTCTTAGCTGTGAATCCGCTTCGCCTAAGTTTGAAAAATTCTACTGAGTGGAGAGCAACCCTCCCACTCGGGGGCTTAGCTGCAGTCCAGTACTCGCCTAAGTTCTCCCACTCAGAGACTTAGCTGCAGTCAGGCACTCGCCTAAGTTTGAAAAATCCTACCGAGTGAAGAGCAATCCTCCCACTCGGGAGCTTAGCTGCAGTCGAGTACTCGCCTAAGTTCTCCCACTCAGAGACTTAGCTGCAGTCAGGCACTCGCCTAAGTTTGAAAAATCCTACCGAGTGGAGAGCAATCCTCCACTCAGGGGCTTAGTTGCAGTCCAGTACTCGCCTAAGTTCTCCCACTCAGAGACTTAGCTGCAGTCAGGCACTCGCCTAAGTTTGAAAAATCCTACCGAGTGGAGAGCAACCCTCCCACTCGGGGGCTTAGCTGCAGTCCAGTACTCGCCTAAGTTCTCCCACTCAGAGACTTAGCTGCAGTCAGGCACTCGCCTAAGTTTGAAAAATCCTACCGAGTGGAGAGCAATCCTCCCACTCGGAGGCTTAGCTGCAGTTCAGTACTCGCCTAAGTTCTCCCACTCAAAGACTTAGCTGCAGTCAGGCACTCGCCTAAGTTTGAAAAATCCTACCGAGTGGAGAGCAATCCTCCCACTCGGGGGCTTAGCTGCAGTCCAGCACTCGCCTAAATTCTCCCACTCAGAGACTTAGCTGTAGTCAGGCACTCGCCTAAGTTTGAAAAATCCTACCGAGTGGAGAGCAACCCTCCCACTCGGGGGCTTAGCTGCAGTCCAGTACTCGCCTAAGTTCTCCCACTCAGAGACTTAACTGCAGTCAGGCACTCGCCTAAGTTTGAAAAATCCTACCGAGTGGAGAGCAATCCTCCCACTCGGGGGCTTAGCTGCAGTCCAGTACTCGCCTAAATTCTCCCACTCAGAGACTTAGCTGCAGTCAGGCACTCGCCTAAGTTTGAAAAATCCTATCGAGTGGAGAGCAATCCTCCCGCTCGGGGGCTTAGCTGCAGTCCAATACTCGCCTAAGTTCTCCCACTCAGAGACTTAGCTGCAGTCAGGCACTCGCCTAAATTTGAAAAATCCTACCGAGTGGAGAGCAACCCTCCCACTCGGGGGCTTAGCTGCAGTCCAGTACTCGCTTAAGTTCTCCCACCTAGAGACTTAACTGCAGTCAGGCACTCGCCTAAGTTTGAAAAAATCCTACCGAGTGGAGAGCAACCCTCCCACTCGGGGGCTTAGCTGCAGTCCAGTACGCGCTTAAGTTCTCCCACCTAGAGACTTAGCTGCAGTCAGGCACTCGCCTAAGTTTGAAAAAACCCTACCGAGTGGAGAGCAATCCTCCCACTCGGGGGCTTAGCTGTAGTCCAGTACTCGCCTAAGTTCTTCCACCTAGAGACTTAGCTGCAGTCAGGCACTCACCTAAGTTTGAAAAAACCCTACCGAGTGGAGAGCAATCCTCCCACTGGGGGCTTAGCTGCAGTCCAGTACTCGCCTAAGTTCTCCGAAACACATCTCAATCCTCAAGGACGACGAGGGGCAGGTCGACTGCCCCTCCCCCTCTCCTGGAGAGCTTCGCCATAAATACAACGCGCGCTCCGTCCCACTCTGCAGTAACAGGGTGTGGGTCGACCGCCGCCCGGCCCTGGGGAGCTTCGCCACAAATACAAGGCATGGGTCGACTACTTCCCCCTCCTTCGGAGCTGTGCTGCGAATACAGAAAGTTGTCTCGAATAAATATTGGGTTCACTCAGCAGGAGATTCATAAAGATATTCAACGGTAAACCAAGTTCAGATAAAATCCTAAAGGTTCTGGATCACGGATCGAGGTACTCGGGCATGTGGCCCGAAAAAGTTTAACGGTTACAAAAACCACTCGGCATTCCGAGGCAAATTTAATGTGGGATGTAAGAGTTTGTTCACTCCGCGGGAGGAGGGCTGGCAGGCTCGACGAACTCAGCCAAGTCGACGCCGTCGGCTATCTGAGTGGCTGCAGCGATGAAAGTCTCCATAAAGGTTTGGAAGTCATGCTTCTGGGTGTTGGCGACCTTGATTGCTGCCAGCTTGTCATGTCGCACCTCCTTGCAGTGGACATGAACCAAGGACAGAGCCACATCAGCGCCATACTGAGCAGAAGACTTCTTCCACTCCTGCACTCGGTCAGGGATTCCGTTAAGTCGAGTCATCAGAGACTCGAGATCGTTTTGGAGCGTAGCCTCTGGCCAAAGTGCCGGGTCGATCAGTGACATGGCGACCTTCAGTCGAGCCAAGTAGTCCACGGCACCGTCAATGCGAGATTCCAGTCGGAGCAAGTTCATGGCAGCTTCATCTTTCACGGGAGAGTTGATTGGATCCAAACCTGGTTCGATCCGCCCAGTCTCCTCCTCAAAGTTCTGGCAAAACTCTGCATTCACGATCCAAGGATAAGTCAGTTTTCATACACTGAGTCGACACAAAAAAAATCAGTCGGAACTAAATGTGCACCTTCAAGCTTGATATACAACTTCTTGGCAAGGCTCCTCAGGTAGCTCTCCAGATCGTCCCTCCTACGAGCGACGCCTTCCATCTTTTCGGTCAGGTTGAGGTTCTCCTTCTTCCAACGTGTGCACTCCCTGTTGGCTTCATTCAGAGCAGTCTTCAGCCTGGTATTCTCTTCTTCCAATTGGCCGACTGAAGCCAACTTCTGTTCGGCCAGAGCGGTCCTGTCGTCAGCCTCCTTCTGGGAAGCAGACAAATCCTGATCCTTTTTCGCCAAAGCCTCTCTCAGTTTTTCTGCAAAGAAATGATGATTGATTCAGAAATAGCAGAAGGGTGCTCGGGCCTAAAACTGACCAGTCGACAGACTTGTCTTACCGGCGGTGCCGTCTCTGACCATCTGCAGTTCTGTCCTGGCTAGCTCCAAGTCAAGTTTCAGTTGAATCTGCTGACTTTCCAAATCAGCGAAGCGAGCTCCAAGATCACAAGATTTCTGAAATCAAAGGGGAGAAATTATTCCGCAGCAAAAAACGACAAATACTAAGACTATAGTCGACTGCCCGCAGTCCACCATAGTCTCGGGGACTACACCCATTGGGTGCACTTTGTGTGCCCCCACCGGTTCTGATCCCACTCGACCGGCCCGCCGGAGTCGAGTTCAAAAAAAAAGAAAAAGAAAGAGAGACAAAGTAGAACTCAGACCACAGTCGACTGCCATCAGTCGACCGCGGTCTCGGGGACTACACCCAGTGGGTGCACTTTGCGTGCCCCCACCGGTTCTGATTCCACTCGACCGGATCGAGCGGAAGAAACAAACTACCAGTTCGGTTTTACTCGACAAAATATAAAGACTACGGTCGACTGCCAGCAGTCCGCCATAGCCTCGGTGACTACACCCAGTGGGTGCACTCAGCGTGCCCCCACTAGTCCAAAAAATTAAATTGACACACCCAGTGGGTGTACAGATGAAAAGATTTTCGGAAAGAATCTTCAGATAGCATATCCTAACAGAACAAGCGGCGACCAACTAACCTGAACATTGCTCTGGAGAGCCGAGCTGGCATCATAGGCGGCTTGGCTGGCGTCCCGCACCGTCTTCATCTTCTCCATCATAATGCCCGCCTGGCGTATGGCTTCCCTAGCAGCATTCACCCCGTCCTCCGGGACATGATGAGTTGCAAAAAGTGAAGGCGGGTCGACAGGGGCCTGAGCAGTCGAAGAAGAAGGCAAGGCGCTCGACAGGGGCTCCGCGAAGGTAACAGAACCCCGATTGACGTCACCAGTGTCCTGAACGACTGGTTCCGCCCTCGGCGTCGACTGCAGCGCCTCACTTACAGGAGCTCGCCTACTCTTCCTCGTCAAAGACCTCTCGGGCTCTTCATCATCATCAGGGAGGTCAATAATGTTGGGAGCTGTACAAAGTTCAAATTGCCAAAATCACGTCACCCAATGATGCACGATGCAGTTGAATCGACCAAAGAAAGATAGTATGGCAGAAATCATACCCGGATTAGAAGTGACCGCATCCTCCATCACCTCATCATCATCCATGTAAGCTGAGGTCCCGGAAGTGGCAGCGCTAACAATTCCAAAGCTCGTCCAATTAAAACAAGAAAAATAAACAGCGCGGAGCGTCGAGTGAATACAAGGAGAAACACTCACGCGGAGGCGACAGGGATATCGATCTTGATCTTCGGCAGCGCCTTCCGAGTCTTCGGTTCTGCAATTTTAGGGTGCTTTGGCGCCTTCTCAGTCGTGGTTGGTGAAGAGATCCGAGGACGCTTCGAAGACTGGCCAGCCTGAGCAGTCGCCTTGTCGCAGGCACTCGGCCGATCCTGGTCAAGCTTGGATCGCCTCTCTATGTGAGGAGGCGGCTCGACTTCTTCCTCATCACTCAAGTCGTCGCTTCCTCCATCCCCTTCACCATCGGAAGTCCACTCGCCACTTTCGCCACCACTCGCCTCGCCTTCCAGAGCTTGCTCTTGCTCCCCGTTGGGCATCAAATACATTTCAATAATGGCCTGAAAGAAAGCAGGGAGAACAAAGTCAGTCGACGCAATACAGACAGCTGCGCGAGTGAATTCAGATTACAAGCGAAAACTCAGAATCAGACCTTCTCTGGTGCATGAGACTGGTCGAATGGAGGGACTCTCCTGGCTCCCCTGGGGTTGTCCTTGTTCCCGGTAATGCTCGACAGCCACTTCTCCAGCGTGTCGTCATCGACCTCCTCCGGGTGGATCCGAGTGGAGTCTTCTAAACCTGAATACATCCACATCGGGTGGTCTCGGGCTTGGAGAGGCTGGATACGCCGCTGAAGGAAGACCTCCAAGAGATCCATACCAGTGACCCCGTCACGAATGAGCTGGACCACTCGGTTGACCAACACCTTCACGTGCGCCTTCTCCTCCGGGAGCACCTTCAAAGGGAGGGTTTTTCCACTCGGTCCATGGTAAAGGGAGGGAGGCCAGTCGATTGCCCTAGCGTCGACTGGTCTTTGCAGTAGAACCAGGTCGACTGCCATCCGCGAACTGAATCGGGAAGAATCATGGCCGGAAAGGAGCTTTTTCCCCTCATCTGGATGCCAAGACCCCCACACATCTGGATCACTTGGGTCCTCTCGTCACTCGGATTAGCCTTTTTCACTGTCTGGGAGCGACAAGTGAAAATATGCTTGAAAAGACCCCAGTGAGGTCGACAACCCAAGAAGTTCTCACACAAGGAAATGAACGCGGCAAGATAAACGATTGAGTTGGGGGTAAAATGGTGGAGTTGAGCCCC
Source organism: Triticum urartu (assembly GCF_056163025.1). Taxonomy (NCBI): domain Eukaryota; kingdom Viridiplantae; phylum Streptophyta; class Magnoliopsida; order Poales; family Poaceae; genus Triticum; species Triticum urartu. The sequence continues at coordinate 122,288,813 of NC_141879.1, forward strand.
AAAGAAGTTCAGAAATCCTCGGAAGAAAGGATGAGGGGGCAAGGAAAACCCACGGTCGACGTGGGTGGCAAGAAGAACGCGCTCACCCTCCCTGGGTTGCGGCTCGGATTCCTTCCCCGGAAGCCGCGCCGAGTCGTAGGGGATCAGCCCTCCCTCGGCCAGGTCGTCGAGGTCCTCTTGGGAGATCCTCGAGTGGATCCAGTCGCCCTGGATCCAACCCCTCGGGAGGCCAGTCCGCGAAGAAGATCCGCCCCGGCTCGTCGCCTTCCCCTTCGATTTCGCCGTCGCCTTCTTCGCCCGCTCCAGAGCGCTGTCCTCTCCTTCACCATTGTCGCCGACGAGACGCGTGTGGTGCGGTGGCGCTGGGGCGAGAGCGAGCGCAGCAGAGAGGTGTGAGGAGGAGAAGAAGTAATGGGGCGCACTGTTCGGGGGACTCCGGTCCAACGCCTTATATGAGGCCGCTTCCTAGTGGCTGACAGGTAGGCCCAGATGGCTCCGTCAAATCCCGTAACGACCGCGCGAGCGATATGTGGCGAAAAAGGCGGCACGGGGATCGAGGCGATTCCGCTCTATCCCATTCGGTTACTGCGGCCTCCCCCGTCCCGTGCGCTTCCCAAAATTCGGATCCCACTAAATTCGCGGGCAGCAAACAAACTTGTCAGACTAAAAGATCTCCTCCGCACCATCACTCGGAGCCTTACAGATAAAGAAACTCACTTGACGAAGAATTAAGAATGGATCAAGGTGACTGAAAAGGAAGTTGCTGTCATCACTCGGGTCCATTGATCCGGAGCAAGATATGCTCACGGCATGAAAAACGAGTCGGAGAGGTCCTCAACTCCTTCCCCACTCAAACCTCGATCCATTCGGGGGCTAATGATGAAGCTATGGACCTAGGGTAGGGTCATGGACCTGTCCTAACTGCCCTACCCAAGGACATCTCTAGAAGAAATCGCCTTTCAATCGACTTGAAGGTGCCCCACTCGACAGACTCGAAGACACTCGACCAAGAAGCAATCACTCGACCAAGACCCAACCACTCGACGGTTAGGAGACCTAAAGGCGCCCCGCACACTAACGGTCGGTCATTAAGTAGCTTTTATGGTCATCATAGCACTTTATTACTAGTGTTAGCAGTAACGCCCTGCCTTAATGTACATTGAACCCTTCGTAACGTGGGCTGGTCGGGGTCCTGGCGCACTCTATATAAGCCACCCCCTCCTCCGAGACAAGGGTTCGCACCTCTGTAACTCATACACACATAATCCAGTCGACCGCCTCCGGGCTCCGAGATGTAGGGCTTTTACTTCCTCCGAGAAGGGTCTGAACTCGTAAACCTTGTGTCCTTACAACCTCTCCATAGCTAAGACCTCACCTCTCCATACTTACCCTCCTACATTACTGTCAGAGTTAGAACCACGACACCGCTGACGGTCGATCCCACCCAAGCAGGCACCAATGTCGGCGAGTACAACGTCCAAACATACGGGGCCGCCTGGTTACCGTCGACCCTGCAGGCCACGTCGTGCCGCAAGAAATAGCTGGTTGCTGCAGTATTTGGTTTCTGATGAAACTGTTGCTCCTTGCTCGTCTAATGCTGTAGCTCACCCGCTCTCCTTTTTTTTGCTTCATTGCTTGTGTTGTGCGGCGCTTTTCGGACAGGCACATGTCCGAGCTGTGTGGGTTTAGTCAAACTAATATTGTCTATAAAAAAGGATTTAACGTCACGTGATCAATCGATGCAGAAAATGGGGCGTGCACCTCCATTTCTGGAAAACAAATACTTCCTCTGATTCTAAATATAAGTATCTTTGGATATTTCAATATAAACTACTCCCTCCGTTTGGAATTACTTGTCTCGGAAATGGATGTATCTAGAACTAAAATACATCTAGATACATCCATTTCTATAACAAGTAATTACGAACAGAGAAAGTATATACGAAGCAAACTAAATGAATTTATATTCTAAAATACATCTACATACATTCATATGTACTTCATACTGAAATATCTAAAAAGACTCACTATATTTAGAAACGAGGGGAGTAGATGGTAGAAGATGGTTAGAGCATTTCCAGCTGTTGGCCTCTCAGAGGGCGCCTAAAATCGCCCCTTGGGGTGAGCCGGCGCAAAACATCGACATGGGGCTGAGTTGGCCCCCAGCCGCCGGCCTCAGGACCGTCCCCAGGCGCGTTCAAACAAATTAAAAAATATAGCAAAGTTCAAAGTTCGGCGAAGTTCGGCATATATTACATTTAAAAAGCAGGTTTTTATTACATAATATATATAATTAAAAAAAAGAACTGGCTAAAAGCGGAGTAGTCGCCGCCGTCGTCGTCGTCCGGCTTCTCCTCCTTGACGCGTCCGTCTTTGGTGGACCCCTGACCGGCGTCGCCTATGCGGGCTGGTGGCGGCAGCGCGTCGTCGTCGTCGCTGTCCTCGATGACGACGATTCCTCCTTCGTCGCGGCCCCGGCGGCGCTGCGCGAATCGCCGCAGGGCGGCGCACTGGCGCTCCCTCGCCATCTTCAGGGAGTCCGCGCGTGCCCATTCTAGGGCCGCGTCGTCGTCGAGCTCGACGTTGCCGCCGTGCTCCGTCTTCACCACGGGCAGGCCCGGCTCCGTCTTCATCGGCGCCAGGCCCGGCTCCGTCTTAGGCTTGACTAAGCGAGGGGAGCCGACGAGGGGGCGCGCCGACCGCCCTCATTGATGACGATGCCGGCGCTGCGAGTACGCCGGCCGAACGGCGTCTCCGCCGCGGGCTCGACCTTGACGCGAGCAGCGCCGGAGCGCCAGACGAGTGTGAGGAAGAGCGGGAGGAGGAGGAAGAAGAGGAGGCGCCGAACCTCCTGGGCAACCATTGCCCGTCTCGTTGGCGGTGAGCCGTGGCCGTGGTGGTCGCCCTCGCCAGGGGGTATGCCAACGGCGGGTCGTTGCCGCCCTCGAGGTGTGTCAGAACGCCCTCGAGGGTGCGGCCGGGGACACCCCACCACAGGTGGCGTCCCTCGCTGTTCTTCGGTCCGCCCACCACCAGCGCACCGTTGGTGGACACCATCCTCTGCTGCTGCCGGTACTGGAAGTACGCCGTCCACGCCGCTATGTTGTCGGTGGCGTACTCGGGGAGCGCGAGCTGGGCGTTGGTGAGGGAGGCGTGCATGACGTCGACCTCGTCGGCGAAGTAGCCCGGTTTCGCCATGGCGTCGGGCAATGGGGGAATGGGCACTCCCCCGTTGCTGAGTCTCCACCCCGTTGGCCCGACGCGCATTTCCGGCGGCGCCGGGATGTTCGCCTCGAACAGGAGCCAAGACTCATGTTCGCGGAGCGAGCGGCGGCCGAAGCCGTTGGCTGCGACCTCATCTCCGGGGAATCGCTCGGCCATCGGGAGAGGGAGGGAGGGAGAGGGAGGGCTCGGTGGCGGCGCTCAAGAGAGGTAGACGGCGGGCTAGGGCTGGTGTGGCTGGTGTGGCCAGAGGCGAGGGAGGCCACTGACTTATATAGCGGCGCTGCCTCGTGTGTACGCGTGCGAGGGAGGGGAGGCGTCGGTGCGCCGCCCGTGAGGAATCAATGGTAAGGCTGATCGGCGGCAGCCTTGCCATTGATTTCCTGCGGGAAACCGAGGCGTTCGGGGACGAAGACGCGCGGTGTTGCTGACGCGGCGGGCCCGCGGCTCTTTCGCGCCAAAACCGCTCGCCCCGGCGCCCCCGAGCGTCCCCAGCGCGCCGGGTTCGACCTGAGTCCGTCGGCGCTAAATTCGGCCCAGGCCGGCGAAAATCGGGCTCCTGGGGGCGCGACTGGATCGATTTTTCTGCGGCGGCGCAAAGAAAACACCTGAAGAGACCTTTCTGGGGACACGGCTAGATATGCTCTTAGATTCCTCCTGGTGAAATCAACCCTCCGGCTTCATGTCCTAGACATGGCATTGAGTGTGTCGGATGCTCGTTTGGACATGATATGGATGTATGTGTTCGTGTACATGGCGGAGGGGGGTTAGGGCATGTACAATAGTGGCATATGGATACAGATGCCTCATGATAAAGAATAGTTTGAGATGTGTGTATTGATTTTTCCTCAACGCGGGCTATTTTTAGTGAGCCTCATCAAATAATAGAAAGTTGACTCCTACACACATGCATCTTTACTCTTCACTTCAATTTTTTTAGCTCTATGCATCGAAACATATTTTTTCTCCTCAAGCACCCGACTCTTGTAGAGGATCCCGCTGCTTTATATGAATCTATTTTTCCTGACATCCGATCATACATGACGTATGGGGCATCACCCTAAGACTATGCATTGCACATGCCCTAATAAAAACTTGAACCGTGGTTGCTGTCGTCAGCACGATAACTTTACATGCAAAGGCTCATGAGAAAGCGCTGCATGTTTCTACGGGGAAGTGAAGACGGGATGGGGATTGTGAATATGCAGTTGGGTGGAGAAGCAGGGGACTATACCTGGCCAAACCTCGGGCCGGGCCGGGCTTCGGGCCAGGCCTAACCAAGCCCGAGCCAAAAAACCTAGGCCCGAGCCCGGCCCGGCCATCGGGCCTAGTTTTTGGGCCCAAGCCCGGGCCCGGCCCGGCCAGGCCACCGGGCTCAAAATCTAGGCCCGAGCCCGGCCCAGGAGCAGCGTCGGGTTGGGCCAGGTCGGGTTGCCCATGGCCAGGTCTACAGGGGACCGACAACACACACACAGGTGGGATCATACGCTTTTTTCTGAAACGAAGGCCAGGCCAGTCCTCATGCACAGTACGTCGCGCGCACGAGGCCAGGAGAGGCACGCTGGAGCACAGTGGCTGCTTTCTCTCGCCCTCCTCGTCCAAACACGAGGACATCGATCCTGGCCCACCCCTGTCTTGCGCGCGTTTGATGGGGCGCGCTCAGCCACTCGATCACTCACTCCGGCTCCGTGTTAAATCGGGCGTCTCATGTTTCCTCACTCACTCGCGTGGGCGTCGGTAGGTTAAGGAGAGAGTTCATGGCAGCAGCAACGTACGTGCGTGAAGCCTACGAGCTCGTGGCCGCCATAGCCAGGGCTTCCGTGATGTTGGCCGAGTCACGGATCCACGCACCGGCAGGGGAGGGGACAAGGAAAACGAAGTAAAAGCAGGGTGTCCTCCACCACGCACCTCCGTCTCGGATCCCTCACCGTCCCAGTCGCTGCTGGTAATCATGGAGGATCTCCGTGGAATCATACGAAGACGAGGCAATATACGCGGGAAAGATGCAATGATGTTACGAGCAAGGATACTTGGTACGTACCACAGTTGTTTGAAGTGTACCTTGGGAATAACAATAGTAGCCTCGTCGTCGTCAGTCTGTTGATCTGTTTGGTCCAACATATACGATCCCAAGCTCTTGGAGAGAGGTCGGAGACGATTAAGCACGTGGTTTTTGATTGAGATTTTTGTCAGCCGTGTATAGTGCATTGCTGGCTAGCTAGTCAGAGCGCCGAATATGCTGCATCATGGGTGCGTGAGGATCACAAACACGTACGGGAATATAGCACATGTGAATTATCGTCAGGGGCAAAAGACAAAGCTTGTCAAGCTCTATGGGTTCGGGATCTATTGGCTACGGACGAGACAAGCACGCATCGCCACTTCGCCAGCACGTACGTAACGTACGTCCAATTCCTTTGCACGCTGTCTCGACGAGCCCGAGCCCATAGGGTCGTACGTAGCCTTTGACAACTTGTGGCTAAGCCAACAGAGAGCGGCTTGATCAATGATTAATTAGCACGCTAATCAGTCAATCAAAGCTTGTTGCTGGAAGAGAAAAGTGATAATCTCTATCCTAATCGTGTACTGTACATGGGAGTGATTTGCGCTGGACCACAGCGCCGATGATGGTGCACGATCATCACGCCTTTTTGTTTTCAACCGGTCATGATTAGATTAGCGCGGGTGATGATATCAAGATGGCCATTGCCAAAGCATGACCGACTCCAGGGGACCAACGGATGTGGAGACATGGTCCTCCGAGTGTCAAACAATGGCCCAAAGTAAAGTGTAATTCCTACACAAATACGTACAAGACTTCAACTTCGGATGCACTCCTAGTAACCAGTTTCCGAACATATTATTGTATTTGTGTCGAATATTTTGTACTAGTTGGGTTACGCTTGAACTTGGTGTTGTAGTGTGGGTAGAATACGTGTAGTGTCGGAGTCGGACACGTTGTACCCTTGGCCTCTTATATATGAGGAGGCACCCCACGTTGTAACCCATGGCGACTAGATAGCGACAGGTTCGCAAGGGGGTGCCGGCGGCTTGTGCCGGCGTCCGGGTGGCCGGTGTTGCAGTATTTCGGGGAGGAGCGTCCGTAGTCATTGCCCCGGGGAGTAGGCGAGTTCGCCGAACCTCGTTAACAAATTTTGGTGTCGTCATTGCCTGTGATTGCTTGTTCTTCGATGGATCGACCGCATACCTCGGATTTATTCTAACAAGTGGTATCAGAGGCAAAAGATATAGATCCAATCGGAGGAAGGAAAAGGCCATCGCTGGTTGTGGCAACCATCGGAATTAGCAAGGGCTGAGGCAAAGCAAGTTGCGCTAGTATTGGAGTTGAGCCAAGGGAGCACTTCACGTGAAGACCAACTGGTTGGTTGATTGCAGCAGTACGCGGACGTTCTATTCGTGTACTTGGGGATCACAGGAAGACTGCTCAGTTATTTTTCACGGAGTCAGCTGTACAAAGAACCATGGCGCCATCGGATACCAGGTTTGAGGTGGAGAAGTTCAACGGAACTGGAAGCTTTGGGTTATGGCAGACAAGGGTGAAAGATTTGTTGGCATAACAGGGATGCTTGAAGGCGTTGTTGCAGGAAGCCAAGCCAGCTAAGATGGAGGCGGATGACTGGGAGGAGTTAGAATTGAAAGCAGCCGGGACTATACGGTTGTGTCTGTCGGACCAGGTTATTTATCATGTGATGGATGAGAATTCGCCGAAAAAGATCTGGGAGAAACTGGAAAGTCAGTTTATGTCCAAGACTGCGACGAACAAGGTGTATCTGAAGCAAAAGTTGTATGGGATGAGAATGCAAGAGGGGTCAGATCTTGTGGAGTATATGAACGCATTTAATCAAGTCGTGACGGATCTAGCACACTTGGGTGCGACGGTTGACGACGAGGATAGGGCAATTCTACTTCTTTGTTCATTGCCATCATCCTATGACCATTTGATCACTACGTTGACATACGGCAAGGAGACCGTCAAGAATGAGGATATTACTGCGGCATTGCTATCTTATGATATGAGAAAGAAGAACACGGTGGAAGTCTCTCATGGTGAAGGTTTGCTAGTCAAGGGTGAGCAGTGGCGGAAGGAATATGAGGCTGGGAAGAACAAGAAAAAGAAAAAGAATATACAGTGTCACAAGTGTAAGCAGTGGGGACATATGAGAAAGGACTGTCCAGAACTCAATGATGGGGCAAGTGCTAATAAGGCAACTCATGGTGATGACTCAGACAACAGTAGTGATGTCCTCATAGTATCAGACAAGCGGTCAACCAAAGGTGAAGCGTGGATGTTGGATTCGGCTTGCTCTTTTCATGCGACACCCAACAGGGAGTGGTTCTCTTCGTACAAGTCTGGTGAGTTCGGTTTAGCCTATGTGGGCGATGACACAGGTTATCATGTTGCTGGAGTAGGTGGCATCAAAATCAAGATGTTTGACGGAGTTGAGCGGATACTTCGGGGAGTCAGGCATGTGCCGGGGCTAAGGAGGAATCTAGTTTCGCTCGGTGTTCTTCATGATGGTGGTATGGTATTCCGTTGTGATCGGGATAGGAAGACCATGAGAATCATGAAAGATGAGGTGATCGTGATGATTGGAGGGAGGACGGCTTCACATCTTTACAAGCTGCAAGGGAGCACTATTGCAGGTGGAGTCACGAAGACTGGAGTTGCGGGAGTAGCAGCGGGATCTCACGGCGGCGGCGGGTCTAGGGCAGACTCGTCGAGTAGCTCTCAGTAAGCTACGAAGAAGACAACACAAGTCCGGAGTACATGAAAGTTTGACGCATGGACAAATTCAAGGTGGTGGAGAATATTCGCCAAGGTGGAGTTTGTTGTGTTTGTGTCGAATATTTTGTACTAGTTGGGTTACGCTTGGACTTGGTGTTATAGTGTGGGTAGGATACATGTAGTGTCGGAGTCGGACACGTTGTACCCTTGGCCTCTTATATATGAGGAGACACCCCATGTTGTAACCCATGACGATTAGATAGCGACAGGTTCGCAAGGGGGTGCCGGCGGCTTGTGCCGGCGCCCGGGTGGCCGGTGTTGCAGTATCTCGGGGAGGAGCGCCCGTAGTCATTGCCCTGGGGAGTAGGCGAGTTCACCGAACCTCGTTAACAAATCTCGGTGTCATCATTGCCTGTGATTGCTTGTTCCTCGATGGATCGACCGCATACCTCGGATTTATTCTAACACATATCGGTACTATTCATTAGTGAAGTAGATTAAAAGCAATATGAACAGATCATCATAATAGCTTGGCACGTGGGCAGTGAAGGAATAGATGTCGAATCGACTCCTCATCACTACAAAAGCAACAACATTTACTGGATCCTTGTTAGTTTCTTTTTTTTCAAATTATCTTTTGTCAGGATGATCTTGTAATCTATAAACCACATAAATAGTTATTTTGAACGGGACTTCCATTTTCCAAATACATTGTGGTGGAAATGTTGCCCATCATTGATTAGGTCCACATACATGCATTTGACTGTGAAGGCATCAGAAATAGTGAACTTTCAACGGAATGTGTCTCAATTCATGTGAAGGTTGACCATCATCAACCTTTCAACAAGGTTTAACCAGTCCGTCCAGTTGTCTCCGATCAGAGGTCTTCTAAAGGCAACATTCAATGATACTTGGCCCGTCGCAGAGACAACAAAGACATCTTTACGCTGCACAATAGTATGATAAAGCCATGGGTACTGCATGGCTAGTGGCGTGTCCCCAAGTCATGTATTTTCCCATAACCTATTAGTTAGGTCACTATATTTTCCCATAACCTATTAGTTAGGTCACTATCTACACAAACGTTACTCTGCAAAATAGTCATTTTTGACCCCATGAGGCCTTTCCAGAAAGGCGAGGATGTTGGTTTTACATGTAACTCAGTAAGGATTTTAGAATGAAGGTACTTATTCCTAAATAATTATTGCCAAACCCTGTTGACAGTAAGTATTTTGAATACCATTTTCTTAGCGAATACTTATTTTAATCTCGAGGTCTTCTGTCCCTAGACCTCCTTGGTCTTTAGGACGACAGATCGCACCCCACCTCATTAGGCGGTATTTACGGTATTTCACGTATGTTCATCATATGGCAAGAAAAAAAATGGATATGTAGTAATCCAAGTATTTCCTTACCCATTTAGATATTTCAAAGCAAAATAACATGAAGATAGGTAAACTTATGAGAACTGCATTGATTAGGGTGAGCCTTGCCGCATAAGACATAATAAGCTTACAAATCCAACAAATCAACTGCCTGGATGTGTATGCACAAATATAGGGGGGGCGTTGATTTTCCTAGTCCAACTATAGATGCTCTTAGTCTTTCATCATTTTTTTGAGATGGAGCATATAGCTGTATGATAAGGGCATGTTCAATGCGGACTCTCAAAACACCCGCAAACGTCTGGACTAAACTGTCCGGACGTACTTTGCCATCCAACGCGTGTGACGTCCCTGATTTGACCGTACACTAATCATACACGCAAATGTGTACGATCAAGATCAAGGACTCACTGGAAGATATCACAACACAACTCTAGACAAAAATTAAGAATTACAAGCTTTATATTACAAGCCAGGGGCCTCGAGGGCTCGAATACATAAGCTTGAATGCACAAGAGTCAGCGGAAGCAATAATATCTGAGTACAGACATAAGTTAAACAAGTATGCAAAAGTAGCAACGATCGAAAAGGCAAGGCCTCCTGCCTGGGACCTTCTAACCACTCCTCGAAGTCAAACTCCACGTAGTATCATCCTCGGGATCCTCTGGCTCCTGGACTCCATCATATGATCGCAGTAACCGGGAAAAGGGGAAAAAGAAGTCGGAAAGCAACCGTGAGTACTCATCAAAAGTACTCGCAAGCAAGGATCTACACTACATATGCATTGGTATCAATGAAATGGGTAGTATCTGTGGATTGAACTACAGAATGCCAGAATAAGAGGGGGATAGCTAGTCCTATCGAAGACTACGATTCTGGCAGCCTCCATCTTGAAGGAGTAGAAGAGAGTAGATGGTAAGTTAACCAAGTAACATCGCATAGCATAATCCTACCCGGCGATCCTCCCCTCGTCGCCCTGTGAGAGAGCGATCACCGGTTGTATCTGGCACTTGGAAGGGTGTGTTTTATTAAGTATCCGGTTCTGGTTTTCATAAGGTCAAGGTACAACTTCGAGTCATCCTTTTACCGAGGGACACGACTACTCGAATAGATAAACTTCCCTGCAGGGGTGCACCACATTTCCCAACACGCTGGATCCCCTTTGGCCGGACACACTTTCCTGGGTCATGCCCGACCTCGGAAGATCAACACTGTCTGTGTCAAAAACGGCGGATCTCGGGTAGGGGGTCCCGAACTGTGCGTCTAAGGCGGATGGTAACAGGAGGTGGGGGACACAATGTTTACCCAGGTTCGGGTCCTCTCGATGGAGGTAATACCCTACTTCCTGATTGATTGATCCTGATGATATGAGTATTACAAGAGTTGATCTACCACGAGATCGGAGAGGCTAAACCCTAGAAGCTAGCCTATGGTATGATTGTTGTTGTCCTACGGACTAAACTCTCCGGTTTATATAGACACAGGAGGGGGCTAGGGTTACACAGACTCGGTTACAAGGGAGGAGATCTGCATATCCGAATCGCCAAGCTTGCCTTCCACGCAAAGGAGAGTCCCATCTGGACATGGGACGAAGTCTCCAATCTTGTGTCTTCATAGTCCAACAGTCCGGCCAAGGTATATAGTCCGACGGTCCGAGGACCCCCTAATCCAGGACTCCCTCAGTGGCCCCTGAACCGGACTTCAATGACGATGAGTCCAGTGCGTAGATTGTCTTCGGCATTGCAAGGCGGGTTCCTCCTCCGAATACTCTGTCGGTGTCAAAACCGGCGGATCTTGGGTAGGGGGTCCCGAACTGTGCGTCTAGGCCGGATGGTAACAGGAGGCAGGGGACACGAAGTTTTACCCAGGTTCAGGCCCTCTTGATGGAGGTAAAACCCTACGTCCTGCTTGATTGATATTGATGATATGAGTATTACAAGAGTTGATCTACCACGAGATCGTAGAGGCTAAACCCTAGAAGCTAGCCTATGGTATGATTGTTGTTGTATATGTTGTCCTACGGACTAAAACCCTCCGGTTTATATAGACACCGGATAGGGTTAGGGTTACATAGAGTTGGTTACAGTGGTAGGAGATGTGAACATCCGTATCGCCAAGCTTGCCTTCCACACCAAGGAAAGTCCCTTCCGGACACAGGACGGAGTCTTCAATCTTGTATCTTCATAGTCCAGGAGTCCGGCTTGAAGGTATAGTTCGGCTATCCGGACACCCCCTAATCCAGGACTCCCTCAGTAGCCCCTGAACCAGGCTTCAATGACGACGAGTCCGGCGCACAAATTGTCTTCGGCATTGCAAGGCGGGTTCCTCCTCCAAATACTTCATAGAAGATCTTGAACACAAAGATAGTGTCCGGCTCTGCAAAATAAGTTTCCACATATTGCCATAGAGAGAATAATAATATTAACACAAATCTAATCTGCTGACGTATTCCGTGGTGCGACACGCCACGGCCAAGCCTTTATCCAAATCGTTTCATTATCCCACCTCAGCGCGTTATGCGAGGCGGTTTCCTTCGCACGTCTTGTCAAAGCAGAGATCGTGTCCCTTTATTCCGGGATTCTCATCAATACGGGTGTGGGTAACCCAACCGTGCCTTTGATTACGGCGCTTGGAGATAAGCAAGTTTTACCAGGCTGGTGGGGACACATAACCGCGACCACCCATATAAGGGGATAAGGATCCCCCTTTTCACCCACGCCTTCTTCCTCCTCTGCCTATCCATTCTTGCGCACTCGACTTCCGGCGCCCAAGTCCGCACTACCACCTCGACCTTCTCCAGTCATGTCCGGAGCGGGAGGCAAGTGGATGGTCTCCTCCGTCATGGAGGGACACATAAAAAAGCTGAGGAAGGTCGGATACCTGGCCAGCGACATCGCGCACCGACTCCCGAGAAGGGGCAGCTCATCCCCACTCCTAGGCCCCATGAGAGGGTGGTATTTCTCCCCCATTTCCTCCACGGACTGGGCTTCCCTCTGCATCCATTTGTCTGGGGGCTCATGTTCTACTACGGCCTGGATTTCCACGACCTGGCCCCGAACTTCGTCCTCAACATCTCGGCGTTTATCGTTGTGTGCGAGGCTTTCCTCCGCATCCGCCCTCATTTCGGCTTATGGCTAAAGACTTTCAACGTCAAGCCGAAGGTGGTGCGCGGCAGCCAGGCGGAGTGCGGTGGTGCCATGGTTGCCAAGATGGCCAACGTCTTGTGGCTCGAGGGCTCCTTTGTGGAGACCCTGAAGGGGTGGCAATCGGGTGGTTTTACATCACCGAGCCGTGCGACCCCGAATGGGTTGCAGCCCCCGAGTTTCGGTCCGGACCCCCTACGCGGCTCACCTCCTGGAAGGAGACCGGCCTGTCGTGGGGTAAAAAAGGAGAGCTGACCGGACTCCAAACATGCATCCAAACCCTGGTGGACAAGAAGCTCAAGCTTGTCAACGTAGTCCAGGTTATGCTCATCTGCCTGATCCTTCCGTGTCAACGACGGGCCTTCAACCTGTGGGAGTTCGACCTGGCGCAGCATCAAACTCTAATCAGGCTCTTTGACACGACGTACGAAGATGCCTGGAGGATGCTTTTCAAGGGCGCCGAGGCTCCCGCATCCGCTGCCGAGGATCACGGATTCAGTACTCAACATCACGCTCATGCGGTAAGCCGTTTTTGTCCTTTTACAGGGTATCAGTTTTTCATAGTTTGACTCTATGCGGGATCTGAGTTCCCTTATCTTTGATAGGATTGGGTGGCAACGTCCGGACAGATCAACTATACAGCTCCTCTGCCCGAAGGTCCAGCGGACGCTCGCTTGGCGAAGCTGCTGGTTCCGGCGCCCTATGTGGTGCCGGAGAAGAAGGCCACGAAAAGGGCCACGGGGACTCGGAAGAGTGCCTGGTGCTAGGAGGTGTCGGACTCGTCATCCGACGGTCCCGAAGCGCCTTCCTCTCGTGAAGACGAGGAGGAAGAAGAAGAGACCTCTCCCCCTCCAGCGGGAGGAGAGAAGAAAAGGAAGGCCGCCCTCTCTAAGGAGGCTGGAGGGTCCAAGAAGGGGAAAACCCTTCCTCCGGACTGCTCCACCGACATCGACAACGACGAAGAGGAGTGGCAGCCCAGGGCCAAGCCCCTGGCGAAATCGTAAGTATCCGGATACCGGAGTGACTCATAGTATTTGTTTATTGCACAACTTTCCCTTATGTCGAATGTGTTTATGCAGCCCACCCAAAGACCGGCTCGACGCGTCGTCGAGCGGCTCACTGGACTCGTCGGAGGTGAACTCGCTTCCGACGGCTTCCTCCCCACGCCCTACGAGCGACATCGAAGTGTTGTCCCAACAGGTTCCAAGCAGGGAGGAGGTGGTCCTGGAGGCGCCGCAAGGCGACCTCCCAGACTCCAGGAGTAAAGGGGAGGAAACCCCCCAGGGCTCCAAGTCCGGCTTAAGGCCGGACACAGCTCCGAAATCTTCAAGGGTTCCAGAGTCCGGCAGTCGACCTCCTTCCAAGAGGAGCAAGCCTACCGTGCCGGTGACCTCCGTCCAACCGGAGGCGCCGGACAATATGTTGGAGGCGCTTCAAGGTGCCTCCATTGACGAGGGGCACCGCACTATTATGAGTGCGGTGATCCAGAAGGTTCAGTCCGCCAAAAGCGGACTGACTGAAGCTTGTACAAGCCTTTTAACAGGCTTTGAGGTAAGTAAAGAATGTTCAAATAATGTTACTGCATAGACAGTAGCCCCTGGTGCTCTGTTGTGCGTTCGGGAAGAAATGCCGAATAGAGGATCAAAGAATTCGCAGGAGTCTAACAAAAGGAGTCCATATGCGTATGCAGGCTTCTCTGCTAGCGTCCGCCGCACTAACTGCGGAAGTGGACGTGCTGAAGTAGAGCCTTGAGAAGTCTGAGCAAGAGCTCCGGCGTGCCAAGAAGCAGCTCGAGGAGAAGGAAGGTAAGAAATACCCTGTTTGAATATGTATATAAAAAAGGGTGCAATTGCAAAAAATGACAGGATTGACATGGCTATTGTAGGGGCCACGTCTGAGGTGGCGACCCTTAAGCAATCGCTGCTCGAGGCCGAGAAGAGTGCGGCCGCGGAGTGCACCGAGCGGGAGAGGTATGAGGCTGAGGTTGGCAAGGTGCGGCAAGAGCTTCAGGCTCTCATGGAAACACATGAGAGTTTGGAGTGTGACTCGAAGGCGCAAGCGTCCGAGCTTGCGGTGGCTATTGAAAATGCCAAATCTGCCAAGGCTGAATCCCAGAAGACCCTCCAGGAGTTGGATGAGGCAAAGAAGATTGCGGCGGGTAAGGCATTCTTTATGCAAAGCAAACACATAAACGTGAGTTACCTGTTACTTACCCGAATCCTGAGCTCTCCAGGAGCGTTCGCAGATCTTCCCCGGAGTGTATCCAATGCCGCCACATGCTATCGAGCCGAGGAGGGCAGCTCGACAGAGAAGGTGTTCTGGTCTCAGTACGCTGAGGCCGGACACCCCGTGCCCCTGAGCGACCAGCTGAAGCAACTGGTCGAGCTCCACAAGGCGGCCGAACATGCCATGAAGGGCCTCCTAGTTCAGTTGTGGCCTGGAGAGGCTCTGCCTGGGAGCTATTTCGGGCTAGTGCGGTGGCTGGTGGAGGCCTGTCCGAGGCTTGAAGACATCAAGCGCTCCGTCTACATTGAAGGTGCCCGTAGGGCCCTTGCCCGTGCTAAGGTGCACTGGGGCAAGCTGGATGCGGAGAAGTTTGTGAAGGACGGGCCACCGCCGGGGAAAGAGCATCGCAAGCCCGAGAATTATTATAAGGATGTTCTGAAGGGTGCCCGCCTTGTTGCGGATGAATGTACCAAGGATGTATTTTTTGAGTAAAACCCACTCGTGTTATCCTGTGCGCTGAAAACTTGTTCATATGCGCTAAGCAATGCTGCTTGAATTTAAAATATTACCTTCTGTGCGGCTGTTTATCAATACTGAGAGATGGCGATTCGTCGGCTTCTGCCCCCTTGCCGCGAGTGCTGGGGTGTTCGGGGATAAACCTGGGCGCTCTTTTTCCCATATTTGGGTCCTTCGAGGGAGGCGCTCAGCCCAACGAACGAGGTAATCGGACTATGATGCGTGAACACTCTCACTTAGCCATAGAATTCTATAATTTTAAATTTTGGCGAAGCCCCTAGTATTCGGAAGACCGAGTTCGGGGCGCCATCCACGCCTTGGCCGGACAGAGCCGACTCCTCGCCCTAAGCAGCATAAGTCTTTAAGGACTCGAAAAGACCTCTCGAACAGCGACCGGCTCTCGCCTCATCATGACGGTCAGTTTTAGCTTTCTCCACTGAGGTGCTCGACCCAGCTTAACTGGGGCACAATCGCAGTGGTTCTCCTAGTGCTACCTTAGCCGATATAGCGGAACGTAAGGCACCAAAACATAGGAGCCGGGCAAACCCAACTATTGACCCAAGACATGATTCAGAGCCGATGCATATAATGCTATAAGTTCGGGGTGCCGCACTTGTTAAAGTGTTCGGACTTCTTACACCGTGTTGAGGGGTACTGAAGCCCTTGGCGTATTTTGGCCGTACCAAAGTGTACGGGTGCAACATGTCATTAAGGAACACACACACACACACATATATATATATATATAAGGTAATGCAAAAAATAGACAAAAGCTATGCATTGTTCATTAAAATAGCTGCGATCAAAGCAGAACGATACAAGTAATGCGATAAACGAAAAGTTGGACTATTTAACATGTCTGCTCCAGGGGCAAGCTGCGGAATAGTATGCGAAACAGGTATGCTGCTCGTGATAGAGACCACATGTGATTTCCGTAATGCGGCATGGCTTGTCTGCTTCCCTGGTTCTTGCATCGTTTGTGCGGCAATTAAACTGCCGAACAAGCCTTCCGAAGAGTAGAGTCCTGGAAGTAAGAGAAAAGTAAAAAAAATCAGCAGCCCCTGGTGCGGTTTAAGCCGTGTTTTGGGCGTGCCGTGATGGTGCCCCTCCCCCTATGCCCATGGTATTTCCAGAGCATAGTTATGGACGCGAAGTACCGGCGTCGCCTTTTTGCGGGGGCTGGGGTTGGGGCCGCATTGCTACACCTGCTCGGAACGTGCCAGGCGGTCTTGTTGTAGGTTACTCCGGGCGCGCTTGACTGTGTCCGGACGTTTAATGGCCGGACTGGAGAACTGCCTGGAGAGGCTGCTTTGTACTTCCACTGCAAGGGCCGCCGTATGCTCCTCCGTTCGGAGGGAGCGTTCGGTGTTTCCATTGACCGTAATTACTCCTCGAGGGCCTGGCATCTTGAGCTTAAGGTATGCGTAGTGCGGGACCGCATTGAACTTGGCGAGTGCGGTTCGCCCGAGCAGTGCGTGATAACCACTGCGGAACAGGACTACGTCGAAGATTAACTCCTCGCTTTGGAAATTATCCGGAGATCCGAAGACCACTTCAAGTGTGACCGAGCCTGTGCAGCTGGCCTCTACACCTGGTATTACGCCTTTAAAGGTCGTTTTGGTGGGCTTAATCCTCGAGGGATCTATGCCCATTTTCCGCACTGTATCCTGGTAAAGCAGGTTCAGGCTACTGCCGCCGTCCATAAGGACTCTAGTGAGATGAAATCCGTCAATGATTGGGTCGAGAACCAATGCGGCGAATCCACCATGATGGATGCTAGTGGGATGGTCTCTTTGATGAAAGGTGATCGGGCAGGAGGACCATGGGTTGAACTTTTGGGCGACTGGCTCTACCGCGTATACATCCCTTAATGCGCGCTTCCGCTCCCTTTTGGGGACGTGGGTGGCGTATATCATGTTCACCATCCGCACTTGTGGGGGAAAACCCTCCTGTCCATTTTTGTTCGGCGGCCGGGGCTCCTCGTCGTCATCGCTATGCAGCCCCTTGTCTTCATTGTCGGCGCTTAATCTGCCTGCCTGCTTGAACACCCAACAGTCCCTGTTGGTGTGATTGGCCGGCTTTTTGGGGGTGCCATGTATTTGGCACAAGCGGTCGAGTATTCGGTCCAAGCTGGACGGGCCCCTAGGATTCCTTTTGAATGACTTTTTCTGCTGACCGGATTTAGAGCCTCTGAATCCGGCATTAACTGCCGTATCCTTAGCATTGTTGCCGTTGATGCGGCGCTTCTGCTAGTTGCGACGCGACCTGCCACAAATGTCCCTGGTATCTGAACGACCAGGGTTCTTGGTCATATAGTTGCTATGAGCAAGCCAGCTGTCTTCTCCCGCGCAAAAGCGGGTCATGAGTGTCGTGAGTGCTGCCATAGATTTCGGCTTCTCCTGTCCTAGGTGCCGGGCAAGCCACTCGTCACGGATATTATGCTTGAAGGCTGCTAAGGCCTCTGCGTCCGGACAGTCGAGTATTTGATTTTTCTTTGTTAGGAACCGTGTCCAGAATTGCCTGGCCGATTCGTCTGGCTGCTGAATTACGTGGCTTAGGTCGTCAGCGTCTGGGGGTCGCACATAAGTGCCCTGGAAATTGTCAAGGAATGCGGCTTCCAGGTCCTCCCAACAGCTGATTGACCCTGTTGGCAGGCTGTTAAGCCACTGCCGGGCTGGTCCTTTAAGCTTGAGTGTGAGGTATTTGATGGCGTGGAAATCATCGCCGCGGGCCATGTGGATATGAAGGAGATAATCCTCGATCCATACCGCGGGATCTGTTGAGCCATCATATGATTCGATGTTTACGGGTTTGAAACCCTCGGAGATTTGATGATCCATTATTTCGTCTATGAAGCACAAAGGGTGTGTGGCGCCTCTGTACTGGGCGATATCATGACATAGCTCCAATGAGCTTTGTCTACTGTGTTCGGCCCTGCCGAATTTGTGGCCGGCGTGACGGTTATCGTCTCGAGCTGTGGGGCGCCTACACGATCCGTAGATCGATCTTGTTTGCCTTGCCTTGTCCTCCAACATGTCTCGTAAGTCCGGCGCATATTCCCGTGCCTTGGTACGGGGTGCGGCTTGGGTGGAGGGCCATGAGGCCTCTCTGTCACGGCCACGAGGTGGCCTGTCGGCCACGTCGAGTGCTTCCTCCTCTAATCGGGGTAGCGACCTGCGCTTCGGGTAGCACTTGGAGGGGTGTTCGGGTTTATGCTCCCGCAAGGACTTCAGTCCATCTATCGACTAGCCAATCTTGATCAGCTTTAAGCTGTTGCTGTTTTTTCTTGAGGCTTCTTGCCGTGGCCATAAGCCTGCGTTGAAAACGCTCTTGTTCCACGGGATCCTCCGGCACGGCGAATTCGTCGTCGTCGAGGCTTGCCTCGTCTTCGGAGGGAGGCATACAATTATCGTCCTTGACCTCTCTGTCGGCCGCTCTCTCATGAGGGCTGGTTTCTCCATCCTCCTGTGCTAAATCTTGCCCGGGGGGATGTTCTTCGGCGCTTTCCGGGGTATTATTATCTCCCATGCTGGAATCGCCGTTTTTGTGTTGGCGGGATTTTGAGCGGCGCCGCTGACGCCGGCGCTTTTGCAGTTTCTTGGAGGGGTCATCCTCCGCTGTTCCATCGCCCTCTCCCTCTTTTGGGGTGTCCACCATGTATATGTCATATGACAAGGTGGCTTTCCAGGGCCTAGTAGGCGCTGGTTCTTCATCATCTCCTTCATCGGTGTCCATACCGTTGATGTCTTCGGAGTCGAAGTCGAGCATGTCGGTTAAGTTGTCGACAGTGGCTACAAAGTGGGTGGTGGGTGGGTTTTGAATTTCTTCATCATCCGTACCCCAACCTTGCTGACCGTAGTCCGGCCAGGGCTCTCCTGACAAAGAGAGAGACTTTAGTGATTTCAAGATATCGCTGAAAGGCGAGTGCTGAAAGACGTCCGCGGCCATGAACTCCATGATCGGCGCCCAATCGGATTCGCTCGGCAGGGGCGCGGAGAGTTCGGAGTCCGGAGAAGAATCTGGCTCCATGGAGTCACGAGTCTTGCAGAGTACAGGGCTAGTGTTCGGCTCAACCGCCGTTGGGATCGCAGCCCCCGAGGTAGCGTCCAACCGCCCATCCTCGATCGACGCGGCCGGCTCCGAACTAGGGGTCGGAGCCGATGCGGGTGCGGCCTCCAGGGCTTTGTTCGGCGGCAGAGCTACATCATGCTCGTCATGACAGTGCGGCGCACTCGACAGTGGTTCAAATCCGTCGAAGATCAAGTCCCCGCGGATGTCGGCCATGTAGTTTAAACTTCCGAATCTGACCTGACGGGCAGGGGCGTAGCTTTCGATCTGCTCTAGATGGCCAAGTGAATTGGCTCGCAGTGCAAAGCCGCCAAAGACGAAGATCTGTCCGGGGAGGAAGGTCTCACCCTAGACTGCATCGTCATTGATGATCGTAGGAGCCATCGGGCCTGACGGCGACGGCACAGAGGAACTCTCAATGAAAGCACCAATGTCAGTGTCAAAACCGGCGGATCTCGGGTAGGGGGTCCCGAACTGTGCGTCTAGGCCGGATGGTAACAGGAGGCAGGGGACATGAAGTTTTACCCAGGTTCGGGCCCTCTTGATGGAGGTAAAACCCTACGTCCTGCTTGATTGATATTGATGACATGAGTATTACAAGAGTTGATCTACCACGAGATCGTAGAGGCTAAACCCTAGAAGCTAGCCTATGGTATGATTGTTGTTGTATATCTTGTCCTACGGACTAAAACCCTCCGGTTTATATAGACACCGGATAGGGTTAGGGTTACATAGAGTCGGTTACAATGGTAGGAGATCTGAACATCCGTATCGCCAAGCTTGCCTTCCACGCCAAGGAAAGTCCCTTCCGGACACGGGACGGAGTCTTCAATCTTGTATCTTCATAGTCCAGGAGTCCGGCTTGAAGGTATAGTTCGGCTATCCGAAAACCCCCTAATCCAGGACTCCCTCATACTCCATAGAAGATTTTGAACACAAGGCAAGTGTCCGGCTTTGCAAAACAAATTCCACATACCACCGTAGAGAGTATAATATTTCCACAAATCTAATCTGCTGACAACTTTTCATAACATGACATCACGCCATGGCCCGGTCATTATTCTAACCGTTTTTTCTCAACCAGCCATGGCACATATTGCGAGGCGGTTTTCTTGGCACGTCTTGTCGAAGCAGAGATCGTGTCCCCTTATCCCGGGATCCTCATCAATACGGGTGTGGGAAACCCAACCATGCCATCAATCACGACGCTTGGGGAATAAGCGAGTTTTACCAGGCAAGTGGGGAGGCACGCCGTTTCTACCGTCCTTATAAAGGGATAAGGACTCCTCTTTTTTACCCACGCCTTCTTCTTCCCTGCCTATCCATTCTCGCGCACTCGAACTCCAGCGCCCAAGTTCGCATCTTCTCCGCAAAAACACTACGAACATGTCCGAAGCGGGAGGCAAGTGGATGGCCTCCTCCGTTACGAAGGAGAACATCACGAAGCTCCGGGAATCCGGATACCTGGCCGCAGATATCGCGCACCGGCTCCCAGGCGCTGGGCAGATCGTTCCTACCCCCGAGCCCCACGAAAGGGTTGTATTCCTTACACATTTCGTCTGCGGGTTGGGATTTCCCCTCCACCCATTTGTTCGCGGGCTCATGTTCTACTACGGGCTAGACTTCCATGATCTGGCCCCCAATTTCATCCTCAACATCTCGGCGTTTATCGTCGTGTGCGAGGCTTTCCTCCGCATCAAGCCCCACTTCGGCCTGTGGCTGAAGACCTTCAATGTTAAACCGAAGGTGGTGGCTGGCCAGCAAGCAGAGTGCGGAGGCGCCATGGTGGCAAAATGCCAACGTCACCTAGCTCGAAGGCTCCTATGTGGAGACCGTGAAGGGGTGGCAATCAGGGTTGTTCTACATCACCGAGCCGCGCGACACCAACTGGGCGGCGGCCCCCGAATTTCGATCCGGCATCCCCATGCAGCTCACCTCCTAGAAAGAGAAGGGCTTATCTTGGGGTTCCAGGTCATGCTCTTCCGCCGGATCCTCCCGTGTCAAAGACGGGCATTCAATATATGGGAGTTTGACTCGGCAAGGCACCAGACGCTGCGAGAGCTCTTCGACATGATGCATCAGGACATCTGGAGGGTGCTGTTCAAGTCTGTCGAGGTACCTCCTCCTCTTACCGAGGACCGCGGAGTCAATGCAAAGCGCCCTGCTAATCCGGTAAGCTCCTTATATCTCATAAGGCGTTTCTTTCCCTAGTATAATTATGTGAGGGATCTGAGCCTCCGCATTATTTGAAATGAATGGGTCGCGACAGCGGAGCGGATCGACTGTCCGGCCCCACTGCCCGAAGATCCAGCAAGTACTCTCCTGACGGAGATGCTGGTTCCAGCACCCTATGAGGCGCCGGAGAAGAAGGCCAAGAAGAAGGCCGCGGGGACCAGGAAAGGTCTCTGGCGCAAGGTTGTATCGGAATCTTCATCCGATAACACCGAGACGCCCTCCTCCCATGAAGACGAGGAGGAGGAAGAGGGAAATTCTCCCCATCTAGCCGGGGGAGATAAGAAAAGGAAGAGCGCCCCATCCGAGGAGGCCGAAGGGTCCAGGAATGGAAGAACCCTCCTTCCGGACCGCTCCACCACGGCCGCGTTCAATGACGAGGAGTGGATGCCCACGGACAAGCCCCTAGCAAAGTCGTAAGTATCCGGATACCATAACAGTTCTGGTATATTTCGTTTTATTGTTTCTTATCATGCCGAACATGATCATGCAGCCCACCCAAGGACCATCTCGACGTATCCTCTTCGGATGGGTCTCTGGGCCTGTCGAAGATGAACAGTGATTCGCTCCCAGCCGCCTCCTCCCCCCGCCCTACGGACGACGCCGAGGTGTTGTCTCGAAGGGCACCAAACCAAGGGAAGGTAGTTCTGGGGGCGCCCTAAGGCGACCTCCCAGACGCTGGGCGCATGGGAGGCCAGGCTCCCATGGGCCCTGATGACGGGGGCAGCAAGTCCGGCCCCCGGCCGAATACTGCGCCAGAACCTCCAGTGGTTCCGGACTCTGTCAGGCGACCCCTCACTAAGGGGGCGAGCCGTCTGTGCCGATGGCCTCTGTCCATCTAGAGGCACCGGACAATTTGCTGGAAGCGCTTCGTGGCGCTTCCAATTACGAAGAGCACCGCACTGTCATGAGTGCGGTGGTAGAGAAGGTTCATTCCGCTAAAAGCGGACTGACTGAAGCCTGTGCCAGCCTCCTAACAGGCTTTGAGGTAAGTAATCAATTTAGAAGAAAATGTTATAGCATAGACAGTAGCCCCTGATGCTCTGTTTGGCGTTCGCGAAGAAAGGCCGAACAGAGGATCAAATAATAATCACCGGAGTCTAATCAGAATATGTCTTATGTGAATAAGCAGGCTTCGCTGCTGGCCGCTACCGCTCGCACTACGGAGGTCTCCGCACTGAAGCGGGACCTTGAGCGGTCCGAAGAAGAGCTCGGCCTTACCAAGAGGCAGCTCGAAGAGAACAAAGGTAAGTAATACCCCGTCTGTATATTGATAAGGAATAAAAAAGAATGTGGTTGTTAAGTCACAGGATCATCATGAATTTTGCTAGGGGCCATGACCGAAGTGGCATCCCTGAAGAAGGCGTTGTCCGAGGCCGGAGACAAAGCGGCCAAGGAGCGCACTGAGCGCGAGAAGCAAGAGGCTCGAGTAGGCGAGGTGTAGCAAGAGCTCTAGGATTTTGTCAAAAAATACGAGTCCTTGGAGCGTGCCTCTAAGACGCAAGGGTCTGAGCTTGTGAAGGCCCTTGAGAATGCAAAAAATGCCAAGGCCGAAGCCCAAAAGTCCCTCCAGGAGCTTCAGGTGGTCCAGAAGATAGCGGTGTGTAAGGAATTCGTTATGCAAAGCAAGCATGTGAAGGAAACTTTCCTTTTACTTACCCGAGTTCGGAGCTCTCCAGGAGCGTTCGCAGATCTTCCCCGCAGTGTGTTCGATGCCGCGGAATTTTACCGGGCCGAGGAAGGGAGCTCGATGGAGAAGTTGTTCTGGACTCAGTATACTAGGACCGAACATCCGATGCCCTTGAGAGACCAGTTGAAGCAACTGGTCGAGCTTCACAAAGCGGCCGAACAGGCCATGAAGGGCCTCATAGTCCGGATGTGGCCTGGCGAGCCCCTGCTTGGTAGCTACTTCGGCCTGGTGAGGCGGCTTGTGAATGCCTGCCCACGGCTTGAAGTCATAAATAGGTATGTCTGCATTGAGGGTGCGCGCAGGGCTTTTGACCTGGCGAAAGTGCACTGGGCGAAGATGGACGCCGAGAACCTAGTGAAGGAGGGGCCGACGGAGGGCAAGGAGCATCGACGCCTCGAAAAGTATTATGACAGCGTCCTGAAGGGTGCCCGCCTTGTGGCGGAGGAATGTTCTAAGGATGTAATATTTGAATGGATGTGCTCATGTGATCCTGTAATATGAAAACGAGTTCATGTGCGCTATATGACGCTTGTTGATTTAAAATATTACCTTATGTGCGGCCGTTTATAAAATCCGAGAGTTGGCTAGTCGTCGGCTTCTGCCCCCATGTAGCTAGTACTGGGGTGTTCGGGATAAATCTGAACACTCTTTATCCCAGTTTTGGGTCCTTCGAAGGAGGTGTTCAGCACAACAAACCAGGCAATCAGACTATAAAGCTTTATCACTCTCACTTAGCCATAGAAGTCTACAATTTTAAATTTTGACGAAGCCCCTAGTATTCGGAAGGCCGAACTTGGGGCGCTATGAAAGCCTAAATTGGACAAGGCTGACTCCTCGCCTGAAGCGGAAAAAAATCTTTAGGGATTTGGGACCTCTCGAAAAGCGACCAGCTCTCATCGCATCATGACAGTCAGTTTTCGGCTTTCTCTACTGAGGTGCTCGTCCAGAAGAACCGGGACACAATTGCAGTAGTTCTCCCAGTGCTACCTTGGCCGATATAGCAGAACGTAAGGCACCAAAACATGGGAGCCAGGCAAACCCAACTATTTACCCAAGACATGATTCGAAGTTGATGCATATAATGCTATAAGTTCGGGGTGCCGCACTGTCCAAAGTGTTCGGACTTTTCTTGCCGTGTTATGGGGTACACAGAAGCCCCTGGCGTACTGAACGTACCGAAATGTACGGGAGCAACTTGTTGTGAATAAACAAACAAGGAAAAAAAGGAAGATGAAGAAATGCAATAATAAGCTGACGCTGTGCATTGTTATTTAGAGGATACGCCAAAGCGTATGTGTATAAGTTGTACAATAAGCAAAAATAGGACTATCTGACATGTCTGATCCAAGGGCGAGCTGCGCGCGGGTATGTAAAATAGGTATAACGATCGTTATGAGAGACCACCTGGGGATTCCTTTGTACCAAAAAGCTTCTTGCTCCCTTGGTGCTTCCCTCCCGTGATGGGTCCAAAGATCTAGCTATCGGAGAGGGCCTCCAGAGAATAGGGTCCTGAAAGGAAGAAAATGATAAAGATATACTGGTCCTGAGGCAGTTGAACCGCATAGTGGGACGTGCCATAGCCGTGCCTCCGCCTATACCCATGGTATCTTTAGTGCGTAGTTATGTACACGCAGCGCAAATTTCGTCGCTTGACCGGGACTAGGACGGAGGACGAATTGCTAGGGAAGCTCTGAACACACCTGGTGATCCTGTTGCAAGTTATTCTGGACTCGCTTGAATGTGTGTGTGGACCTTGTTGCCGAATTGGCGGTTTGCCTCAAAAGGCTGCTTTGCACTTCTGCTGTAAGGGCCGCAGTGTGCTCCTCCGTCCGGAGCGAGCGTTGTGTTTCCGTTAACTGTTATAACCCCGCGAGGTCCTGGCATTTTGAGCTTGAGGTATGCATAATGCGGTACCACATTGAATCTACTGAATGCGGTTCGTCCCAGTAGTGCGTGATAGCCACTGCGAAAAGGGACGATATGGAAGATTAACTCTTCGCTTTGGAAGTTATCCGGAGATCCGAAGACCACTTCCAGTGTGATTGAGCCCGTGCAACAGGCCTCTACACCTGGTGTGATACCTTTGAAGGTGGTTTTTGTGGGTTTGATCCTCAAGGGGTCTATACCCATTTTGCGCACCGTATCCTGATAAAGCAGGTTCAGGCTACTGCCACCGTCCATAAGGACTCGAGTGAGGTTAAATCCATCAATGATAGGATCAAGGACCAATGCGGCAGAACCGCCATGATGGATACTAGTGGGGTGGTCCCTACGATCAAAAGTGGTCAGACAAGAAGACCATGGGTTGAACTTTGGAGTGACTGGCTCCATCGCGTATACGTCCCTGAGTGCACACTTCCGTTCCCGCTTGGGGATATGGGTTGCGTATATCATGTTCACCGTTTTCACTTGGGGAGGAAATTTCTTTTGTCCTCCTGTGTTCGGCGTCCGGGGCTCCTCCTTGTCGTCGCTATGCAGCCCCTTTTCCTTGCTTTCGGCATTCAACTTGCCGGCCTGCTTGAACACCCAGCATTCTCTGCTGATGTGGTTGGCTGGCTTATCGGGGGTGCCGTGAATTTGACACGAGCGGTCGAGTATGCGGTCCAAACTGGACGGGCCCGGATTGTTTCTTTTGAACGGCTTTTTTCGCTGAACGGATTTAGAGCCACTGAATCTGGCATTGACTGCCGTGTCTTCGGCGTTATCGCCGTTGTTGCGGCGTGGCTTGCCGTTGCTGTCGCTGGCCTCCGATGTGCCAGGGTTGCTTGCTGTGTTGTTGCTATGGGCCAACCAGCTATCTTCGCCCGCGCAGAAGCGGGTCATGAGTGTTGTGAGGGCTGCCATGGACTTTGGCTTCTCTTGGCCGAGATGTCTGGCAAGCCACTCGTACTGGATGTTATGTTTAAAGGCCGCTAGGGCTTCGGCATCCGGACAGTCCATAATTTGGTTCTTTTTGGTTAGGAACCGAGTCCAAAATTTCCTGGCTGACTCTCCGGGCTGTTGTGTTATGTGACTTAAATCATCAGCTTCCGGTGGTCGCAGATAAGTGCCCTGGAAGTTGTCCAGGAATGTGTTTGCCAGGTTCTCCCAACTTCCGATGGAGTTTGCTGGCAAGCTATTTAGCCAATGTCGAGATGGTCCTTTGAGTTTTAACAGGAGGTACTTGATAGCGTTTAGATCATCCCCGTGGGCCATGTGAATGTGGAGGAACAAATCCTCTATCCATACCGCGGGGTCAGTAGTACCATCGTATGATTCATTGTTCATGAGTTTAAACCCTTTTAGGAATTCATGATCCATTACTTTATCAGTGAAGCATAGGGGGTGTGCGGCGCCTCTTTGCTGGGCTATGTTACGACGCAGTTCATACGAGTCTTGTCTGGTGAGTTCGGCCTGGTCGGATTTGCTTTTGGTATATCCGGCATGACGGTCGCCGTCATGTGTTGGGGCGCG
The DNA here is from genome assembly GCF_056163025.1 of Triticum urartu. Taxonomy (NCBI): domain Eukaryota; kingdom Viridiplantae; phylum Streptophyta; class Magnoliopsida; order Poales; family Poaceae; genus Triticum; species Triticum urartu. The sequence goes on from NC_141879.1 coordinate 122,315,495, forward strand.
CCCTCGTGATCCGAAGATCGATCTTTTGTGTCCTACTTTGTTTTCCAATACGTCTCACAGGTCCTGCGTGTTACCCCGGACCTTGCTATTTTGTTTGACTAGCAACGGGGTGTGGGCTGGACTTCGGGCTTATATGCCACTTTGTCCCGGCCACGAGGTGGCTGGTCTGCCGCATCACACGCTGGAAGCACAGGTTTTAATGCTTCCTCTTCAAGTTGGGGTAGCAACCTGCGCTTTGGGAAACTTTTGATTGGGCGCTCAAGTTCGTGTTCCTCAGCTGCCAGGACCTCAGTCCATCTATCCGCTAGCAGATCTTGCTCAGCTTGAAGTTGTTGTTACTTTTTCGTCAGGCTTTTTGTTGTGGCAATAAGCCGGCGCTTGAAGCGCTTCTGTTCGACAGGATCCTTAGGCACGATAAATTCATCGTCGCCGAGGCTCACTGTCGGTGTCAAAACAGGCGGATCTCGGGTAGGGGGTCCCGAACTGTGCGTCTAAGGCGGATGGTAACAGGAGGCAAGGGACACGATGTTTACCCAGGTTCGGGCCCTCTTGATGGAGGTAATACCCTACGTCCTGCTTGATTGTTCTTGATAATATGAGTAGTACAAGAGTTGATCTACCACGAGATCGAAGAGGCTAAACCCTAGAAGCTAGCCTATGGTATGATTGTTGTTGTTGGTCCTACGGACTAAACCCTCCGGTTTATATAGACACCGGAGGGGGCTAGGGTTACACAGAGTCGGTTACAAGGAAGGAGATCTACATATCTGTATTGCCAAGCTTGCCTTCCATGCCAAGGAGAGTCCCACCCGGACACGGGACGAAGTCTTCAATCTTGTATCTTCATAGTCCAACAGTCCGACCAAAGGATATAATCCGGTTGTCCTGATACCCCCTAATCCAGGACTCCCTCAGTAGCCCCTGAACCAGACTTCAATGATGATGAGTCCAGCGCGCAGATTGTCTTCGGCATTGCAAGGCGGGTTCCTCCTCCGAATACTTCATAGAAGATTTTGAACACGAGGATCGTGTCCGGCTCTACAAAACGAGTTCCACATACCACCATAGAGAGAACAATATTTCCACAAATCTAATCTGCTGACGTACCCCGTAGCGTGACATCACACCACAACCATGTCTTTATTTGAATCGTTTTTCATAACCCATCTCAGCGTGTTTCGCGAGGCGGTTTCCTTGGCACGTCTTGTCGAAGCAGAGATCATGTCCCCTTTATCACGGGATCCTCATAAATACGGATGTGGGTAACCCAACCGTACCTATGGGTAGGACTCCTAGATCTTAGGCAAGTCCCAAACGGCCACGAGGAGGACGCTTGATATTCACCCTCTTTATAAAGGGGACAAGGCTTTTTCCTCTCGATCTTAATCGAATCCGCCTCCCGCCTTGAGTTCCAACACCCAAAGCTCAGGTTTAGGCACTTCGAACCTTCAACTATGTCCAGATCCAACCTTCAAGGTTGGTGGATGCCTTCCTCTGTCACGGAGGAGGACATCAAGAAGTTGAGAGAGGCCAGATATCTGACCGCCGAAATTTCGCATCGGCTGCCTGCCCGAGGGCAGGTCGTCCCTACTCCCGAACCCAATGAGAGCGTCGTGTTCGTCTCCCACTTCCTCTGAGGACTAGGCCTTGCTCTGGATCCCTTTGTTAGGGGTCTTATGTTCTATTATGGGCTAGATTTTCATGATCTGGCCCCGGATTCCCTTCTTCACATCTCGACATTTATTGTCATATGTGAGGCCTGCCTCTACATTACCCCTCACTTCGACCTGTGGCTCAAGATCTTCGATGTGAAGCCGAAGATGATCGAGGGGCAGCACGCAGCGTGTGGAGGCGCTTTAATAAGCAAAATCGCTGATGCTCCATGGCCTGAGGGTTGCTTCCCAGAAGTGTCCGGATTGTGGCAGCGGGAGTGGTTCTACATCACATCTCTCTGAAGTGCCAAGTGGGTAGCTGCCCCCACCTTTCGCTCAGGCCCCCCACCACAACTGATGTCATGGATCAACAGGGGGCTGAGCTGGGGTCCAGCCAAGGACGTGCCAATACTACAAAGCCGTATCCGATATCTCTTTGAGAGAGATTTCAGTCTGGTCATGGTAGTGCAAGTTATGCTAGTTCATCAAGTCCAGCCTTGCAAACGCCGACCCCTTCGCATGTAGGAATTCAACCCGGAAGGACCGCGAGCTATTCAACATTTCCTCAGCATGACGCACGAAGAGATGTACAAATTGTTCTTCGGACCACAAATAATGTGTCCGGACATCACTGAGGATGCAGGTCTGAGCTGCAATCGCTCGGATACCCAAGTAAGTAGCCCCGCATCTGAACACACTGTCCGTTTATTTATCGCAACATTGCCCTAAAAAGCCGCTCTTTGACCAGGATTGGATAGCGAAGGAAAAGTTGATCAGGTGTCCGGCCCCTCTCCCTGAGACCTCACCAAATCCAGTGCTAACCAGGATGCTGGAGATCGCGCCTTATCAAGCGCCGTCAGGAGAAGATAAAGGGGGGAACAAGGAGGCTAGCGCCTCCGCGAAGGAGGTTAACCGGGGAGGAGGAACTGAAACTTCCTCTCCCTAGGGAAGGAAGAGAACCGCCTTTGAGGACCAGGAGACAGTGGTCTCCAAACGGGGGAAGAAATCTCCACCGGAGGGTCCTGCCCTAGGGGATACCCTGGCCGCACTATGCCCTCAAGGGGATCAGCCCTCCACCGAGCTGTAAGTAAAAGGGTACTTAATAATGAAAATATCTCGCTTTACTTCTGAGGAAAATAATCGAAGCATTTATCTTGCAGTTCGGATCTTAGCCCTTCTCAGCAGAGCTCGTCTTCAGGGGATCTTCTTCCAGAGATGATGGAGAGCGAAATGCCTCCCCCTGCCACACCGCCTCACGAAGCGGGCGACCCCGAGGTGTCGTCGCAGAGGGTTTCTCCTGATCCGGCAAGGCCAGAAGGTAATCCTATGGCCACCCGAAGTCCTCAGTATCCGGCTCTTGAAGAGAGCAATCAAAAGAGTCTTTATGAGTACGGTGATTGAAAGGATTTCGTCCGCCGAAAGCAGGTTGCATGAAGCCTTTATGAGTCTACTGACAGGTTTTGAGGTACACGAAATGATGTACATTGTTGACAGTACCGCACATTTTTAGATGTGCCCTGTGTAGATAGTAGCCCATGAGACTCTGGTTGTCGTCAAAAACGGCGGCAAACAGAGGATCATAGGCCCAGGTAATAACCAGACCACCTTTATGTGCAGGTGGTCGAAGCTCCGGTGGCTAGCCGGAGTGATGGGTTTGCCGAACTAAGGCGGCAACTAGATGCGGCAGATGCCGACATCGTGCTTGTTAATAAGCGGCTTGACGAGGCACATGGTAGGTGATTTTTCTGGTGATTGTCAAATAATAAGAGCAGCATGATGCCAGTATCTTTAATATGTTGTGACTGTAGATGGAGCTGCCACCATGGAGACCCTTCGGGCGGAGCTTGCCCGAGCAATGCGGCCTCTTTAAAGGCGGCCGAAGAGTTAAGGGCCGAACAGGACGCGCATTGCGAGAGCAAAGAAAAAATAGCCAAGATGGCTGTAGAGTTAAAAGATGCTGATGACCGTTACCAGCTTCTTGAAGAAGAAAACCGGGCGAAGGCGACAGACCTGGAAAAGGAATGGGTGGCTGCCAAGGAAGCCCGCTCCAAAATTAGAGCGACGAAGGAGTAGCCCCACTGTCAAACTCCTCTGACTAAACCCTCCGATTTATATAGGCACCGGAGGGGGCTAGGGTTACACAGAGTCGGTTACAAGGAAGGAGATCTACATATCCGCATTGCCAAGCTTGCCTTCCACGCCAAGGAGAGACCCATCCGGACACGGGACGAAGTCTTCAATCTTGTATCTTCATAGTGCAACAGTCCAGCCAAAGGATATAATCCGGCTGTTCGGATACCCCCTAATCCAGGACTCCCTCACTCACCTCGTCTTCGGAGAGAGCCATGTAATTGTCATCCTTTTATTCTTCGCCTGCTTCCTATTCCTTAGGGCTAGCTTGCCTATCCTCCTGCTCAAAGCCTGGCTGGAGGGGATTGTCTCCGTCTTCGGCACTATTTGTAGCGTTATTGTCTCCTGTGCCGGCATCGCTGTTTTTGCTATGGCGGGGCTTAGAGCGGCGCCGATGACGCTGGTTCTTGGATTGCTTCTCGGGGGGATTATCCTCCGTTGCCTTATTGCCATCGCTTTCTTTGAGGGTGTCCACCATGTATATATCATACGATGAGGTGGCAGTCCAGCGCCCTGTGGGCGGTGGTTCCTATTCGTCTCCCGCATCGTCGTCCATACTGTCGATGTCTTCGGAGTCGAAGTCGAGCATGTCAGTTAGGCCGTCGACAGTGGCTACTAATTGGGTGGTGGGGCGGGAACGAATTTCTTCGCCGTCCGCTTCCCATTCAAGCCGGACATAGTTCAGCCAAGGGTCTCCTGACAAGGAGAGAGACCGTAATGAGTTTAGCACGTCGCCTAGGGGCGAGTGCTGAAAGATATCCGCGGAGGTGAACTTCATGATCGGTGCCCAATCAGATTGGATGAGCATGGACGCGAGCGGTTCGGAGTCTGTGGCTGGGGACGGATCCGAGTGTCCGGCAACACAGGTCTCATAGGAGGTGAAGTTAGTATTCGGCTCTATCGCCGCTGAGTGTGCGGCCTCCGTGGCGGAGTCCATCCACCCGTCCTCGGACGGCGCGATCTTTTCCGGATTGAGGGCCAGAGTAGTTACAGGTGCGATCTCCTGAACACTGTCCGATGGTAGAGCTAAATCATGCTCATCGTGACTGTGCGGCGCACCTGACATGGGTTCGAATCCGTCGAAGATCAAGTCTTCGCGAATGTCGGCGGTATAGTTCAAGCTTCCAAACCTGACCTGATGGCCAGGGGCGTAGCTCTCGATCTGCTCCAGATGGCCGAGCGAGTTGGCCCGCAGTACGAAGCCACCGAATACGAAGATCTATCCGGGGAGGAAAACCTAACCCTGGATCGCATCATTGCCGATGATCGAAGGAGCCATCAGGCCTTATGGTGACGCCATAGTGGAACTCTCAATGAAAGCACCAATGTCGGTGTCAAAACCGGCGGATCTCGGGTAGGGGGTCCCGAACTGTGCGTCTAAGGCGGACGGTAATAGGAGGAGGGGGACAAAATGTTTACCCAAGTTCGGGCCCTCTTGATGGAGGTAATACCCTACTTCTTGCTTGATTGATCTTGATGATATAAGTATTACAAGAGTTGATCTACCACGAGACCGGAGAGGCTAAACCCTAGAAGCTAGCCTATGATATGATTGTTGTTGTCCTACGGACTAAACTCTCCGGTTTATATAGACACCGGAGGGGGCTAGGGTTACTGATACGTCTCCAACGTATCTATAATTTTTGATTGCTCCATGCTATATTATCTACTATTTTGGACCATATTGGGCTTTATTTTCCACTTTTATATTATTTTTGGGACTAACCTATTAACCGGAGGCCCAGCCTAGAATTGCTATTTTTTTGCCTATTTCAGTGTTTCGAAGAAACAGAATATCAAACGGAGTCCAAACGGAATGAAACCTTCGGGAACGTGATTTTCTCATCAGATAAGACCCAAGAGACTTGGACCCTCCGTCAAGAAAGCCACGAGGCGGTCACGAGGGTGGAGGGTGCCCCCTAGGGCGCGCCCCCTGCCTCGTGGGACCCTCGAAGCTTCACCGACGTACTCCTTCCTCCTATATATACCTACGTACCCCCAAACAATCGGGGACGGAGCCAAAAGCCTAATTTCACCGCCGCAACTTTCTGTATCCACGAGATCCCATCTTGGGGCCTATTTCGGGGCTCCGCCAGAAGGGGAATCGATCACGGAGGGCTTCTACATCATCATCCAAGCCCCTCCGATGAAGTGTGAGTAGTTTACTTCAGACCTACGGGTCCATAGTTAGTAGCTAGATGGATTCTTCTCTCTTTTTGGATCTCAATACAATGTTCTCCCCCTCTCTCGTGGAGATCTATTCGATGTAATCTTCTTTTTGCGGTGTGTTCATTGAGATCGATGAATTGTGGGTTTATGATCAAGTCTATCTATGAATAATATCTGAATATTCTCTAAATTCTTTTATGTATGATTGGTTAGCTTTGCAAGTCTCTTCGAATTATCAGTTTGGTTTGGCCTACTAGATTAGTTTTTCTTGCCATGGGAGAAGTGCTTAGCTTTGGGTTCAATCTTGCGGTGTCCTTTCCCAGTGACAGAAGGGGCAGCAAGGCACGTATTGTATTGTTTCCATTGAGGATAACAAGATGGGGTTTTTATCATATTGCATGAAACTATCCCTCTACATCATGTCATCTTGCTTAAGGCGTTACTCTGTTTTTAACTTAATACTCTAGATGCATGTTGGATAGCGGTCGATGAGTGGAGTAATAGTAGTAGATGCAGGCAGGAGTCGGTCTACTTGTCTCGGACATGATGCCTATATACATGATCATACATAGATATTCTCATAACTATGCTCAATTCTGTCAATTGCTCAACAGTAATTTGCTCACCCACCGTAGAATACTTATGCTCTTGAGAGAAGCCACTAGTGAAACCTATGGCCCCCGGGTCTCTTTCTCATCATAACAATCTCCATCACTTTATTATTGCTTTGCTTTTACTTTGCCCTTACTTTTTACTTTGCATCTCTATACCAAAAATACCAAAAATATTATCTATCATCTCTATCATATCTCACTTTCGTAAGTGACCGTGAAGGGATTGACAACCCCTAAGCGCATTGGTTGCGTTGAGCTATTATTTTTGTGTAGGTACAAGGGACTTGCGCGTAGCCTCCTACTGGATTGATACCTTGGTTCTCAAAAACTGAGGGAAATACTTACGCTACTTTGCCGCATCATCCTCTCCTCTTCGGGGAAATCCAACGCAGTGCTCAAGAGGTAGCAAGAAGAATTTCTGGCGCCGTTGCCAGGGAGTCTGTGCGAAATTCAACATACCAAGTACCCATCACAATCCCTATCTCCCGCATTACATTATTTGCCATCTACCTCTCGTTTTCCTCTCCCCCACGTCACCCTTGCCGTTTTATTCGCCCTCTCTCTCTATCCACCCTCTCTTTCTCTATTTGCCTCCTTTTGCCCGTTTGCTTTTTGTTTGCTCGTGTGTTGGATTGCTTGTTTGTCGTGATGGCTCAAGATAATACTAAATTGTGTGACTTCACCAATACCAACAATAATGATTTCCTTAGCACTCCGATTGCTCCTCTTACCGATGCTGAATCTTGTGAAATTAATGCTGCTTTGCTGAATCTTGTCATGAAAGATCCATTTTCCAGCCTTCCTAGTGAAGATGCCGCTACCCATCTTAATAGCTTCGTTGATTTGTGTGACATGCAAAAGAAGAAAGATGTCGGTAGTGATATTGTTAAATTGAAGCTATTTCCTTTTTTGCTTAGAGATCGTGCTAAAGCTTGGTTTTCATCTTTGCCTAAAAATAGTATTGATTCATGGAACAAGTGCAAAGATGCTTTTATCTCTAATTATTTTCCTCCTGCTAAGATCATCTCTCTTAGAAATGATATTATGAATTTTAAGCAACTTGATCATGAACATGTTGCACAAACTTGGGAGAGAATGAAATTAATGATACGTAATTGCCCTACTCATGGTTTAAATTTGTGGATGATTATACAAACATTTTATGCCGGATTGAATTTTGCTTCTAGAAATCTTTTGGATTCGGCCGCGGGAGGCACTTTTATGGAAATCACTTTAGGAGATGCTACTAAACTCCTAGATAATATTATGGTTAATTATTCTCAATGGCACTAAGGGAGTCCTGGATTAGGGGGTATCCGGACAGCCGGACTGTTGGACTATGAAGATATAAGATTGAAGACTTCGTCCCGTGTCCGGATGGGACTCTCCTTGGCGTGGAAGGCAAGCTTGGCAATACGGATATGTAGATCTCCTTCCTTGTAACCGACTCTGTGTGACCCTATCCCCCTCCGTGTCTATATAAACCGGAGGGTTTAGTCCGTAGGACCAACAGCAACAATCATACCATGGGCTAGCTTCTAGGGTTTAGCCTCTTCGATCTCGTGGTAGATCAACTCTTGTACTACTCATATTATCAAGAACAATCAAGCAGGACGTGGGGTATTACCTCCATCAAGAGGGCCTGAACCTGGGTAAACATCGTGTCCCCTGCCTCCTGTTACCACCCGCCTTAGACGCACAGTTCGGGACCCCCTACCCGAGATCCGCCGGTTTTGACACCGACATTGGTGCTTTCATTGAGAGTTCCTCTGTGTCGTCATCGTTAGGCTTGATGGCTCCTTCGATCATCGATAGCGATACAGTCCAGGGCGACACTTTTCTCCCCGGACAGATCTTTGTAAGCTTAAACTACACGTCCGACATCCGCGAAGACTTGATCTTCGAAGGATTCGAGCCCCTACCGAGTGCGCCGCACGGTCACGATGAGCATGATTTAACTGTACCATCAGACAGTGTTCGGGAGACCGCACCGGCAACTACTCCGACTCTCAATTCGGAGCCAATTGCACCATCCATGGATGAGTGGATAGACCCCGCCATGGAGGCCGCATTCTCAGCGGCGATCGAGCCGAGTATCCACCTTACCCTTCACGAGAGCCGTGACGCCAAACTGCCGAATTCTTCCCCGGCCACGGACTCCGAACCGCCTGCGCCCGTGCCTATCGAATCCGACTGGGCGCCGATCATGGAGTTCACCTCCGCGGATATTTTTCAGCACTCGCCCTTCGGCGACATACTGAACTCATTAAGGTCTCTGTCCTTGTCAGGAGAGTCCTAGCCGAACTATGTCCGACAGGATTGGGATGCGGATAACGAAGAAATTCACCGCCCACCCACCACCCACTTAGTAGCCACTGTCGACGATTTGACGGACATGCTCGACTTCGACTCCGAAGACATCGACAGTATGGACGACGATGCAGGAGACGAACAAGAACCACTGCCCACAAGGCACTGGACAGCCACCTCATCATATGATATATATATATATATATATATATATATATATATATATATATATATGGTGGACACACCCAAAGAAGGCAATGTTGACGGGACAGCGGAGGATGACCCCTCCAAGAAGCAACCCAAGCGCCGACGACAGCAGCGCTGCTCTAAGTCTCGCCAAAGCAAAAGTGGTGATACCGGTAAAGGAGATAATAGCACTCCGAACAGTGCCGAAGATAACGACAATCCCCTCCAGCAAGATTTAGAGCAGGAGGACGGAGAAGCCAGCCCTCCCGAGAGAGCGGCAAATGGAGAGGCGGAGGATGATAATTACATGCCTCCCTCCGAAGACGAGGCAAGCCTCGACAATGACGAATTTGTCATGCCTGAGGATCCCGTCGAGCAAGAGCGCTTCAAGCGCCAGCTTATAGCCACGGCAAATAGCCTTAAGAAAAAGCAACCGCAGCTTCAAGGTGATCAAGATTTGCTAGCTGACAGATGGACTGAAGTCCTTGCAGCCGAGGAATATGAACTCGAGCACCCCTCCAAGAGTTACCCAAAGCGCAGGTTGCTACCCCGACTGGAGGAGGAAGCATTAAAACCTACATCTCCAGCGTATGACGCAGCTGATCGGCCACCTCGTGACAGAGAGGCATTTCAGCCAAAAGCTCAGCCCGCACCCTGACGCCACTCAAATAAAAATGTCAAGGCACGGGGAAACACGCTAGACCTGCGAGATGTATTGGAGGACAAAGCAAAAAACGCAAGATCGATCAACGGATCACGAGGGCGCGCCACTACGCGAGACGATAACTATCACGCCGGATACAGTAAAAGTAAATCCGGCCGGGCCGAACACAGCGGACAAGACTCATTTGAGCTGCGTCGCGATATAGCCCAGTACAGAGGCGCCGCACACGCCCTATGCTTCACAGACGAAGTAATGGATCAACAAATCCCAGAGGGTTTCAAACCCTTAAATATCGAAACATACGACGGCACAACAGATCCTACGGTATGGATCGAGGACTTCATCCTGCACATCCACATGGCCCGCGGTGATGATCTACACGCCATCAAGTACCTCCCACTCAAACTCAAAGGACCAGCTCGGCATTGGCTCAACAGCCTGCTAGCAAAATCCATTGGCTGTTGGGAGGATCTGGAAGCCGCATTCCTCGACAAATTCTAGGGCACTTATGTGCGACCACCAGATGCCGATGACTTGAGCCACATAATTCAGCAGCCATAGGAATCGGCCAGGCAATTCTGGACACGGTTCCTGACAAAGAAAAATTGAATCGTCGACTGTCCGGATGCAGAGGCCCTAGCAGCTTTTAAGCACAACACAAGCGCCGCATCAACAGTGACAATACCGAGGATACGACAGTCAATGCCGGATTCAGAGGCTCTAAACCCGGTCAGCGGAAAAAGCCATTCAAAAGAAGCACTCCGGGCCCGTCCAGTTTGGACCGTATACTCGATCGCTCGTGTCAAATACACGGCACCCCCGACAAGCCAGCCAACCACACCAACAGGGAATGTTGGGTGTTCAAGCAGGCTGGCAAGTTAAATGCCGAAAACAAAGATAAGGGGTTACATAGCGAAGACAAGGAGGAGCCCCGGCCGCCGAACACCGGAGGACAGAAGAGGTTCCTCCCACAAGTGCGGACGGTGAACATGATATACGGAACCCACATCCCCAAGAGGGAGCGGAAGCGCGCGCTAAGGGACGTATATGCGTTGGAGCCAGTCGCCCCAAAGTTCAAACCATGGTCCTCCTGTCCGATCACCTTCGATCGCAGGGACCACCCCACTAGTATCCGTCATGGCGGATCCGCCGCACTGGTCCTAGACCCAATCATAGACGGATTTCACCTCACTTGAGTCCTTATGGATGGCGGCAGCAGCCTGAACCTGCTTTATCAGGACACAGTGCGCAAAATGGGTATAGACCCCTCAAGGATCAAACCAACAAAAACGACCTTCAAAGGCGTCATACCAGGTGTAGAGGCCCATTGCACAAGCTCAGTCACACTGGAAGTGGTCTTCGGATCCCCGGATAACTTCCGAAGCGACGAGTTAATCTTCTATATAGTCCCGTTCCGCAGTGGTTATCATGCACTGCTCGGGCGAACCGCATTTGTGTGATTCAATGCGGTACCTGTTGGGGAACGTAGTAGAATTTTAAAATTTTCTACACATCACCAAGATCAATCTATGGAGTCATCTAGCAACGAGGGAGAGGGGAGTGCATCTACATACCCTTGTAGATCGCGAGCGGAAGCGTTCAAGAGAACGGGGTTGATGGAGTCGTACTCGTCGTGATCGAAATCACCGATGACCGAGCGCCGAACGGACGGCACCTCCGTGTTCAACACACATACGGTTGGGAGAGACATCTCCTCCTTCTTGATCCAGCAAGGGGAGAGGAGAGGTTGATAGAGATCCAGCAGCACGACGTCGTGGTGGTGGAAGCAGCGGGATCTCGGTAGGGCTTCACCAAGCACCAAGCAGAGGGAGAGGTGTCACGGGGGGAGAGGGAGGCGCCAGGGACTTGGGTGCGGCTGCCCTCCCTCCCCTCCACTATATATATGGGCCAGGGGGGGTGCCGGTCCCTCTAGATCCCATCTAGATGGGGGGCGGCCAAGGGGGTGCCTTGGCCCCCAAGCCAGGTGGAGGCGCCCCCACCCCTAGGGTTTCTAACCCTAGGCGCAGGGGGAGGCCCATGGGGGGCGCACCAGCCCACCAGGGGCTGGTTCCCTTCCCACTTCAGCCCATGGGGCCCTTCGGAATAGGTGGCCCCACCTGGTGGACCCCCGGGATCCTTCCGGTGGTCCCGGTACAATACCGATGACCCCGAAACTTTCCCGGTGGCCGAAACTGGACTTCCTATATACAAATCTTTACCTCCGGACCATTCCGGAACTCCTCGTGACGTCCAGGATCTCATCCGGGACTCCGAACAACTTTCGGGTTACCGCATACTAATATCTCTACAACCCTAGCGTCACCGAACCTTAAGTGTGTAGACCCTACGGGTTTGGGAAGCATGCAGACATGACCGAGACAACTCTTCGGCCAATAGCCAACAACGGGATCTGGATACCCATGTTGGCTCCCACATATTCCACGATGATCTCATCAGATGAACCACGATGTCGAGGATTCAATCAATCCCATATTCAATTCCCTTTGTCAATCGGTATGTTACTTGCCCGAGATTCGATCGTCGGTATCCCAATACCTCGTTCAATCTCGTTACCGGCAAGTCACTTTACTCGTTTCGTAACACATCATCCCGTGACCAACCCTTAGTCACATTGAGCTCATTACGATGATGTTTTACCGAGTGGGCCCAGAGATACCTCTTCGTCATGCTGAGTGACAAATCCCAGTCTCGATTTGTGCCAACCCAACAGACACTTTCGGAGATACTCGTGGTGCACCTTTATAGTCACCCAGTTACGTTGTGACGTTTGGCACACCCAAAGTATTCCTACAGTATCTAGGAGTTGCACAATCTCATGGTCTAAGGAAAAGATACTTGACATTAGAAAAGCTCTAGTAGGCGAACTACACGATCTTGTGTTATGCTTAAGATTGGGTCTTGTCCATCACATCATTCTTCTAATGATGTGATCCCGTTATCAATGACATCTAATGTCCATAGTCAGGAAACCATGACTATCTGTTGATCAACGAGCTAGTCAACTAGAGGCTTACTAGGGACATGTTGTGGTCTATATATTCACACATGTATTACGATTTCCGGATAACACAATTATAGCATGAACAATAGACAATTATCATGAACAAGGAAATATATAATAATAACCATTTTATTATTGCCTCTAGGGCATATTTCCAACAGTCTCCCACTTGCACTAGAGTCAATAATCTAGTTACATTGTGATGGATCGAACACCCATAGAGTTATGGTGTTGATCATGTTTTGCTCGAGGAAGAGGCTTAGTCAACGGATCTGTGACATTCAGGTCCGTATGCACTTTGCAAATATCTATGTCTCCATTTTGAACATTTTCACGAATGGAGTTGCAGCGACGCTTGATATGCCTGGTCTTCCTGTGAAACCTGGACTCCTTGGCAAGGGCAATAGCTCCAGTGTTGTCACAGAAGAGAGTCATCGGGCCCGACGCATTGGGAATAACTCCTAGGTCGGTAATGAAATCCTTCACCCAGATTGCTTCTTGTGCTGCCTCCGAGGCTGCCATGTACTCCGCTTCACATGTAGATCCCGCCACGATGCTTTGCTTGCAACTGCACCAGCTGACTGCCCCACCATTCAAAATATACACGTATCCGGTTTGTGACTTAAAGTCATCCAGATCTGTGTCGAAGCTAGCATCGACGTAACCCTTTACGACGAGCTCTTCGTCACCTCCATAGACGAGAAACATAGCCTTAGTCCTTTTCAGGTACTTCAGGATATTCTTGACCGTTGTCCGGTGTTCCATGCCGGGATTACTTTGGTACCTTCCTACCAAACTTATGGCAAGGTTTACATCAGGTCTGGTACACAGCATGGCATACATGATAGACCCTATGGCCGAGGCATAGGGGACGACACTCATATTTTCTCTATATTCTGCCATGGTCGGGCATTGAGCCGTGCTCAATCTCATACCTTGCAATACAGGCAAGAACCCCTTCTTGGACTGATCCATATTGAACTTCTTCAATATCTTGTCAAGGTACATACTTTGTGAAAGACCAATGAGGCGTCTCGATCTATAGATCTTGATGCCTAATATATAAGCAGCTTCTCCAAGGTCCTTCATTGAAAAACACTTGTTCAAGTAGGCCTTTATGCTTTCCAAGAATTCTATATCATTTCCCATCAATAGTATGTCATCCACATACAATATGAGAAATGCTACAGAGCTCCCACTCACTTTCTTGTAAACGCAGGCTTCTCCATAAGTCTGCGTAAACCCAAACGCTTTGATCATCTCATCAAAACGAATGTTCCAACTCCGAGATGCTTGCACCAGCCCATAGATTGAGTGTTGGAGCTTGCACACCTTGTCAGCATTCTTAGGATCGACAAAACCTTTCGGCTGCATCATATACAATTATTCCTTAAGGAAACCATTAAGGAATGCCGTTTTGACGTCCATTTGCCATATCTCATAATCATAGAATGCGGCAATTGCTAACATGATTCAGACGGACTTCAGCTTCGCTATGGGTGAGAAAGTATCATCGTAGTCAACCCTTGAACTTATCGATAACCCTTAGCGACAAGCCGAGCCTTATAGATGGTCACATTACCATCCGCGTCTGTCTTCTTCTTAAAGATCCATTTATTTTCTATGGCTCGCCTATCATCGGGCAAGTTAGGCAAAGTCCATACTTCGTTTTCATACATGGATCCTATATCGGATTTCATGGCTTCCAGCCATTTGTCGGAATCTGGGCCCGCCATCGCTTCTTCATAGTTCGAAGGCTCACCATTGTCTAACAACATGATTTCCAGGATAGGGTTGCCGTACCACTCTGGTGCGGAACGCGTCCTTGTGGACCTTCGAAGTTCAGTAGCAACTTGATCTAAAGTTTCATGATCATCATCATTAACTTCCTCCCTAGTAGGTGTAGACACCTCAGGAACAATTTCTTTAGCTGCGCCACTCTCCGGTTCAAGAGGCAATACTTCATCAAGTTCTACTTTCCTCCCACTTACTTCTTTCGAGAGAAACTCTTTCTCTAGAAAGGATCCTTTCTTGGCAACAAAGGTCTTGCCTTTGGATCTAAGAAAGAAGGTATACCCAATAGTTTCTTTAGGGTATCCTATGAAGATGCATTTTTCCGATTTGGGTTCGAGCTTTTTAGGTTGAAGTTTTTTGACATAAGCATCACATCCCCAAACTTTCAGAAACGACAGCTTAGGTTTCTTGCCAAACCACAATTCATATGGTGTTGTCTCAACGGATTTCGACGGAACCCTATTTAAAGTGAATGCGGCAGTCTCTATAGCATAACCCCAAAATGATAGCGGTAGATCGGTAAGAGACATCATAGATCGTACCATATCCAATAGGGTGCGATTACGACGTTCAGACACACCATTACGTTGTGGTGTTCCAGGCGGCGTGAGTTGTGAAACTATTCCACATTTCCTTAAGTGTGTGCCAAATTCGTGACTCAAATATTCTCCCCCACGATCTGATCGTAAGAACTTGATTTTCCTGTCATGTTGATTCTCAACCTCACTCTGAAATTCCTTGAACTTTTCAAAGGTATCATACTTGTGTTTCATTAAGTAGACATACCCATATCTACTTAAGTCATCAGTGAGGGTGAGGACATAACGATAGCCACCGCGAGCCTCAACGCTCATTGGACCGCACACATCAGTATGTATGACTTCCAATAAGTTGGTTGCTCGCTCCATTGTTCTGGAGAATGGAGTCTTGGTCATTTTACCCATGAGGCATGGTTCGCACGTGTCAAATGATTCATAATCAAGAGACTCCAAAAGTCCATCTGCATGGAGTTTCTTCACGCATTTTACACCAATGTGACCGAGGCGGCAGTGCCACAAGTATGTGGGACTATCATTATCAACCTTACATCTTTTGGCATTCACACTATGAATGTGTGTAACATCACGTTCGAGATTAAATAAGAATAAATCATTGACCAGCGGGGCATGACCATAAAACATGTCTCTCATATAAATAGAACAACCATTATTCTCAGATTTAAATGAGTAGCCATCTCGCATTAAACGAGATCCAGATACAATGTTCATGCTCAAAGCTGGTACTAAATAACAATTATTGAGGTTTCAAACTAATCCCGTAGGTAAATGCAGAGGTAGCGTGCCGACGGCGATCACATCGACCTTGGAACCATTCCCGACACGCATCGTCACCTCGTCCTTCGCCAGTCTCCGTTTATTCCGCAGTTCCTGTTTTGAGTTACAAATATGAGCAACTGCACCAGTATTAAATACCCAGGAGTTACTACGAGCGCTGGTAAGGTACACATCAATAACATGTATATCACATATACCTTTGGTATTGCCGGCCTTCTTTTGCGCTAATTACTCGGGGCAGTTCCGCTTCCAGTGACCGTTTCCCTTGCAATAAAGGCACTCAGTCTCAGGCTTGGGTCCATTCTTTGACTTCTTCCCGACAGCTTGCTTACTGGGCGCGACAACTCCCTTGCCGTCCTTCTTGAAGTTCTTTTTACCCTTGCCTTTCTTGAACTTAGTGGTTTTATTCACCATCAACACTTGATGTTCCTTTTTTATTTCCACCTCCGCTGATTTCAGCATTGAATATACCTCGGGAATGGTCTTTTCCATCCCCTGCATATTGAAGTTCAACACAAAGCTCTTGTAGCTAGGTGGGAGCGACTGAAGAATTCTGTCAACGACCGCATCATCCAGGAGATTAACTCCTAGCTAAGACAAGCGGTTATGCAGCCCAGACATTTTGAGTATGTGCTCGCTGACAGAACTATTCTCCTCCATCTTACAACTATAGAACTTGTCGGAGACTTCATATCTCTCGACCCGGGCGTGAGCTTGGAAAACCATTTTCAGCTCTTGGAACATCTCATATGCTCCGTGTTACTCAAAACGCTTTTGGAGCCCCGGTTCTAAGCTGTAAAGCATGCCGCACTGAACCAGGGAGTAATCATCACTACGTGTCTGCCAAGCGTTCATAACGTCTTGTTCTGCAGGGAAAACAGGTGCTTCACCTAGCGGTGCATCAAGGACATATGCTTTCCTGGCAGCTATGAGGATAATCCTCAGGTTACGGACCCAGTCCGTGTAGTTGCTGCCATCGTCTTTCAGCTTGGTTTTCTCTAGGAACGCATTGAAGTTGAGGGCAACATTAGCGTGGGCCATTTGATCTACAAGACATATTGCAAAGATTTTAGACTATGTTCATGATAATTAAGTTCATCAAATCAAATTATTAATGAACTCCCACTCAGATAGACATCCCTCTAGTCATCTAAGTGATACATGATCCGAGTCAACTAGGCCGTGTCCGATCATCACGTGAGACGGACTAGTCATCATCGGTGAACATTTTCATGTTGATCGTATGTTCTATACGACTCATGTTCGACCTTTCGGCCTTCCGTGTTCCGAGGCCATGTCTGTACATCCTAGGCTCGTCAAGTCAACCTAAGTGTATTGCGTGTGTAAATCTGGCTTACATCCGTTGTATGCGAACGTTAGAACCTATCACACCCGATCATCACGTGGTGCTTCGGAACAACGGACCTTAGCAACGGTGCACAGTTAGGGGGAACACTTTCTTGAAATTATTGCGAGGGATCATCTTATTTATGCTACCATTGTTCTAAGCAAATAAGATGTAAAACATGATAAACATCACATGCAATCAAATAGTGACATGATATGGCCAATATTATTTTGCTCCTTTTGATCTCCATCTTCGGGGCGCCATGATCATCGTCGTCACTGGCATGACACCATGATCTCCATCATCGTGTCTTCATGAAGTTGTCTCGTCAACTATTACTTCTACTACTATGGCTAACGGTTAGCGATAAAGTAAAGTAATTACATGACGTTTATGTTGACACACAGGTCATAAATAAATTAAGACAACTCCTATGGCTCCTGCCGGTTGTCATACTCATCGACATTCAAGTCATGATTCCTATTACAAGAACATGATCGATCTCATACATCACATATATCATTCATCACATCCTTTTGGCCATATCACATCACATGGCACATGCTGCAAAAACAAGTTAGACGTCCTCTAATTGTTTTTGCAAGTTTTTACGTCGCTGCTATAGGTTTCTAGCAAGAACGTTTCTTACCTACGCCAAAACCACAACGTGATATGCCAATTTCTATTTACCCTTCATAAGGACCCATTTCATCGAATCCGATCCGACTAAAGTGGGAGAGACACACACCCGCTAGCCACCTTATGCAGCTAGTGCATGTCAGTCGGTGGAACCAGTCTCACGTAAGCGTACATGTAAGGTCGGTCCGGGCCGCTTCATCCCACGATGCCGCCGAATCAAGATAAGACTAGTAACGGCAAGTAAATTGACAAAAATCAACGCCCACAACAACTTGTGTTCTACTCATGCAAAGAAACTACGCATAGACCTAGTTCATGATGCCACTGTTTGGGAACGTAGCAGAATTTTAAAATTTTCTACGCATCACCAAGATCAATCCATGGAGTCATCTAGAAACGAGGGAGAGGGTAGTTCATCTACATACCCTAGTAGATCGCGAGCGGAAGCGTTCAAGAGAACGGGGTTGATGGAGTCGTAATCGTCGTGATCCATATCACCGATGACCGAGCGCCGAACGGACGGCACCTCCGCATTCAACACACGTACGGTTGGGAGAGATGTCTCCTCCTTCTTGATCCAGCAAGGGGAGAGGAGAGGTTGATGGAGATCTAGCAGCATGACGGCGTAGTGGTGGAAGCAGCGGGATCTCGGTAGGGCTTCCCCAAGCACCAACGAGAGGGAGAGGTGTCACGGGGGGAGAGGGAGGCGCCAGGGACTTGGGTGCGGCTGCCCTCCCTCCCCTGCACTATATATATGGGCTAGGGGGGCGCCGGCCCCTCTAGATCCCATCTAGATGGGGGCGGCGGCCAAGGGGGTGGCTTGGCCCCCAAGCCAGGTGGAGGCGCCCCCACCCATAGGGTTTCTAACCCTAGGCGCAGGGGGAGGCCCATGGGGGGCGCCCCAGCCCACCAGGGGCTGGTTCCCTTTCCACTTCAGACCATGGGGCCCTCCGGGATAGGTGGCCCCACCCGATGGACCCCCGGGATCCTTCCGGTGGTCCCGGTACAATACCGATGACCCCGAAACTTTCCCGGTGGCCGAAACTGGACTTCCTATGTACAAATCTTTACCTCCGGACCATTCCGGAACTCCTCGTGACGTACAGGATCTCATCCAGGACTCCGAACAACTTTCGGGTTACCGCATACTAATATCTCTACAACCCTAGCGTCACCGAACCTTAAGTGTGTAGACCCTACGGGTTCGGGAACCATGCAGACATGACCGAGACAACTCTCCGGCCAATAGCCAACAACGGGATCTGGATACCCATGCTGGCTCCCACATATTCCACGATGATCTCATCGGATGAACCACGACGTCAAGGATTCAATCAATCCCGTATTCAATTCCCTTTGTCAATCGGTACGTTACTTGCCCGAGATTCGATCGTCGGTATCCCAATACCTCGTTCAATCTGGTTACCGACAAGTCACTTTACTCGTTCCGTAACACATCATCCCGTGACCAACCCTTAGTCACATTGAGCTCATTACGATGATATTTTACCGAGTGGGCCCAGAGATACCTCTCCGTCATGCGGAGTGACAAATCCCAGTCTCGATTCATGCCAACCCAACAGACACTTTCGGAGATACCCGTAGTGCACCTTTATAGTCACCTAGTTATGTTGTGACGTTTGGCACACCCAAAGTATTCCTACAGTATCCGGGAGTTGCACAATCTCATGGTCTAAGGAAAATATACTTGACATTAGAAAATCTCTAGCAGACGAACTACACGATCTTGTGCTATGCTTAAGATTGGGTCTTGTCCATCACATCATTCTTCTAATGATGTGATCCCGTTATCAATGACATCTAATGTCCATAGTTTGGAAACCATGGCTATCTGTTGATCAATGAGCTAGTCAATTAGAGGCTTACTAGGGACATGTTGTGGTTTATGTATTCACACATGTATTACGATTTCCGGATAACACAATTATAGCATGAACAATAGAGAATTATCATGAACAAGGAAATATATAATAATAACCATTTTATTATTGCCTCTAGGGCATATTTCCAACAGTACCGCATTATGCATACCTCAAGCTCAAGATGCCAGGACCTCGGGGGGTCATCACAGTCAATGGAAACACAGAGCGCTCTCTCCGCATGGAGGAGCACACTTCGGCCCTCGCAGCAGAAGCACAAAGCAGCCTCTTCAAGCAATCCACCAGTTCGGGATTAAACACCCGGACACCGTCAAGCGCGCCCGGAGTAATCTGTAATAAGACCACCTGGCACGTTCCGAGCTTGCATAGCAATGCGGCCCCCACCCTAGTCCCAGCCAAACGGCGAAATTCGTGCCACGCGTACATAATTACGCATTGAAAATACCATGGGCATAGGTGGGGGCACGACTACGGCACGCCCCAAAACGCGGCTCAACCACACTAGGGGCTTCCCGCCTTATTATTTTTTCTCTCTTTCAGGACTTTACTCTCTGGAAACCCCGTCTAGCAGTACGATTTCCGGACACACGATACAACAACCAAGGAGGCAGAAAGCTACGCCGCATCATGGAATTCCCAGGTGGTCTCTGATAACGAGTGAAATACGTGCTTTAAATACCATTCCTCAGCTTGCCCTTGGAGGGGACATGTCAAATAGTCCTACTTTTTGCTTATCGCACTACTTGTATCATTCTGCTTCGACGCACCTTTTTGAATACACAATGCATAGCACTCGACTATTACCGCATTCTCTATTCTTTTTTATTTATATGTTCATTCATGACATTCAGCACCCGTACACCCTGGTACGGCCAATACGCCAGGGGCTTAAGCGTACCCCATAATACGGCGTGAGAAGTCCGAACACTTTCGACAGTGCGGCACCCCGAACTTATAGCATTATATGCATCAACTCCGAATCATGTCTTGGGTCAATAGTTGGGTTTGCCCGGCTCCCATGTTTTGGTACCTTACGTTCTGCTATATCGTCTAAGGTAGCACTAGGAGAACTACTGCGATTGTGCCCCGATTCATCTAGGCAGGCACCTCAGTAGAGAAAGCTAAAACTGATTGTCATGATAAGGCGAGAGCTGGTCGTTGTTCGAGAGGTCTCGAGTCCCTAAAGACTTATGCCGCTTAGGGCGAGGAGTCGCCTTTGTCCGGCTTAGGCATGTATAGCGCCCCGAATTCGGCCTTCCGAATACTAGGGGCTTCGCCAAAATTTAAAATTGTAGACTTCTATGGCTAAGTGAGAGTGATAAAGCATTATAGTCCGATTGCCTTGTTCGTTGTGCTGAGCACCTCCCTCGAAGGACCCAACAATGGGAAAAAGAGTGCTCATATTTATCCCAAACACCCCAGCACTTGTGGCATGGGGGCAGAAGCCGATGATTGGCCATCTATCAGATTTGATAAACAGCCGCACAGAAGGTAATGTTTTAAATTCAAACAAGCGTTGCATAACGCACATGAACAAGTTTTCATAATACAGGATCACACGAGCAAGTTCATTCAAAAATTACATCTTTTGCACACTCGTCCGCCACAAGATGGGCACCCTTCAGGACACCCTCATAATACATTTCAGGGTGGCGATGCTCCTTGCCCTGCGGTGGCCCCTCCTTCACCAGCTTCTCGGTGTCCATCTTGGCCCAGTGCACCTTCGCACGGGCAAAAGCCCGGCGTGCACCTTCGATGCAGACAGACCGCTTTATGACTTCCAGCCGTGGGCAGGCATTCACAAGCCACCTCACCAGGCCGAAGTAGCTGTTGGGAAGGGAGTCGCCAGGCCACATCCGGACTATAAGGCCCCTCATGGCCTGTTCGGCCGCCTTGTGCAGCTCGACCAGTTGCTTCAGCTGGTCGCTCACAGGCATCAGGTGTTCGGTCCCAGTATACTGAGACCAAAACAACTTCTCCGTTGAGCTTCCCTCCTCGGCCTGGTAGTACTTTGCGGCATCTGACACGCTGCGGGGCAAATCTGCGAATGCTCCTGGAGAGCTCCGGACTCGGGTAAGTAACAAGTAATCTACTTTCACATGCTTGCTTTGCATAATGAATGCCTTACCCGCCGCTATCTTCCTCATCACCTCAATTTCCTGGAGGGCCTTTTGGGCTTCAGCCTTGGCACACTTTGTGCTCTCGAGGGCCACGGCAAGCTCGGACTCTCGCGTCTTCGAGTCAAGCTCCAAAGTCTCGTGCTTCTTCACGAGAGCCTGGAACTCTTGCCGCACCTCGCCCACTCGTGCCTCCTGTTTCTCCCACTCGGTGCGCTCCTCGGCCGCTTTGTTTTCGGCCTTGGACAGCGCTTCCTTCAGGGTCGCCATTTCGGTCGTGGCCCCTGGCACATCCCTGACGATCCTATCATTTTGCAACCACATCTTCTTTATAGACAAGGTATTACTTACCTTTGTTCTCCTCGAGCTGCCTCTTGGTAAGGCCGAGCTCTTTCTCGGACCGCTCGAGGTTCTGCTTCAGTGCGGCGACCTTCGCAGTCAGTGCGGCAGAGGTCAGCAGCGAAGCCTACATAGGCTTACAGACATACTTATATTAGACTCCTGCAGATATTATTTGATCCTCTATTCGGCTTTTCTTTGTGAACACCAAACAGAGCATCAGGGGCTACTGTCTATGCGGTAATATTTTCCTATATTTTAAACACTTACCTCAAAGCCTGTTAGAAGGCTGGCACAGGCTTCAGTCAGTCCGCTCTTGGCGGACTGAACCTTCTTGATCACCGCACTCATAATAGTGCGATGCTCTTCGTTGATGGAAGCGCCGCGAAGCGCTCCCAGCAGGTTGTCCGATGCCTATGGATAGACAGAGGTCACCGGCATAGGCGGCTTGCCCCTCTTGGAAGGGGGCCGCCTGCCGGAGTCCGGAACCACTGGAGGTTCCGGCGCGGTGTTCGGCTGAGGGCCGAACTTGGAGCCCTTGGGAGTCTTGCTCCCTTTGCGCCTGGAGTCCGGGAGGTCGCCTTGAGGCGCCTCCGGGACTATCTCCCCCCGGCTCGGTGCCCCTTGAGACAGTATCTCGACATTGTCCGTAGGGCAAGGAGAGGAGGCGGTTGGAAGTGTATTACTATTCATATCCGATGAGTCCAAGGAACCGTCCGACGAGGATACGTCAATACGGGCTCGGGGCGGACTGCATGATCATATTCAACGTTAAGAGAAGCAGTGCAATAAAAGTATGCTATGAGTTACTCTGGTATCCGAATACTTACGACTTCACCAGGGGCTTGGCCCTGAGTAACCACTCATCTTCGCTGTCGGCGGCGATGGTGGAACAGTCCGAAGGAGAGTCCTTCCCTTCTTGGACCCTTCGGCCTCCCCGGTTGGGGCGGCCTTCCTTTTCTTGTCTCCCCCGGCTGGAGGGGGAGAATCTTCATCTTCCTCCTCCTCGTTTTTACGGGAGGAGTGCGTCTAGGAGTTATCGAACGATGAGTCCGATACCACCTGGCGCCGGGAACTCTTTCGGGTTCCCGTGGCCTTCTTCTTGATCTTCTTCTCTGGCACCCCATAAGGAGCCGGAGTCCGCATCTCCGTTAGGAGAGCGTCTGCAGGGTCTTCGGGCAGAGGGGCCGGACAGTCAATTTGCTCCGATGTCTCCACCCAGTCCTGTCAAAGGCATGGGAGCTCAGATCCCGCACATGGTCAAACTATGGAAAATAAATACCCTACGAGATGTATATAACTTACCGGATTCGCAGGGCGCGCCGCGCTTAGCCCGCGGTCCTCGGTAAGGGGAGGGGGGACCTTGGCGCCCTTGAATAGCACCTTCCAGACGTCCTTATGCGTCGTGTCGAAGAGCTCGCGCAGAGTCTGGTGCTGGGCCGGGTCGAACTCCCATAAGTTGAAAGCCCGTTGTTGACAGGGAGGACCCGGGGGAAGAGCATGACCTGGACTATGTTGACAAGCTTGAGTTTCTTGCCTATCATGTTCCGGATACACTTCTGGAGTCCGTCCAGCTCCACCGATGAGCCCCAGGACAGGCCCTTCTCCTTCTAGGAAGTGAGCCGCGTGGGGATTTCGGATCGAAACTCGGGGGCTGCAAACCAGTTGGTGTCGCGCGGCTTGGTGATGTAGAACCACCCCGATTGCCACCCCTTTATGGTCGCCACGTAGGAGCCCTCGAGCCATGTAACGTTGGGCATTTTGCCCACCATGGCTCCGCCGCATTTCGCTTGTTGACCGCCTACTACCTTCGGTTTGACATTGAAGGTCTTCAGCCACAGGCCGAAGGGGGCCGGATGCGGAGGAAAGCCTCGCACATGACGATGAACGCCGAGATGTTGAGGATGAAATTCGGGGCCAGATCATGGAAGTCCAGCCCATAATAGAACATAAGGCCGCGGACGAATGGATGGAGGGGAAACCCCAGTCCGCGAACGAAGTGGGTGAGGAAAACCACCCTTTCGTGAGGTTCCGTGGTAGGGACGATCTGCCCCGCGACTGGCAGTCGGTGCGCAATATCCGCGGCTAAGTATCCGGCCCCGCATAGCTTTTTGATTTCTCCCTCCGTGACGGAGGAGACCATCCACTTGCCTCCTGCTCCGGACATGTTTGGAGAGGGTTGAGGAGAAGGATGTGGACTTGGGCGCTGGAGCTCGAGTGCGCGAGAATGGATGAGCAAGGAGGAAGAAGGCGTGGGTAGAAAAAGGCGAACCCTTATCCCTTTATAAGGGCGGACTAAACTATGCACCCCCACCAGCCTGGTAAAACTCGCTTATCCCCCAAGCGCCGTAATTGATGGCGCGGTTGGGTTACCCACGTCCGTATTGATGGGAATCCCGTAATAAGGGGACACGATCTCTGCTTCGACAAGACGTGCCAAGGAAACCGCCTCGCGAAACACGCTGAGGTTGGTTGTGAAAAATGTTTCGAATGGTGACCTGGCCGTGGTGTGATGCCACACTGCGGAATGTGTCGGCAGATTAGATTTGTGAAAATATTATTCTCTCTATGGTCGTATGTGGAACTTGTTTTGCAGAGCCAGACACGATCCCCGTGTTCAAAATCTTCTATGAAGTATTCGGAGGAGGAACACGCCTTGCAATGCCGAAGACAATCTGTGCGCCGGACTCATCGTCATTGAAGCCTATTTCAGGGGCTACTAAGGGAGTCCTGGATTAGGGGGTATCCGGACAGCCGAACTATATCCTTTGGCCGGACTGTTGGACTATGAAGATATAAGATTGAAGACTTCGTCCCGTGTCCGGATGGGACTCTCCTTGGCGTGGAAGGCAAGCTTGGCAATACAGATATGTAGATCTCCTTCCTTGTAACCGACTCTGTGTAACCCTAGCCCCCTCCGGTGTCTATATAAACCGAAGGGTTTAGTCCATAGGACCAACAACAACAATCATACCATAGGCTAGCTTCTAGGGTTTAGCCTCTTCGATCTCGTGGTAGATCAACTCTTGTACTACTCATATTATCAAGAATAATCAAGCAGGACGTAGGGTATTACCTCCATCAAGAGGGCCCGAACCTGGGTAAACATCATGTCCCCTGCCTCCTGTTACCATCCGCCTTAGACGCACAGTTCGGGACCCCCTACCCGAGATCCGCCGGTTTTGACACCGACAGCCACACTGAAAGATCCACTAATAAAAAAGTTCATGCGATAGAAGAAATTAATGTTTTGAGTGGAAAGATGGATGAACTTATGAAATTGTTTGCTAATAAGAGTGTTTCTTATGATCCTAATGATATGCCTTTGTCTACTTTGATTGAGAATAATAACGAATCTATGGATGTGAATTTTGTTGGTAGGAATAATTTTGGTAACAACGCGTATAGAGGAAGTTTTAATCCTAGGCCTTATCCTAGTAATCCTTCTAATAATTATGGTAATTCCTACAACACTTCTTATGGAAATTATAATAATATGCCCTCTGATTTGAATCTAATATTAAAGAATTTATTTCTTCGCAAAAGAATTTTAATGCTATGATTGATGAAAAATTGCTTAAGATTGATGATTTGGCTAGGAACGTTGATATAATTTCTCTTGATGTTGATTTTTTAAAGCTTAGATCTATTACTCCTAAGCATAATATCAATGAGTCTCTCAAAGCCATGAGAATTTCCATTGATGGGTGCAAGGAAAGAACCGCTAGGACGCGTGCTATGAAAGATGCCTTTATTAAAGCGTGTTCTTCTAGTTCCTATGAAAATAATGATGAAGATCTAAAAGTTATTGATGTGTCCCCTAATAAATCTTTGTTTTGCAATATTAATCTTGATAATGATGGGACTGAATATGATCCACCTTTACCTAGAAGGAGTTCTAAAAATTCGGAGTATTTAGATCTTGATGGCGAAATTGATAAAAGTGGGATTAAAAGGAATAAAACCTTAGATGTTGCTAAACCCACTATATTGGATTTCAAGGAATTTAATTATGAAAATTGCTCTTTATTTGATTGTATTTCCTTGTTGCAATCCGTGCTAAATTCTCCTCATGCTTAATTATAGTCAAAATAAAGCCCTTACCGAACATATCGTTGATGCCTTGATGCAAACTTATGAAGAAAAACTTGAGTTGAAAGTTTCTATCCCTAGAAAACTTTATGATGAGTTGGAACCTACTATTAAAATTAAAATTAAATATTATGAGTTTTATTATTTGTGTGATTTGGGTGCTAGTGTCTCTACTATTCCCAAAACTTTGTGTGATTTGCTAGATTTCCGTGATTTTGATGATTGCTCTCTAAACTTGCATCTTGCGGATTCCACTATTAAGAAACCTATGGGAAGAATTAATGATATTCTTATTGTTGCAAATACGAATTATGTGCCCATAGATTTTATCGTTCTTGATATAGATTGTAATCCTTCTTGCCCTATTAGTCTCAGTAGACCTTTCCTTAGAACGGTTGGTGCAATTATTGATATGAAGGAAGGGAATATTAGATTTTAATTTCCATTAAAAAGGGCATGGAACACTTCCCTAGAAAGAAAATAAAATTTACATATGAATCTATCATGAGAGCCACTTATGGATTACCTACCAAAGATGGCAATACCTACATCTATTCTTGCTTGTTATGCCTAGCTAGGGGCGTTAAACGATAGCGCTTGTTGGGAGGCAACCCAATTTTATTTTTATTCCTTGCTTTTTGCTACTTTTTAGTAATAAATAATTTATCTAGCCTGTGTTTTGGTTGTGTTTTTTTGTATTTAATTAGTGTTTGTGCCAAGTAGAACCGTTGGGAAGACTTGGGGAAAGTCTTGTTGAACTTGATGTAAAAAACAGAAACTTTAGCGCTCACGAAAACTGCTGTAATTTTTATTTGGAAAGTGATATTTAGTTCATTATTTTTGCAGATGTTTAATAGATAAATTACTCACGTCCAGAAATTTATTTTAGAATTTTTGGGGTTCCAGATCTTGCGCTAGCTACAGATTACTACAGACTGTTCTGTTTTTGACAGATTCTGTTTTTCGTGTGTTGTTTCCTTATTTTGATGAATCTATGGCTAGTAAAATAGTTTATGATCCATAGAGAAGATGGAATACAGTAGTTTTAACACCAATATAAATAAAGAATGAGTTCATTACATTACCTTGAAGTGATCTTTTGTTTTCTTTCGCTAACGGAGCTCACGAGATTTTCTACTTTAAGTTTTGTGTTGTGAAGTTTTCAAGTTTTGGGTAAAGATTTGATCGATTATGGAACAAGGAGTGGCAAGAGCCTAAGATTGGGGATGCCCATGTAACCCCCAAGATAATCAAAGGACACCTAAAAGCCAAAGCTTGGGGATGCCCCGGAAGGCATCCCCTCTTTCGTCTACTTCTATCGGTAACTTTACTTGGAGCTATATTTTTATTCACCACATGATATGTGTTTTGCTTGGAGCGTCTTTTATGATTTGAGTCTTTGCTTGTTAGTCTACCACAATCATCCTTGCTGTACACACCTTTTGAGAGAGCCATACATAATTTGGAATTCGTTACAATACTCTATGTGCTTCACTTATATCTTTTGAGCTCTATAATTTTGCTCCAGTACTTCACTTATATCTTTTAGAGCACGGTGGTGGATTCGTTTTATAGAAACTATTGATCTCTAATGCTTCACTTAGATTATTTTGAGAGTCTTAATAGCATGGTAATTTTCTTAAAATCCTAATATGCTTGGTATGCAAGATTAATAATAAAACTTTCTTATGAGTGTGTTGAATACTAAGAAAAGTTTGATGCTTGATGATTGTTTTGAGATATGGAGGTAATAATATCAAAGTCAAGCTAGTTGAGTAGTTGTGAAATTGAGAAATACTTGAGTTGAAGTTTGCAAGTCCCGTAGCATGCACGTATGGTAAACGTTATGCAACAAATTTGAAACATGAGGTGTTATTTGATTGTCTTCCTTATGAGTGGCGGTCGGGGACAAGCGATGGTCTTTTCCTACCAATCTATCCCCCTAGGAGCATGCGCGTAGTGCCGAGGTTTTTGATGACTTGTAGATTTTTGCAATAAGTATGTGAGTTCTTTATGACTAATGTTGAGTCCATGGATTATACGCACTCTCACCCTTCCATCCTTGCTAGCCCCTTCGGTACCGTGCATTACCCTTTCTCACATTGAGAGTTGGCGCAAACTTCGCCGGTGCATCCAAAACCCATGATATGATATGCTCTTTCACACATAAACCTCCTTATATCTTCCTCAAAACAGCCACCATACCTACCTATTATGGCATTTCCAAAGCCATTCCGAGATATATTGCCATGCAACTTTCCATCATTCCGTTCATCATGACACATTCATCATTGTCATATTGCTTAGCATGATCATGTAGTTGACATAGTATTCTTGGCAAAGCCACCGTTCATAATTCTTTCATACATGTCACTCTTGGTTCATTGCATATCCCGGTACACCGCCGGAGGCATTCATATAGAGTCATCTTTGTTCTAGTATCGAGTTGTAATCATTGAGTTGTAAATAAATAGAAGTGTGATGATCATCATTATTAGAGCATTGTCCCAAGTGAGGAATAAAAAAAGAAAGGCCATAAAAAAGAGAAGGCCCAAAAAAATGAGAGAAAAAGAGAGAAGGGACAATGTTACTATCCTTTTACCACACTTGTGCTTCAAAGTAGCACCATGATCTTCATAGTAGAGAGTCTCTCATGTTATCACTTTCATATACTAGTGGGAATTTTTCATTATAGAACTTGGCTTGTATATTCCAGCAATGGGCCTCCTCAAGTGCCCTAGGTCTTCGTGAGCAAGCAAGTTGGATGCACACCCACTAGTTTCTTTTGTTGAGCTTTCATACATTTATAGCTCTAGTGCATCCGTTGCATGGCAATCCCTACTCCTTGCATTAACATCAATCGGTGGGCATCTCCATAGCCCATTGATTAGCCTCGTTGATGTGAGACTTTCTCCTTTTTTGCCTTCTCCACATAACCCCCCTCATTATATTCTATTCCACCCATAGTGCTATGTCCATGGCTCGCGCTCATATATTGCGTGAACGTTTATAGGTTTGAGATTACTAAAGTACGAAACAATTTCTTGGCTTGTCATCGGGGTTGTGCATGATGAGAGCATTCTTGTGTGATGAAAATGAGACATGACTAAACTATATGATTTTGTAGGGATGAACTTTCTTTGGCCATGTTATTTTGAGAAGACATAATTGCTTAGTTAGTATGCTTGAAGAATTATCATTTTTATGTCAATATGAACTTTTATCTTGAATCTTTCGGATCTGAATATTCATACCACAATTAAGAAGAATTACATTAAAATTATGCCAAGTAGCACTCCGCATCAAAAATTCTCTTTTTATCATTTACCTACTCGAGGACGAGCGGGAATTAAGCTTGGGGATGCTTGATACGTCCCCAACGTATCTATAATTTTTGATTGCTCCATGCTATATTATCTGCTATTTTGGACCATATTGGGCATTATTTTCCACTTTTATATTATTTTTGGGACTAACCTATTAACCGGAGGCCTAGCCCAGAATTGCTATATTTGCCAATTTCAGTGTTTCGGAGAAACAGAATATCAAACGGAGTCCAAATGGAATGAAACCTTCGGGGGCGTGATTTTCTTATCAGATAAGACCCAGGAGACTTGGACCCTCCGTCAAGAAAGCCACGAGGCGGTCACGAGGGTGGAGGGCGCGCCCCCTGCCTCGTGGGACCCTCGAAGCTCCACCGACGTACTCCTTCCACCTATATATACCTACGTACCCCCAAACGATCGGGGACGGAGCCAAAAACCTAATTCCACCGCCGCAACTTTCTGTATCTAGGAGATCCATTTGGGCCTGTTCCGGAGCTCCGCCGGAAGGGGAATCGATCACGGAGGGCTTCTACATCATCATCCAATCCCCTCCGATGAAGTGTGAGTAGTTTACTTCAGACCTACGGGTCCATAGTTAGTAGCTAGATGGCTTCTTCTCTTTTTTTGGATCTCAATACAATGTTCTCCCCCTGTCTCGTGGAGATCTATTCGATGTAATCTTCTTTTTGCGGTGTGTTTGTTGAGAACGATGAATTGTGGGTTTATGATCAAGTCTATCTATGAATAATACTTGAATCTTCTCTGAATTCTTTTATGTATGATTAGTTATCTTTGCAAGTCTCTTCAAATTATCAGTTTGGTTTGGCCTACTAGATTGGTTTTTCTTGCCATGGGAGAAGTGCTTAGCTTCGGGTTCAATCTTGCGGTGTCCTTTCCCAGTGATAGAAGGGGCAGCAAGGCACGTATTGTATTGTTGCCATCGAGGATAACAATATGGGGTTTTTTTCCATATTGCATGAAACTATCCCTCTACATCATGTCATCTTGCTTAAGGCGTTACTCTGTTTTTAACTTAATACTCTAGATGCATGCTGGATAGCGGTCGATGAGTGGAGTAATAGTAGTAGATGCAGGTAGGAGTCGGTCTACTTGTCTCGGGCGTGATGCCTATATACATGATCATACCTAGATATTCTCATAACTATGCTCAATTCTGTCAATTGCTCAACAGTAATTTGTTCACCCACCGTAGAATACTTATGCTCTTGGGAAAGCCACTAGTGAAACCTATGGCCCCAGGGTCTCTTTTTCATCATATCAATCTCCATCACTTTATTATTGCTTTGCTTTTACTTTGCCTTTACTTTTTACTTTGCATCTCTATACTAAAAATACCAAAAATGTTATCCATCATCTCTATCAGATCTCACTTTCGTAAGTGACCGTGAAGGGATTGACAACCCCTAAGCGCGTTGGTTGCGTTGAGCTATTGTTTTGTGTAGGTACAAGGGACTCGCGCGTAGCCTCCTACTGGATTGATACCTTGGTTCTCAAAAACTGAGGGAAATACTTACGCTAGTTTGCTGCATCATCCTCTCCTCTTCGGGGAAATCCAACGCAATGCTCAAGAGGTAGCAGTTACACAGACTCGGTTACAAGGGAGGAGATCAGCATATCCGAATCGCCAAGCTTGCCTTCCACGCAAAGGAGAGTCCCATCCGGACACGGGACGAAGTCTCCAATCTTGTGTCTTCATAGTCCAACAGTCCGGCCAAGGTATATAGTCCAGCGGTCCGAGGACCCCCTAATTCAGGACTCCCTCAAACACGTGGCAGCCCTACCTAGGTACAACAGAGAGGTCAGCAGCCCATCGCCCATTGCACACCTAGACGTTGCGAGGGCGGCCGGAAACAGACCTAGCCTCCCTAATACAAGAGCAGGCGTTCTAGTCCAATCTGGCACGCGCCGCTCAGTCGCTGACATCACGAAGGCTTCGGCTAATACCACGACGTCGAGTGCCCATAACGGTTCCCACGTAGTTGGTTAGTGCGTATAGGCCAGTGGCCAGACTCAGATCAAATACCAAGATCTCGTTAAGCGTGTTATTTAGAAGTAACCGCGGACGCCGACCAGGGTCAGGCCCACCTCTCTCCTAGGTGGTCTCAATCTGCCCTGTCGCTCCGCCACAAAGATCCACCCAGGGGGCCGTTTGGACAAGGGTCCTTTCAGCCCCCAATCCGTGAATCACTCGTGGGTACTCTACGAGCCGACCCGTCTTTAGTCATCACATGTATCATGTATAAGATATATAATATATACCCGTGATCACCTCCCTAGTGATCACGGCCCGATAGTATAGCATGACAAACGGACAAGAATGTAGGGCCACTAATGGAATACTAGCATCCTATACTAAGCATTTAGGATTGCAGGTAAAGGTAACAACAGTAGTAGCAAAGACATGATATGCATCAGAATAGAATTAACGGAAAGCAGTAACATGCTACACTACTCTAATGCAAGCAGTAAAGAGAAGAATAGGCGATATCTGGTGATCAAGGGGGGGGGGGACTTGCGTGGTTGCTCTGGCAAGAAGGAGTCGTCAACAACGTAGTCGATCAGGGGGGGTCGCCGGCAGTCTCGGGGTCTACCGGAAAGAAGTAACAGAGGGGGAACACAATAAATAACAGAGCAATCAAAACATCACAAAGCATAACATGGCAATACGCGGTACTAAGGATAACCTAACGTAGTATTAGGTGCTACCGGCGAAGGGGGGAAACATCCGGGAAAGTATTCCTGGTGTTTCGCATTTTCGGGCAGATGAACCGGAGGGGAAAAGTTGCATGTTCGCTATGCTAGGGACATGTGGCGAACGAACGGACCACGTATTCCGATCCGTCTCAAAGGATAAAATACTATGGGTACACAGCGAGGTACCCAGCAGTGTATGTGTGTGGCTGACAGTGGGGCCAAGTTGCTGAGTCAGCAGCTGACCGGTCAACCCTTATCCACTGGAATAGTGGAGGGTGGCCCCACCTGTCATAGGTAGTGGGCTTAAACTGAGGGTTATTTTAAAAGGAGATTGATTAAAGACGTGGGGCCCATGTGTTAGGGGCACATTAACTTGACACTGGGTTAGTTTTGCTAGGTAATTAGGAAGAGGGGCCTAGTAGTCAGTGGGTGATTAGGGGGCTGTTAGCGGCTAATAGGGGATTAGCCCCTTAATTTTGGATGGTTGGGGGCCCGCTGGCAGAGGCACAAAGGCCAGCCCTAGCGCGGCTATGCGCATGCACGCACGAAGGCTAGGTGCCGCGAGCGGCCGGACCCGACGGTGCGTCGGCGGCCAGGGCCAGCAGGCCACGCGGGCAGCCGGGCGAGCGGGTAGCGCCGCCAGCAGGAGCTGCTCCTAGCCGCGGCAAGAAGGGGGCGGCGCGGCTGGCGCGGCCAGCAGCAGCAGCAGAACAACGAGCAGCAAGGCGAACGGCGGCGGCGGCCAAGCAGCAGCGCGCAGAGCGGCGCGCGAGCGCACGGGATGCATAGGCGCGGCGAGGCGCGTGTGTGGCGAGGCGTCGCGGGCGCGAAGGGCATGACATGGGCGCGACAACGGGAAGCAGCGGGAGGAAGAACGCGTGCGCGGGCGCGGCCACGAGCAGCGAGATGCAGGTGTTCTGCTACGGCGGTTACGACGACAAACCGAGGGGGAAAAGAGGGGGAACCGGTGAATGGGCTCACCGCGAGTTCGGGGAGGTGCTCAGGGTAGTCTGGGATGGTCGGGACCGAGCGAATCGACGACGGTGGCGCGAGGCTGTGGCGGTGAAGAAGGTGATCATGGCGTCATCTTGGGGCCTCCCGATGCGAACGGAGTAGCGCGAGAGGACGAGCACGACGTGATGGATTCCACGGATAGCGCGGGACGGCAATCGGCGGCCGTTGGCCACACGCACGTTGACGGCGCGGCCATGGATGCGCGCAGGCGAGCTCGAGGGCGAAGGTGGGAGACGATGGAGAGGGGGGATGTGGCTTGGGTTCGGCTGGAGGTCGCGGACGACGTCTTTAACCCTAGGAAGGGCCGTGGGATGGCCAGCACGTCACCCGGCCATCGGCCATGGCGGTTGGATGGCCACCACGCACTCCCTGCCTCCTGTAGCAGGAGGTGGA
Organism: Triticum urartu; assembly: GCF_056163025.1. Lineage (NCBI taxonomy): Eukaryota > Viridiplantae > Streptophyta > Magnoliopsida > Poales > Poaceae > Triticum > Triticum urartu. Next base: position 122,349,254 of record NC_141879.1, read on the forward strand.
AGGAGAGGTGCGGCTGGGCTAGGCCGGATGTACACTGTGCACTTAGGTCCAGTGCACATTAGGTTTTATTCTTTTCTCTTTTATTTTGCTATTTTGTTTCTTTTTTATATTGTAATTCCTTTAGCCACTATTTGGATTTTATAAAATATGTAACTAGTCCCATAAATAACATTGCAATATATAGCACTGCGGGAGGCATTTGAAAAGCGTTGGAATTTTTATAATTTTAAGAGTGGTTAAAATATTGTTTTGGCCCCTTTGTTAATTGTTTTAGGTCATATAAATATTTTATTAAATGTTGATTTCACCATCATAATTACTTACAATTTATTTGCCACATAATTGGTATGCATTATTTTGCATTGCCACAACAAGTTTGAGTTTATAATTAAGTGAAAAAGGTGTTGCTGGTCCACTATTTTAATATCCAAGGGCAATTTTATAATTCCAAAAATGTTAATTCTTTCATGACAAATTGTTAGTGAATATTTGCAACCCACCGAACATTTTTGTTTTACCGTATTAAGAAATAATAGTCTGTCTTTATTTTAAATTTGAGTTCGAATCGGGTTTGGATCAAAGTGAGGTTTAGCAAACTAACTGCAATGACATGGCATCTTTAGGAAGGATTACTATAGCTTAATTATTCGGGCGTCACAATTCTCCTCCACTACAAGAAATCTCGTCCCGAGATTTAGGAGCGGGAGTAAGGGGAAGGGATTTGGTTACGAAATTCTAACAGGTCTTCTCGGTGTTGGTTGCTCTTTTCGAAGACGTCAATCCATTATGTTGATACCTTTATTCCTCTGCTCCAGGTAATCATGATGAAGTCGACCTCCTTTCTTCGGAAAATATCGCCGTACTTACAAATAGGTAAGGGGCTGCTCTAAAACGATAGAATGGTATAAGGGGAACTCATTTGGGGTTATCCCAGGAATGAACACATGAGTATCTCTAGAGTTGAACAAATAAAACACATCGAGAGACAAGTAAGAAGGAACCACAAGAAGTTTCAAGCGCATAGACAATCGTTCGTTGCCTGAAACAGAGTGTGAAAGGGGTTCAGAGCAACATGAATAAGTGTTGTGTTTCATACCAGAATTGATGATCTCTCGGAAGGTGGCTCGTGAATTACTTACGAGGTCATGCGCGATGAATAACTTTGGGAACATGGGGGATTACAGGAGAGTCAAGTTTCGATCATGTGGATCTGTGGGTTATGGGCCCACCATGTGGGTTAAAAGTAGGAAAGTGGTGATGTCTTGCACGATCATGTAGGCAAGGCATGTCAGAGGATAGCCTGTCAGTTATGTCGGCAACAACATCGGTACCAAGGGCAAGGGACAAAGAGAACCATTTTCCTGCTCGTTGAACGAGGCGGACCAATAGGCAAAGTTCTCGTCCATCGGTGGTTACCAAAATGTCATCAACAAAAGTAACAAGGTCTTACTGACAGAGTGGTACAAGGAGGTGTTTACATAAGCAGGGAAATATTACTGCTTATATAATATAGATCACAAGAAGGTTTAAACAAACCAATGGGAAGGAAAAGTGATTTATCAGGTTTAAACAGAACAATGGAAAGGAAAATGTGTATACACACATATTTCGGGGGTATATCCTTCCAAGGACAAGCGGAGCATGATACCCATGACAGGATAGAAAGTAGAAAACCATTTAGGTAAGGGGGAGGAATCTCATGATATTACCCATACAACGGTGTTAGGATAAATGATAAAGAAAATTTTAGCATTGTGCTTCAAATGTTCTTATTGAAAATCGGAGTACCGCACACATGCTTCGAGAGATAGCATTGACATGGTCTTCAAGCAAAGGTCAGACTTGGATACACAAAGGATTCATCAGGAACAACTTATAGAATAAGTCTTACAATTCCCTCATGGAAGAATGGTTAACCATGCTAAAAAGGAAACTATAACAACAAGCCCTCCGGCTAGGTGTGTTAGGCATGACATCACCTTACCGGGTCATATAAGGGCCAACGTCATGACTCTTGGAAAATGTTCCAACCATCATATCTGACCGGGTTTCAGATCTAATTGGTGTCAGGATATCTCAGACTCAGGATGCTTGGGAAGAAAAGGTGCGGCAGAAAATGTCGAGATGACATTGTAAGATTCTCGGGAATTGAACTATGGAAGCAAGTCCCAAAACAAGAGTTCATCATTAAATCAAGGAGAGGTGAGGAGATGGCTGATTGACTCAGCGACAATTCATTGAGATTTTTGAAAAATGGATTTCCACACTTATGTGAACAAGGAGATAACATTTGTCAGAACAAATGATATAATGAGGTATGCTCGAGGAAAACATACATAGTTAAACATTGGTTGAAGGTGCACCTGAAATATGGGCTTAGGTAGCATGATCAATGTTAGAATGGTGATTTGATAACGAAATTATCGACCATTCACTTTGAAACAATAGGGTTGCTAGAGATGTTAAATTGTCACAACAGAGTTCACTCAACACGGGGGGCCAAGATAGAATGGTGATGGCGAGGAGCATCACTGCATCAAGAATCTCTTAAGAGGTGGTGAAATTCTCACAACATTCTTAACATACCAGTCAGTAATACTCCAAGGTAGAATCATAACATAAGTTGGATATAAAGGCCCTCTAGGCACAACACAAAACATGAACAATTTTGTGTCGGAGGGAGGGCAATAAAGTTGCTGTTGATAACATAAATCATTGAGGGGCAAGGATGGTATTTCTCATCATGAATTCGATTGATATCCTGGAAACGGTCAGAATGTTGATTATGATCACGACATATTTGTCAACAGGTTTCATGAAGATGTAATCAGTCAGCAATGACATCAAGTCAAAGGAATGATGAAGCAAAAGGTTATTGGAACCATGGGTACGGCACAAACTCGAAATCAAGTTTGTTGTTCAAGGAGAAATTATATGACGAGAAAGATCAACGTAAGATTAGCTCACCGCCGAATTTTGTGCTCCGAGAAGAAGAACCAGGTAGCACAGTTAAATTTAGCATGATAATGATGTAGCCGATCAGGATACGAATGACTTAAAGGATTAATAAACTCGTAAGCAACGCAAATTACTTAGAGTTATTGAGTTGGAGTGCGGATTCACCATTCGGTGTTCTCGGTTGACGACAACCCAGAACCCAGGAAAAATTGGTTTCGGTGAGAAATAACATTTGATGAAGAACCCATAAGAAGCTATGCAGTTCCATGATATTCTCCAGACACTAGGGTGTAATACTCGATGGTAGATCAAAGTAAAGGTTGGACTGGTGCATTGATCTGTAGAGGACAAATGGTTTAATACTCGACGGTAGATGAGAGTAAAGGTTGGACTGGTGCATTGATCTGTAGAGGACAAATGGTTTAACTTGTCTACGAAATTGAATCAAAGGGGAACAATATGGTCAGAACCACATTTGTAAATGATCAAACCACAGATACAAGATCTTATAACAAGGGGGTAACTATTTTACGAGAAGCTTCCATGATGAGATCTGCATCGTGTCCATGGGCATGAACGCAAAGTTCAAGGTCGACTCCCACTTCTTCAATGTATAACCTTCCATTCACTTCTCGTTTCTTTTCGAAATGGCATTAGTTGTTGAATGTTTTACCTGGTGCAATACCAGCTAAGTATGACCTATGAAATCTTTCGGGTTTGCATAGATTAGGGAACGCATTGGTTCAACCCATCGGGTATCTTAGGAACATATACTACAAAGTTCAGAAGTAGATAACTCAAGCTCGAAAGCAGAGCATCGTTGTCCATATCAGAGAATAGGATTTACCAATGGCAATATGTATGAAGGAAGAACTTATTGAGGTTTTTGTATACAAAGGACATCAAGGTTGTCAGAATCGCGATTCTGTTATACAATTCTACGACTTTATGATCCAAACTTACCGCTCTGATTCTACGATTTTAGTTCATGGAATCTAGGTTTCTACGATCCTGATAGTGAAGATTCTATGATTTGCGATCCTGCCATCAGAGCTCCGATTCGATTCAAAATCACGATTCTGACAACCTTGAAGGACATTGTTGGATGATAATTCTACAAAGGATCTGACGGTCCACAACGGGGCTGATGTGAGCATCAGCACACAATCAGAAGAAGAAACAACGCAAAGGCATTGGAGTATAGAAACAACTGACTAACTCAAATATAAAATGCAAAGGAATTATCATTCCCATATCAAGGGATCAGAAGCCAACGATCTGATTAAGAATGGATAAGCTGAATAGACATTAGGGGTACAATCGACGTCAATTTGATTGGTCGATAGCCAGCTCTCGTTCAAAATGACATATGAGCCGGAAAGATAATTTAAAAGGATCAACCGATGATTGCCTGCATTCGCACAGTATTGAATCAAAGGACTCAAGATGATAATGGCAAAGGATGCCAATAAGATTACCAGACTTATGGGATTAACCATATTGTAATCAAGCAATAATTTCAAGAGCAATAGGTTATTGAGGATTTTCGGAAGATCGAATGGTATTTCGAAGACTTCTGTGAAATACATGAATCAACCGGGGATGGGCGGATACACAATAAGTGCGAGAAATTATCCGTAGGGGTATTAATGCGGAAAAGAGCTGCAAAGCGGTGGGCACAAAGGATTCCCGAAATATCGGAGAATTTTTCATGGTATCAAGTAATAATAGGGACAACTGGGAACAAGGCATGAACTTCAAGTGTAAGCAGTGTTGGGGAACGTTGCAGAAAAACAAAATTTTTTCCTACGGTTTCACCAAGATCCATCTATGAGTTCATCTAGCAACGAGTGATCGGATGCATCTACATACCTTTGTAGATCGCGAGCGGAAGCGTTCAAGGAACGGGGATGAGGTAGTCGTACACGACGTGATCCAAATCACCGGAGATCCTAGCACCGAACGGACGGCACCTCCGCGTTCAACACACGTACAGTCAGCGTGACATCTCCTCCTTCTTGATCCAGCAAGGGGGAAGGAGAGGTTGATGAAGATCCAGCAGCACGACGGCGTGGTGGTGGATGCAGGGCGTCACAGTAGCAGGGCTTCGCCTTATACTACGAAAGAGAGAGGTGTAGCAGGGGAGAGGGAGGCGCCAAGACTCAGGGTGCGACTGCCCCCTCCCTCCCCCTCATATATATAGGCTCCCCTAGGGGGGCGCCTGAAGGAAATATGCCCTAGACGCAATAATAAAGTTATTATTTATTTCCTCATATCATGATAAATGTTTATTATTCATGCTAGAATTGTATTAACCGGAAACATAATACATGTGTGAATACATAGACAAACTTAGTGTCACTAGTATGCCTCTACTTGACTAGCTCGTTAATCAAAGATGGTTATGTTTCCTAACCATGAACAAAGTGTTGTTATTTGATTAACGAGGTCACATCATTAGTTGAATGATCTGATTGACATGACCCATTCCATTAGCTTAGCACCCGATCGTTTAGTATGTTGCTATTGCTTTCTTCATGACTTATACATGTTCCTATAACTATGAGATTATGCAACTCCCGTTTACCGGAGGAACACTTTGGGTACTACCAAACGTCACAACGTAACTGGGTGATTATAAAGGAGTACTATAGGTGTCTCCAAAGGTACATGTTGGGTTGGCGTATTTCGAGATTAGGATTTGTCACTCCGATTGTCGGAGAGGTATCTCTGGGCCCTCTCGGTAATGCACATCACATAAGCCTTGCAAGCATTGCAACTAATGAGTTAGTTGCGGGATGATGTATTACGGAACGAGTAAAGAGACTTGCCGGTAACGAGATTGAACTAGGTATGGGATACCGACGATCGAATCTCGAGCAAGTAACATACCGATGACAAAGGGAACAATGTATGTTGTTATGCGGTCTGACCGATAAAGATCTTCGTAGAATATGTAGGAGCCAATATGGGCATCCAGGTCCCGCTATTGGTTATTGACCGGAGACATGTCTCGGTCATGTCTACATTGTTCTCGAACCCGTAGGGTCCGCACGCTTAAGGTAACGATGACAGTTATATTATGAGTTTATGCATTTTGATGTATCGAAGGTTGTTCGGAATCCCGGATGTGATCACGGACATGACGAGGAGTCTCGAAATGGTCGAGACGTAAATATTGATATATTGGAAGCCTATGTTTGGATATCGGAAGTGTTCCGGGTGAAATCGGGATTTTACCGGAGTACCGGGAGGTTACCGGAACCCCCCGGGAGCTAGATGGGCCTTAGTGGGCTTTAGTGGATAGGAGAAAGGGGCAGCCCAAGGTGGCTGTGCGCCTCCCCCCTTCCCCTAGTCCTATTAGGACTAGGAAAGGTGGCCGGCCCCCTCTCTCTCTCTTTCCCCCTCTCAAGGAATCCTATTCCAATTAGGATTGGGGGGAATCCTACTCCCGGAGGGAGTAGGACTCTCCTGGCGCGCCCCTTGTGGCCGGCCAGCCTCCCCCCTTTGGTCCTTTATATACTGAGGTAGAGGCACCCTAGAACACACAAGTTGATCCACGTGATCTATTCCTTAGCCGTGTGCGGTGCCCCCAGCCACCATAGTCCTCGATAATACTGTAGCGGAGTTTAGGCGAAGCCCTGCTGCTGTAGTACATCAAGATCGTCACCATGCCGTCGTGCTGACGGAACTCTTCCCCGACACTTTGCTGGATCGGAGTCGGGGGATTGTCATCGAGCTGAACGTGTGCTCGAACTCGGAGGTGCCGTAGTTTTGGTGCTTGATCGGTTGGATCGTGAAGACGTACGACTACTTCCTCTACGTTGCGTCAACGCTTCCGCAGTCGGTCTGCGTGGGTACGTAGACAACACTCTCCCCTCTCGTTGCTATGCATCACATGATCTTGCGTGTGCATAGGAATTTTTTTGAAATTACTACGTAACCCAACAGCGCCGGCCCTAGGAGATTGGATCTCCTAGGGGGGCGGCGGCCAGGGCTGGAGTGGCCCCCAAGGCAAGGTGGGGCGCCCCCCCTCCCACCCCTAGGGTTTCAACCCTAGGCGCATGGGGTGGGCCTAGGGGGGCACACCAGCCCACTATGGGCTGGTTCCCCTCCCCACTTTGGCCCATGGGGCCCTCCGGGATGGGTGGCCCCACCCGGTGGACCCCCGGGACCCTTCCGGTGGTGCCGGTACAATACCGGTGACCCCGAAACTTGTCCTGATGGCCGAAACAGCACTTCCTATATATAATTCTTTACCTTCGGACCATTCCGAAACTCCTCGTGACGTCCGGGATCTCATCCGGGACTCCGAACAACATTTGGGTTACTGCATATTCTTCACAACCCTAGCGTCACCGAACCTTAAGTGTGTAGACCCTACGGGTTCGGGAGACATGCAGACATGACCGAGACGACTCTCCGGTCAATAACCAACAGCGGGATCTGGATACCCATGTTGGCTCCCACATGCTCCACGATGATCTCATCGGATGAACCACGATGTCGAGGATTCAAGCAACCCCGTATACAATTCCCTTTGTCAATCGGTATGTTACTTGCCCGAGATCTGATCGTCGGTATCCCAATACCTCGTTCAATCTCGTTACCGGCAAGTCACTTTACTCGTACCGTAATGCATGATCCCGTGACCAGACACTTGGTCACTTTGAGCTCATTATGATGATGCATTACCGAGTGGGCCCAGTGATACCTCTCCGTCATACGGAGTGACAAATCCCAGTCTTGATCCGTGTCAACCCAACAGACACTTTTGGAGATACCCGTAGTATACCTTTATAGTCACCCAGTTACGTTGTGACATTTGGCACAGCCAAAGCACTCCTACGGTATCCGGGAGTTACACGATCTCATGGTCTAAGGAAAGGATACTTGACATTGGAAAACTCTAGCAAACGAACTATACGATCTTGTGCTATGTTTAGGATTGGGTCTTGTCCATCACATCATTCTCCTAATGATGTGATCTCGTTATCAATGACATCCAATGTCCATAGTCAGGAAACCATGACTATCTGTTGATCAACGGGCTAGTCAACTAGAGGCTTACTAGGGACATGTTGGTGTCTTTTATTCACACATGTATTACGATTTCCGGATAACACAATTATAGCATGAATAAAGACAATTATCATAAACAAGGAAATATAATAATAATGCTTTTATTATTGCCTCTAGGGCATATTTCCAACAGTCTCCCACTTGCACTAGAGTCAATAATCTAGTTACATTGTGATGAATCGAACACCCATGTAATTCTGGTGTTGAACATGTTTTGCTCTAGGGAGAGGTTTAGTCAACGGATCTGCTACATTCAGGTCCATATGTACTTTACAAATATCTATGTCTCCATCTTGAACATTTTCACGAATGGAGTTGAAGCGACGCTTGATGTGCCTGGTCTTCTTGTGAAACCTGGGCTCCTTGGCAAGTGCAATAGCTCCAGTGTTGTCACAGAAGAGTTTGATTGGCCCCGACGCATTGGGTATGACTCCTAGGTCGGTGATGAACTCCTTCACCCAAATTGCTTCATGCGCTGCCTCCGAGGCTGCCATGTACTCCGCTTCACATGTAGATCCCGCCACGACGCTCTGCTTGCAACTGCACCAGCTTACTGCCCCACCATTTAAAATATACACGTATCCGGTTTGTGACTTTGAGTCATCCAGATCTGTGTCGAAGCTAGCGTCGACGTAACCCTTTACGACGAGCTCTTCGTCACCTCCATAGACGAGAAACATTTCCTTAGTCCTTTTCAGGTACTTCAGGATATTCTTGACCGCTGTCCAGTGTTCCTTGCCGGGATTACTTTGGTACCTTCCTACCAAACTTACGGCAAGGTTTACATCAGGTCTGGTACACAGCATGGCATACATAATAGAACCTATGGCTGAGGCATAGGGGATGACACTCATCTCTTCTATATCTTTTGCCGTGGTCGGACATTGAGCTGAGCTCAATTTCACACCTTGCAACACAGGCAAGAACCCCTTCTTAGACTGATCCATATTGAACTTCTTCAATATCTTATCAAGGTATGTGCTTTGTGAAAGACCTATGAGGCGTCTTGATCTATCTCTATAGATCTTGATGCCTAATATATAAGCAGCTTCTCCAAGGTCCTTCATTGAAAAACTCTTATTCAAGTAGGCCTTAATGCTGTCCAAGAGTTCTATATCATTTCCCATCAAAAGTATGTCATCTACATATAATATGAGAAATGCTACAGAGCTCCCACTCACTTTCTTGTAAACGCAGGCTTCTCCATAAGTCTGCGTAAACCCAAACACTTTGATCATCTCATCAAAGCGAATGTTCCAACTCCGAGATGCTTGCACCAGCCCATAAATCGAGCGTTGGAGCTTGCACACCTTGTTAGCATTCTTAGGATTGACAAAACCTTCTGGCTGCATCATATACAATTCTTCCTTAAGGAAACCATTAAGGAATGCCGTTTTGATGTCCATTTGCCATATTCAATAATCATAGAATGCGGCAATTGCTAACATGATTCGGACGGACTTTAGCTTCGCTACCGGTGAGAAAGTCTCATCGTAGTCAACCCCTTGAACTTGTCGATAACCCTTAGCGACAAGCCGAGCTTTATAGATGGTCACATTACCATCCGCGTCTGTCTTCTTCTTAAAGATCCATTTATTTTCTAGGGCTCGCCGCTCAACGGGCAAGTCAGTCAAAGTCCATACTTCATTTTCATACATGGATCCTATCTCGGATTTCATGGCTTCTAGCCATTTGTCGGAATCCGGGCCCGCCATCGCTTCTTCATAGTTCGAAGGTTCACCGTTGTCCAACAACATGATTTCCAAGACAGGGTTGCCGTACCACTCTGGTGCGGAACGTGTCCTTGTGGACCTACGAATTTCAGTAGGAGCTTGATCAGAAGTATCTTGATCATTATCATTAACTTCCTCTCTAGTCGGTGCAGGCACCTCATGAACACTTTCTTGAGTTGCGCCATTTTCCGGTTCAAGAGGTAATGCTTCATCAAGTTCTACTTTCCTCCCACTTCTTTCGAGAGAAACTCTTTTTCTAGAAAGGACCCATTCTTGGCAACAAAGATCTTGCCTTCGGATCTGAGTTAGAAGGTATACCCAATAGTTTCTTTAGGGCATCCTATGAAGACGCATTTTTCCGATTTGGGTTCGAGCTTTTCAGGTTGAAGTTTCTTGACATAAGCATCGCATCCCCAAACTTTTAGAAACAATAGCTTAGGTTTCTTCCCAAACCATAATTCATATGGTGTCGTCTCAACGGATTTCGACGGAGCCCTATTTAAAGTGAATGCGGCAGTCTCTAAAGCATAGCCCCAAAAAGATAGCGGTAAATCGGTAAGAGACATCATAGATCGCACCATATCTAATAGAGTGTGATTACGACGTTCGGACACACCATTACGCTGAGGTGTTCCAGGAGGCGTGAGTTGTGAAACTATTCCACATTTTCTTAAGTGTGTGCCAAACTCGTGACTCAAGTATTCTCCTCCACGATCTGATCGTAGGAACTTGATTTTCCTGTCATGTTGATTCTCAACCTCACTCTGAAATTCCTTGAACTTTTCAAAGGTTTCAGACTTGTGTTTCATTAAGTAGATATACCCATATCTACTCAAGTCATCAGTGAGGGTGAGAACATAACGATAGCCACCGCGAGCCTCAACACTCATTGAACCGCACACATCAGTATGTATGATTTCCAATAAGTTGGTTGCTCGCTCCATTGTTCCTGAGAACGGAGTCTTGGTCATTTTACCCATGAGGCATGGTTCGCACATGTCAAATGATTCATAATCAAGAGACTCTAAAAGTCCATCAGCATGGAGCTTCTTCATGCGTTTGACACCTATGTGACCAAGGCGGCAGTGCCACAAGTATGTGGGACTATCATTATCAATCTTACATCTTTTGGTACTCACACTATGAACATGTGTAGCATTACGCTCGAGATTCATTAAGAATAAACCATTCACCATCGGAGCATGACCATAAAACATATCTCTCATATAAATAGAACAACCATTATTCTCGGATTTAAATGAGTAGCCATCTCGAATTAAACAAGATCCTGATACATTGTTCATGCTCAAACTTGACACTAAATAACAATTATTGAGGTTTAAAACTAATCCCGTAGGTAAATGTAGAGGTAGCGTGCCGACGGCGATCACATCGACCTTGGAACCATTCCCGACGCGCATCGTCACCTCGTCCTTCGCCAGTCTCCGCTTATTCCGCAGCTCCTGCTTTGAGTTACAAATGTGAGCAACTGCACCGGTATCAAATACCCAGGAGCTACTACGAGTACTGGTAAGGTACACATCAATTACATGTATATCACATATACCTTTCGTTTTGCCGGCCTTCTTGTCCGCTAAGTATTTGGGGCAGTTCCGCTTCCAGTGACCACTTTCCTTGCAATAAAAGCACTCAGTCTCGGGCTTGGGTCCATTCTTTGGCTTCTTCCCGGCAGCTTGCTTGCCGGGCGCGGCAACTCCCTTGCCGTCCTTCTTGAAGGTTTTCTTATCCTTGCCTTTCTTGAACTTAGTGGTTTTATTCACCATCAACACTTGATGTTCCTTTTTGACTTCTACCTCTGCTGATTTCAGCATTGCAAATACTTCAGGAATGGTCTTTTCCATCCCCTACATGTTGAAGTTCATCACAAAGCTCTTGTAGCTCGGTGGAAGCGACTGAAGGATTCTGTCAATGACCGCGTCATCCGAGAGATTAACTCCCAGCTGAGTCAAGCGGTTATGTAACCCAGACATTGTGAGTATGTGCTCACTGACAGAACTATTTTCCTCCATCTTACAGCTGAAGAATTTATCGGAGACTTCATATCTCTCGACCCGGGCATGAGCTTGGAAAACCATTTTCAGCTCTTCGAACATCTCATATGCTCCGTGTCTCTCAAAACGCTTTTGGAGCCCCGGCTCTAAGCTGTAAAGCATGCCGCACTGAACGAGGGAGTAGTCATCGGTACGTGCCTGCCAAGCGTTCATAACGTCTTGTTCTGCAGGGAGAACAGGTGCGTCACCTAGCGGTGCTTGTAGGACATAATCTTTCTTGGAAGCTATGAGGATGATCCTCAGGTTCCGGACCCAGTCCATGTAGTTGCTGCCATCATCTTTCAGCTTGGTTTTCTCTAGGAACGCGTTGAAGTTGAGGACTACGTTGGCCATTTGATCTACAAGACATATTGTAAAATATTTAGACTAAGTTCATGATAATTAAGTTCATCTAATCAAATTATTCAATGAACTCCCACTTAGATAGACATCCCTCCAGTCATCTAAGTATAACATGATCCGAGTTAACTAGGCCCTGTCCGATCATCATGTGAGACGGACTAGTCAACGTCGGTGAACATCTTCATGTTGATCGTATCTTCTATACGACTCATGCTCGACCTTTCGGTCTTCTGTGTTCCGAGGACATGTCTGTACATGCTAGGCTCGTCAAGTCAACCTAAGTGTTTTGCATGTGTAAATCTGTCTTACACCCGTTGTATGTGAACGTTAGAATCTATCATACCCGATCATCACGTGGTGCTTCAAAACAACAAACTGTCGCAACGGTGCATAGTTAGGGGGAACACTTTCTTGAAATTATTATGAGGGATCATCTTATTTACTACCGTCGTTCTAAGTAAACAAGATGCAAAAACATGATAAACATCACATGCAATCAAATAATAAAAGTGACATGATATGGCCAATATCACATAGCTCCTTTGATCTCCATCTTGGGGCTCCATGATCATCTTGTCACCGGCATGACACCATGATCTCCATCATCATGATCTCCATCATTGTGTCTCCATGAAGTTGCTCGCCAACTATTACTTCTACTACTATGGCTAACGCGTTTAGCAATAAAGTAAAGTAATTTACATGGCGTTTCTCAATGACACGCAGGTCATACAAAAAATAAAGACAACTCCTATGGCTCCTGCCGGTTGTCATACTCATCGACATGCAAGTCGTGATTCCTATTACAATAGCATGAACATCTCATACATCACATATAGATCATTCATCATTCATCACAACTTTGGCCATATCATATCACAAAGCACTTGGTGCAAAAACAAGTTAGACGTCCTCTAATTGTTGTTGCAAGTTTTACGTGGCTGAAGTAGGGTTCTAGCAAGAACGTTTTCTTACCTACGTGAAAGCCACAACGTGATTTGTCAACTTCTATTTACCCTTCATAAGGACCCTTTTCATCGAATCCGCTCCAACTAAAGTGGGAGAGACAGACACCCGCCAGCCACCTTAAGCAACTAGTGCATGTTAGTCGGTGGAGACGGTCTCACGTAACGTACGTGTAAGGTTGGTCCGGGCCGCTTCATCCCACAATACCGTTAAAGCAAGATAAGATTAGTAGCGGCAAGAAAGTTGACAACATCAACGCCCACAACAAATTGTGTTCTACTCGTGCAAGAGAACTACGCATAGACCTAGCTCATGATGCCACTGTTGGGGAACGTTGCAGAAAAACAAATTTTTTCCTACGGTTTCACCAAGATCCATCTATGAGTTCATCTAGCAACGAGTGATCGGATGCATCTACATACCTTTGTAGATCGCGAGCGGAAGCGTTCAAGGAACGGGGATGAGGTAGTCGTACACGACGTGATCCAAATCACCGGAGATCCTAGCACCGAACGGACGGCACCTCCGCGTTCAACACACGTACAGTCAGCGTGACGTCTCCTCCTTCTTGATCCAGCAAGGGGGAAGGAGAGGTTGATGAAGATCCAGCAGCACGACGGCGTGGTGGTGGATGCAGGGCGTCACAGTAGCAGGGCTTCGCCTTATACTACGAGAGAGAGAGGTGTAGCAGGGGAGAGGGAGGCGCCAAGACTCAGGGTGCGGCTGCCCCCTCCCTCCCCCTCATATATATAGGCTCCCCTAGGGGGGCGCCAGCCCTAGGAGATTGGATCTCCTAGGGGGGGCGGCGGCCAGGGCTGGAGTGGCCCCCAAGGCAAGGTGGGGCGCCCCCCCACCCCTAGGGTTTCAACCCTATGCGCATGGGGTGGGCCTAGGGGGGCGCACCAGCCCACTATGAGCTGGTTCCCCTCCCCACTTTGGCCCATGGGGCCCTCCGGGATGGGTGGCCCCACCCGGTGGACCCCGGGACCCTTCCGGTGGTCCC